>NW_011494955.1:5673261-5687423 GCF_000754665.1 Bison bison bison | reverse complement strand
CGCGGCCCAGCCCCGCGCCCGCCTCTGGAAAAGCAGCTCCCTTCGGAATCTGTCAATTAGCAGCCGGGGAAGCAGAGCCCCTGCTCCCAGACATGCGCTCCCCTTTCCCTGGTTCACGGCCTCTTTCACAGTGATTCATCCTGGAGGACGAGCACACCCACACGTGGCTCATTATTTTTGGGAAGTACTTAAACAATCTTGGTGTAAGACAGGAAAGAACAAAAGTGGTGAAATCTATGCTAGACGGGACGAAGAACGGAACTGGGAGCGGGGCCATGCGGCTTTGTGATAAGGGATTGGGCAAGTCCCTGACTCTATCTGGGCCTCGGCAACCCAGCCAGAAAATACCATATATGTGACAGAGACGGTTTGAAGATCAGCCCACATCTGCCGAGTGCTGTTGGTCCTCTGAGAAGGCTGCCTACATCTGTGTACAGGTCTACTTTATACCAAGGGAGTGAGAAGTCTGAAAAGGGTATTTTTGAGATAGCCATCACCACTGCCCACGCCCCTGTGAGGTTTCTGTTACTCTCTCCAGAGCCACAGCAGGGGAACATGGCAGGAGCAGGTCACACAGACCCAGGGCTTAAACACCAGCTCTATCAGTCACATGACCTTGAACGAGTCAGTAACCTTTCTGCACCCCAGCTGCCTAATCTGAAAAGTGGGGCTGTTAATTACCTCACAGGACTATGTAAGAATTACACGAAATAAGAGATTTACGAGCCAACTCAGTGGAAAAGATCCTGAGGCTGGGAAAGATTGAGTGCAGGAGGAGAAGGGGGTGACAGAGGATGAGATGGTTGGATGGCTTCACCGACTCAATGGACATGAGTGTGAGCAAACTCTGGGAGATGGTGAAGGACAGGGATGCTGCAGTTCACGGGGGTTGCAAAGAGTAGGACATAGCAACTGAACAATAATGAGACTTAAAAAATTCGAAGCAAATAGATATTCAATAAATTTTAATCACTCCCTTCAGTGTAAAACTCAAGTAAACACATTCACGTACGACATGTCTCTCTAACCACTAATTAGGAAGTGCCAGATTACAGCAAGACCACAGCAAGGAACTGCTGTTTGAGTCTCAGCTCTGCCAGTAACTAGTTGCGTGGTTTTGGGCAACTCATTTTAACCTTCCTGAACATCATTTTCCTCATCACTAACCAGAAAGAAGGGGCTAAACCAGATAAGCTCCAAAATCCTCCAGCTGAAATCTGAATCTAGTTTGTTTTTAAATTCACGTTGCTTGGATCACTGATTCAACACTGGGAAGTTCTGCTTTAATTCCACATACCTTTTCCTGAACTTTAAAGAAAGACTAGTCTTAACCATTTTTTTAAACATTTTTTCATTTACTGGTGGGCTTAGTTGCCCCGTGGCATGTGCCATCTTAGTTCCCCAACCAGGGATCGAACCCACATCCCCTGTATTGCAAGGCAGACTCTTAACCACTGGACCATCAGGGAAGACCCAAGAAAGACTGGTCTCTAAATCGTCTTCTGTTAATATTCATTTTTCATTGAAACGAAGTGATCATAAAAGTATAAAAACATCTGAATTATGGGATTCTCTGGCAATCCAGTGGCTAGGACTCTGCACTTCACTGCCATGGGCCCAGGTTTAATCCCTGGTCAGGGAACTAAGCTCCAGCAAGCCACGTGGCATGGCCAAAAAAAAAAAAATCTGAATTTACTAAAACTTTTCTAGTACACTAAATCACAAATTTAGCTTTTGATTTCTTTGAAAAACTCAATCTGGACTACTGATAACAGCCATTTATAATGTTTCACAGTGACTCATCAGGTGAAATCAGCCTACACACATGTACACAAACAGCACATACCTAACACACTCCGTGTTCCTGACCAAAGCGTCAGAAATAACACAATTAGGAAACCCAGTCACAGAGGAGGCACAAAAGCAGGTGAAAAGTGGTCAGAGTGAAACTCTCACTAGCATAGCATTTTGATATGAACAAGCTAGTCAAACCTGAACTAAAGACATTATGGCAGGATTTGAACATGTTTTCAAAGTATGATGAGAAGGTGGTCCGTGGTAGAATATCAAAGCAAATTTAATTTGGGAGCGAGGCTGTGTTTGGAGGAAGGCTGACAAGTCCCGACTTGGGCAGACTCTGTCTCGCTGCATATTATGGAGCCACTAAAACGCTGGGTCTGAGCAAAGACAGCCCCACGCAGAACCCTCTCTCCTGCCCATGGCATACTCTGGAGGACACTCAGTCAAGGCTGTTGTCCCAACAACTAGAAATTCCCAAGAACCAAGTGGCTAAACTCACTGCCCTTCAGCCCACATCACCAGCAGAGAGGGTGTGGGGGGGCAAGGTGGAGGCACCAAGCTCAGAAGGTAAGAGGCAGCCACAGAACACCCACATTCATCCTGGTACGTGAAGGTTCGTGACATTTTAAAGCTACAGCATCTATGATTTTTGGCTTATACGTGTGTGTGTGTGTGTGTACACACATACACATATACTCCTTGGGGATGGTAAGTTTCATCAGTTTAGGGTGGCACATTGTCCTGTTTAGGGATACTAAACCTGCCTCTTCCAAACTTCACTGGGCAACCTTCTAGTTTCACAAGAGTTAAGATTTGGTGCCCAAATCAGCCTGTGCCCCCTCCCCCCTTACTCTTCATGACTTCACAACTTGATCGTAGCTGCGTCTGAGCCCTCCTCTTTCCAGATGACAGCATCCATCACACAGCCCAAACTGATGAGAACAGCCTATTACAACCTGTGATCTTTTTAATTATTCTTCCTTGGACCATATCCAAACTCCCTACAGCTTTCTTGGGATAGAACAAAGACCACAATCCTACACAACTCTGTGACCCTGAAAAGCCAAGATGATCTTGGGAGAGGGAAAACAAAGAGAACAAAGTTGAAGGACTCACACTACCTAATTCAAACTTACTACAAAGCTACAGCTATCAAAACAGTATGAAACTGGCCTAAGTGCAGACTATAAATCAATGAAACAGAAATGAGAGTCCAGAAACAGATCTATATATCATCAACTGATTTTCCACAAGACTGTCTAAAACATTTTGGGGGTGGGAAGACTAGTCTTCAACAAACAGAAATCCACATGCAAAAGAATGAAGTCAGACCCTTCACACCACACACCAAGATTAATTAATATAAGTTATTACATAATGTAAGTAATGTAATTAATTCAATGTAAGTCAAAGACCAAAATATAAGAGCTAAAGTTTATATTCTAAAATTGTTTAAATGAAAATAAGGGTAAATCTTCATGACCTTGGATTTGGCAATGGGCTCCTAGATATGACAGCTAAAACACAAGCAACAAAAGAAAAACAGATGAACTGGCCTTCACCAAATTAAAAAACTTTTGTGTCTCAAAGGATAATATCAAGACAGTGTGAAGAGAACCTACAGAATGAGAGAAAATATTCAAAAATCATGCATCTAATAATGGTCTTGTATCCAGAATGTGTAAAGAACTCACTCTTAAAACTTGATGACAAAAAATAATTTTAAAATGAGCAAATGATTTGAATGGACGTTTCTCCAAAAAAGATATACAAATGACCAAAAAGTACATGAAAAGATGGTCAACATGATATCAAATGCAAATGAATGTCAAATCCAAATGTAAACCAAAACCACATATAACCAAATGTGGTATTTTAGTGACTTTCTGATAAGGTACAGTTTTTTGGTGAATTTATATTTCTTTCTATATTTTTAGGACCAATCTCATTTTTAATAAGGTAAAAAAAGAGGGGGGGAAAAAAACTAGAGAAAAAGCTTCTGTTTTTGCCATGTGATGTCCCAAGAGTGCATCTGTAGAAAAGTGCTTGTCAGCCAAATAAAAATCACATTTGATAGAAAAACAAAAACAAACAGAAACCAAACCACAATGAGATACCACTTTACACCCACTAGGAAGGCCATAAGAAAATGCTGGTGCAGATTCAGAGGGAACTGGAGCTCTACACACTGATAGTAGCATCGCACACGGGTACAGCTCCTGTATGGGGAAAACAGCCTGGTGGCTCCTCAGTAGGTTAAACACTGAATCACCATACAACCTGGCAATTCCACGCCCAGTGCAATATATCCACAAGAATGAAAGCAAGCGTTTACACAAAAACTTGTACACAAATGTTCCTAACAGCACCATTCACAACCATCAAAAGGTGGAAACCCAAATGTCCACTGAACAAAGAGTGGATAAACAAAATGTGGTACCCTCATCAGATGGAGTATTAGTCAGCTATAAAAAGGAATAAACTACTGATATTTACTACAGCGTGGATGAACTTTGAAAACATTATGTTAATTGAAAGAAGCCACATATTGTACGAGTCCATTTATATTAAACATCCAGAAAGCATATTAGTGGTTATTAGGGGCTGCAGAGGGGAGAAGATGGGGAATGCTGGCTTTATGGGTTACTAGGTTGGTTTCCTTCAAGGTAAAGAAAAAGTTCCGGAACTAGAGAGGTGATGGTTTGCCTAACATCATGAAGGTACTTCACTGACTTATACACTTTAAAATGCTTAAAAATTGTTATATGTGTTTTACCACAGCTTTAAAAATACCATAAATCTCTAAAAAGCAGTATGTATAATACACTCTCAACTACAGAACAAAACCAACAAAAACCCAACACATGCGGACCCCCCAAAATGAAGGTACAGTGTTGTTCTGTGTCCTTCCCAAGTCTGTAGGCTCTCACATGTCCCAGGAACCCGTGAACTCCTAGAGCGGGGAACCAGAGTCCTTCTTGTCTTCATTTTCTCCCTGGTATCCAGCACAGTGCCCACACACAGCACTGTGCTTAATAATCTCATTCAGCAGCTCTCAGCCTAGCCATCTGAGAGGGCAGGGGGCTCTGCCAGAGAGGACATGCTTTTATCTGTTTTATATGTGTTTCCACATTTTCATTTTTGAAAGGTTTTTACTGCTTTAAGAAGACAGAAAAAAGAAAAAGTTTTTCAGTAACTACTGATCTAGACAACTGTCAAAATGTTTACAAAAATCCTGAATTGGGCTTAAAAATGGAGGTGTCTGGCACTACACTATACAAAGTAGAGGTAATGTCTGTTTCTCCAGAAAGGCTGGGGAGCCGACAACAGCACCAGGAAGGAAAGCCCTGCTACACTGAAATAAAGTAATTGGGTGCTATTGGTAACAGAGATTCGAGGTGCATTTTCAGTTTTCACAATCATCAAAATTAGACTGTAAAAATACACTAAAATAAAACAAAAACTCTCAAGTACCAAAGAGCCATACTAAAGTCCAATTTTACATGTGTAGCTGGTGGTACCCAAAGAGTGTACTGGTAAAAAGCACTTCTAGCTGACTTAATAAAGGAAGCTATTTGTATGAAAGGAAAAAAAAAAAAGCACAGATTTAACAATAAGACATTTGATAAGCTTGGTATTTAATTTCAATCTGGGAAAAGGTCTCAGAGTGGGGTTTGCATAAGAGAAAGGTGTTTGAAAAGCCAGCTCCACACTGTATCTATTCTACAAACTGCCTTTCTGACATTCTACTTGGAGACAAACCCAACCCCAGAGAGCTGTTTAAACAAGTTCACCCTTAAGCCTCAGGTCTAGAGAATGAAAGCTTTGTTCTCACTCAAAAGAGACGTTTGATGTTTATGCTAAGGAGACCTGTCATTGCGACTTAATTTATGGCTGGCTGTAAATGCCTGAGCATCCAGCAAGGGCCCACCTGCTGCCCAAGGGAATGTCAAGGTAAAGCTGGAAGGAGAGGCATCACTATGGCAGAGCATGTCCCGTGTTCCTGGGACCTAAGTGTACAAACTCAGCCATCACATTCACTGTCTGCTAGCCACTTGGTATTTCTCCTTTACCCACAAGTTTATGTTGACATGTACAACCTTCTGTTTTCTTTCTTTGTTGTACTTAAACAGACACACTCCTGGCTCATTAGAGCAGGGGAGAGTATTTATCAGTGGTGTTTTGTATTTGCTTCCTGACCTACTTACTACACTACGATGTGTGGAGAGGTGACAGTGCACGTCAGTTCTGAGAAGAGGGATAGGAATGGTTGTTTCAGACAACTAGGACAATGAAGGGAAAAAAATCAGCAAGGATGGAGAATAAAACTAACGAGGTTGAGGACTTCCCTGGTGGTCTGGTGGTCAAGATGCCACACTTCCAGTGCCTCTACTGCAGGGGGCACGGGTTTGATCCCTGGCTGGGGAACTAAAATCCCACGTGCTGCGCGTGGCACAGCTGAAAGAAAAAAAAAAAACCACCAAAAACACCAAAAAACACCTAATGAGGTTGAGATCAAATTTATCTCAAGTAAAATGGGCAGATAGTGGATTCAACAGAGATGAAGAGGTGAGGTAGAGATTATGACGTTCCCAGTAACGCACAAATGTCTGGCACTTTTGAGCGACTAGGATGAAAACTGTATATATAGGAGACAGTGAAATTACAGCAGGACAGAACTGGAATCATTTACCTAGGATTTTGCTGAGAGGATGGGAAAAAAATGAATGAATTCAATTATTAAGTACCTAAAACACACAAGGCTCTGTGATAGAACAAAGGCATATAAAGAAAATGTAAGACAGTTCCTAGGATCAACTTTCAGGGCGTAGAGGGTGGGAGAGTGGGAGAAGCAGAAAACTCTAAGCCAGTGTGAACCTCTGTTACTGAACACGGACCAAAAGGAAAGGCAGAGAGGATGGAGTTACTGGCTGGGGGACAGGAGGAAGACAAAGCAGGTCCCACACTTGGAGGACATTGGATTTGGCTGAGAAGGCCAAGACCAAGAAAAGCACAAGGCGTGTGAGGTCTCAAGTAAATGGGCAACAGGATGACAATGCCAGGGTTCTAGCCAGAGATAAGGGCAATGAGTGAGACTAGACCAGACTGCATGGATCATGATGGCGGGCGAAGAGGTCTGGAGTCAATCCTGGAGGCTGCATGAAGGTGACAGAGGCGGCGCTCTTTCCATGGCTGAATCCAGCGGCAGGATGGAAAGGTGGGGACGGGTGGAAAGCTACTTTAATAGTCACCACAGCACACAGCAGAGTGCAGGATTTTGAGCATGGGCTGTGGAGTCAGACTTTAGGCCCGCTGCTTAACCTCCATGCCCCCGTTTTCTCACCTGTAAAATGGGGATGAGAGTGGCTCACAGAAGGGCTGTACAGAGTAAGCAATGCAGCACAAATGCCCAGTATTACCCTTGAGTAGATGGTACACACTCAGGAAATCTGATGGTTTTATTATTGCTGTCATCCTAGTGAATGAGAAGGGGCTGTGCTCTGGGTGGTTTTATGGTTGCTCTAACAAGCGTAAGTCAATCTGTACGCAAACTTCTTAATGGCAAGGACAGACAGATTCTTTACTCAGTATCCCCCTCAACACTGAGCTTGAGGAGTGCTCCCTAACACCTAGGGAGATGTTAAGAAAGAATACTGATTGAATCTGAATTTATCTACTGCAAGTGTAGAAAGTAATGTGCAAATGTACACCAAGACAATACATGACGATCTGGGGACAGAGGCGCTCAACACAAAGAATACTTTTTTAAAAAATAAAAATCCCTCAAATCACAAATTCCTCAACATATCAAAATCATTTAAAGCATCCACAATCTTCTCTCTCCTCCAAACCTCACAATGTCTAGGAAAAGGTAACAGGCAGCAGCTGAAAGCCACATGTGGTCTCAGGACTTCTTTCCACATGTAAGTCCATCCACGGGATGGCAGGGTGACCCAGTCTCAAGGAGCCTCAAGCCTATCTCGGGGAGTGCCCTTATCCCTCAATCCTGTTTTCCTTCTCCTCATATAACCATCTGACTCACCCCACATGCATTTTAAAAACAATACCTATTTACTATTTCAGTTTCTGTAGGTCAGAAGTCCAGGCATAGAATGACTGATATTGGCTGGGGCTTTCTCATCTAGGGCTGGGACCTCTTTCAATCTCACTCATTGCTGGCAAACTTCAATGACCTGTGGATGAAGGACTATAAGGGCCCCCCAACTGCCCTACTCGCTGATGGCCAGGGACCACTCCGCTCCTAAAGCTGGCCTGCAATTCCTGGTCACGCGGCTCCCATGGGCAGTTCACACTTGAATGTTTACTTTCTCCCAAGCTAGCTGGGGCATCACTGCCTTCCTCTTCTGCAATCAGCTAGAAAATGCTCTGCATTCAAAGGGCCAGCTTGATTAGGTCAGGTCCACCATGACAGCGTGCCCATCTGAAGGTCAACTGATTTAAACCCTTCACAATACAGTTGACCCTTGAACAACTCAGGGGTTAGGGGAACTGACCGCTACAGAGTCAAAAACCCACAGATAACTCAACAATCACCCCACTAGATCTGCAGTTCCGCATTCGTGAATTCTGCCAACCGTGTACTGCATAGTACTGCACTCTAGTATTTACTGAAAAAAAACCAAAAAACAAACCCACCCATGTGTAAGTGGACCCATGGAGTTCAAACCGCGTTGCTCAAGGGTCAACTGCACCACCTTCATTCATGTCTGAGTAACTGAGAACCAGTGTGTGTATACCTAAGGCTGGAAATCATGGGCAGAAGGGAGCAGTGGGGAGGACTGTGGTGGACATAATCAGCTCGTACTTTGTTTCTTTATTATCTATTTCACCTGCCAGAAGGTGAGCTTCATGAGGGTAAGCATTTCGTCTCCTTTTGCTTACTGGTGTATCTCTGCACCTACAACAGCGCCCGTGTTACAGGAACCTTTAGATCACCACAGCAGTTCTCAATATATGTATATATATACCTGTTTATTCACAGGCTAGAAACAGGACTTATAACTGTATACATTACACTGGTACAGTGAAACCATCTAGGAGTCCTGGGAATTCCACAGGAATGATTCTCTCTGCCACAATCATCGCACTGCTTGAACAAAATACAGTCAATTTTCATTATTCATGGATCCGTATTTGTGAATCTGTCCACTTGCTAAAATTTATTTGTAACCCCAAAATCAATACTCTCAGTGTTCATGGTCACTCACAGGTGAGCACAGAGGGGTGACAAATTTGAGTCACCCAACACACACGTTCCCACGGAGGTTGAGTAAGAACGCTCTGGCTTGTTTCAGCCCTCATACTGTTAACATGCGTTCTTCTCATGGTATGTTCAGTGCCAAGCTTTCTGTCTTTCTGTGGTTTATGCTGGTGGCCCCAAGAGCAGTGTGGAGACGCTGTCTAGTGTCCCCAGGCTCGAGAAGACAGTGACACACCTTAGAGAAAATCCATACACTGAACAAGCTTCATTCAGGCAGGCATTATAGCGCCGTTGGCCCTGAGCTCAACTTTAATGAATCAACCATATATATTAAATAATTTGTCTTTAAACAGAAACACAAACAACGTAAGGTGATGTGCTGACCAGCCGATGAAAGCACAGCAACCAGCAGCAGCAGCGGTCCAGGATTTGCTAACCCAGTGTTCAACTGGGCTTCACAGAACAGTTACCGAAAATAAGGCCACCTGACTGCGTTAGCCCCATTTTACAGATCGAACAATGACGTGGACAGGGCTGTGCCGTGGCAGCCCCCGGCGCACTCCGGCACACCATCCTGTTTTATTTCCTTCACAGCACTCATGACTGATAACCGTGTTTACTCATTTATTTTCAGTCTGAGCCTCTGCAATCATAAGTTCCATGAGGAGTTAGGGATTTTTGTCCCTCTTGTTCCCTGTGGCCTCCTCATGCCAAGAAGCATTCCAGGCACACACCCAACTAAATGAATAAAGAAACCTCCTATATGTAATTGTGTAAATATTAGAGTGATTGATACTTTAAAGGGAAAGGCAGTTACTTTCATTATGTTAAATTCAAAATATTTAGCAAGACAAATGAGGCTTCAGACTAAATGCAGAGAGAAAAAAGCCAAAAAGAACACCACAGCTGCCTGAGGTGGCACCGTGTGAGATGCCCTACAAGCAGGTAAGACTGCCAGGGAGGCTGGTGGACCAAGACTACAGAGGAAGAAGAAAGCTACGCTAGGAATGGTATTTACCCACAACGGAGAAGCTGGAGGGCAGAGAGAACAGGCGAGACCAGAGATGCTGCCTCCAGGCCCAGCTGCAGGCTGAACCATGTATGAGGCAGAGAAGCTGAGGAGAGCAAACCCAAGAGGCGGGACAGGGGACTCCAGCGGGCCATGAGGCCCCCTGCAGAGTGACAGCCTGCAGGGGACTGCCTGCTCGGATCTTTCAAAGGTCTGGGCACTCCCAGGCCAGGTGGAACTGATGGGCTCCAGAGGCCCTCAGCACTTCCAGCATCGGAGGGGGCTGATGAGCAAGAGGACTCCAGGATTTTCTCCTCGTGAACACACAGAGGAAAATGAGGTAAGACCCTCTTACATCAACTCCTGCTGTAACAGACAAATAGCACAAGGGCTCGAGACAAAGAGGCGGGATTCCAGAATTAATGTTCACCGCGGCTCTGAGCAAAGACTGAACCGTAAACAATACGGATTTCAAAATTAAAACAAAAGAGCCACTTCAGTATTCTAATTTAACCTTCAAAAATAAAGACGATTTCAAGCACCGCGGCCTGAGAGTTCCATTCCACCTCAACACCCTGTGCTCCTGAGTTATTATGAGAACAGGCTGAGGCTGCAACGCAATTCAACTCCTGTTCCAAAATGCAACAAGCAGCTTCAACAGGCCACGCTGGAAGAAGCAGCGCGCCTCCTTGTCTCCTTGTCTCCTGATTCATATTTTGGTAGCAAGGTTACAATTAGCTCACCGGTGGCGAATAAACCTATTTATAACACAGCAGTCCACCTGAAAGACACAATCATCTCAAAAGGTTTTTAGAGGAAAACCAAGTGCAGCTTCTTCTTTTACTGACTGCAGATTTCCAAGGTCCTTTCGGATGAAGTCCTCAGTCTAACCTTCCTGTGTTCACAGGCACCATTCCGGCCACCTCTCTGCCTCCATGTTCTTATGTAACACTTACATGGTGCCATAAACATACCCAGAGTTGCGTAAGAATGAAAACGTTGCCAAACCAATAAAGCCTAAAGCAGGTCACTCCCTCCAGACTGTCTTTGATTAGCACAGGTATGCTGCCAGGTCTAGGATGTGAGGGCTTGTCAAGAGACAGAAATTAACTTGAGGAAATCTGAAAGGGGTCCACAAAAAAATGCAACAGAGAACAAATTAACCACAGTGTGACATGTGTTGCTTCTCTCAATCCCAGGAGCTACTCTCTGCCCCATAAGATAAAAAGTAACCCAACATTGCCTGTTCACTGAAGTCAGAAACTGTGTCTAAAAATACCACCCAGCCAACTGGCTGTCAGTAAGACAGTCTCACAAATGTCCCAATAAGAGAGACACAGACCAGTTCCTGCCTTCATGGAGGCAAAACTGAGGCAGTCACAGAAAGGTGAAGTGCCTTACTCAAGGACAACCTGTCAGGGAGCAAAGTTCTGGGGCTGGAGAGCGGCCTCCTCCCCCCACCTGGCTCTAACCTTTAACCAGAGTAGCCATTTTATTGTGTTAATCACATCTGTTCCAGGAGCTCTTAACAAAACTCATCGGAGATTCTCTTTTTCTCTACAAGAGTTCACTTCTGCTGTATTTCAAACTCATGTCCACTCAACAAAAGTATAAGACTTGGCCTGAGATTAAATTGTGGGTTAATCACAGAAATTCAAAATATTCCCATCAGAACCTCAAATGTCTCCCTTGCAGCTTTTGTCTTAAGAAAATGAATGTCATGTTCTCCTGCTACTAATTCAGCTTTACGTTTTTAAATACTGAAGTGACAATGCCAAAGGTAGGCCTTAGAATGTGGTCCACCTATTAAACGGATGCAGTTTATAACCTGGAACTCTCGCTCTGTACCACTGGCCTTTTACTAAGTTGCTGCTAGTTCACTATTTAACACAGACACCTATCCCTTCCTGTCCTCACATCCTGTCTTCACAGGCATCAGGGTTGCCTGGCCCTGCTGCTCCTCCCGGCCCACCTAGGGGAGCACGACAGAGGAAGCGTGGGGAGGACAGCAATCAACTTCTAGTTATCTCACAGCCTCTATGTTCCCAGAACTGATGCTTCACTTTAAGCCTTTTGCAACAGTGGTCTCTGTAGCATGCACTATTGGCAACGAGATGTGTCCCGGAAAAAACCGTAGTGTCTGGCCAAGTCTGAAGGCCTTCGAGAATGTTTGCTGGATACACAACCTAATTTCCAATTAACCAAAAAAAGAAACCAACTCCCTACTATGCCCACCCATCCTCACCCCAACAAACATCCATTTCAGGAAGGTTACAAAAAAAAAATGAACCTGCCCCATTCAGAACCAGTTGGATCATCAATTAAACATTCTTAACTAGCTCATGACAACAAGAAATATCCCACCAGACATTACACCAAACCAACAGGGAAATGGCTGTTAAGAATCTCAGATATATTAGCAACAGGATAAAAATTCCTAAGGAAGGAATTTACAGATTTAGTCATACACATGTAAAATGACAAACCTGAAGGCTGAATCTCCTTATTTGCTACCCTTCTAGAGAAATAACATCATGATACACACTCCAAAAACATGGCCCCAAAATAAGGCCCAGCATACATTATTCATGAAAACCATTAACTTACCACGAATGTCAGGCTGTGTTCACATACCTTCACCACATCTATCAGACCCCACAGCGCGTTACCTCTGCCACAGAGCAGTGAGATCCAGGAACACACACGACAGCCTTAGCAGAAGCATTACCCAGTGAACAAAGACCCCACCACACAGGCTGCACCACTGGAAACAAACATCAAGGCTGGAGGGGATGAACTTGTTTGTGAGACGCCAAAGTGGGATCATGTCTTTGGTTGATTGTCTCATTTCTAAAAGAAGCCTGAACCCACCTGAGAACCATTATTTTTTGGTGGAGAGAAGAGAGCCACAGAACACAACTTGATCTCCCACTGCTAGAAGGTTAGGGGCTGCCGAGAAGTCAGAGCAGCAGGCTTTGTACATCGGGAGCAAACACAGTCCTGACGGTCTCTCCCGTATCCAACCGTGGGTCAATAATCACTCCAATATAAAGGCCAAATATAACCTTCATCTGCTACCCCAATGCCAGCACAGGGTTGAGACGACTCCCTTAAATATTTTAGGGTTTCATCTGCATTCCTCAAGCCCGTAAAGCCTCACAAACGAGACACCCAATTGAATGTCCCACAGAAAGGTACCACTTTGGGAGTGAGAAGGATGGAGGTGCTACCAGGGAGCAGAAGGCTGTGGGAGTTGGAAGGTGAGGGGTGTGCAAGGGTGGGGGAGGACGTAGGGGGAAGGGCTGGGAAGAGGGCTGTGTGGGAAGGTAAATAAATCCTGACCAAGGGCCAAGAGCTGGTCTGGTGGTGGGGTCTTTAAATACTCTTGGGGGTGGGAGGCACGTTCAAGGATGTCACCTGAAAGGCATCCACAAAGTGACCAACAGAATGGACCCCCTAAGGTGGGGTGGGAGTGGCGAGGGAGAAAGCAAATACACCTAGATGCAGGTTAACCGTTCTGGAACTAGGTTTCCCAGCGTTAGAGAGATTCCAAAGCCAAGCTCCAGATAGGGGCCTGTTCGTCCCATTTCCTCCACCGAGCTTCCCCCGGGCATGTGGACTGGAGGTGGGGGTTTGGCCCCACTGAACTCAAGGGACTGCCCGAGGGGGAAATGTGACTCGCTTTCCCAGAACGAAAGGGAGGAAGGAGAGGGAGGGGAAGACGCACCCCAACTGCAGGAGGGAGCAGAAGGAAAGGTTGAAAACCCCCTTCCCCTTTTATCTATGGTGCGCAAGGGCTCTCAACGTCAGGATACCTCGGAGAAGCAAAGACCCCATTGCCGAAGCCCCATAATCTTGGCGGGAGAAAAGGCGCCCCCCCTCCACACTCCCCGCTGGAGCATCTGGAGGGAGGGAATGAAGACCCCCACCCCTGGACATGCTGAGCGGCAGAAACGTGGATCTCCAAACCTCGGGGAAGGAAGCCTGCACTCCCTTCTATAGAACATGGGGGTGAAGGGAGTGCGACCCTCGAGAGCTCCCCGAATCCAGTCCCTCCTGGGAAAGGGCTCGGGTCCCCAGGGGCCCGGCGTGAGCCCGGTCCCGGCGGGGTGGCCGCGCCTCGGGGATCGG
>NW_011494955.1:5665576-5672584 GCF_000754665.1 Bison bison bison | reverse complement strand
CTTATCAGCACCGACCGCCATCCCTTGCATAGAACGTTCTACGAGTCCCATGCGCTTGTTCCCTTTTCCTTCATGCCTACTGCTTAGCCTCAAGCACCCATCACATCCCACTGGGATCGTCGCAACCATCTCCTAATTAGTCTCCCAGCCCCAGTGGCCCCCTGCGATCCGCAGGACGCACAGCCACCTGTGTGATCGAATCATGGATGCCCCCTTCTTAGAACGTACAGGGCTTTTTAACGACAGTATTCAGTCGTGGTGAGGGTGCTGCGTGAAGCACTCGCACGCTGTTGGTAGGTAGAAACCTTTTGGTAAACAACTTGGCATTATGTATCAAATGTCTTAAAATGTTCATACCCCAGCCTCCCATCTTCAAGCAATAATAGAGATGAGGACAGGTATTTGTGAGAAATCTTAACTATGGCTTGTTTATCGCTGTAAAAGCTGGAAAAACATAGTATAGAAAACAAATTATGCCCCGTCCATACGATGAAACATTATTTACTAATTAAAAATTATGTTTGTAAAAATCATGACATGAGGAGATGTTCATGAGATAATGCTAAATGAGAAAGCAAAATACAAAACTACTTATAGTATTGTTCTGAATTTGTTGATACTATATAACTGCAAGGAAAAAAGACTGATAGGAACTTAGTCAATATTATCTGTAGTTATCACCAGAATAATTTTTTTTTACTTTTTCTTTAAACATTTCAGTATTTTCTAAATATTTTGCAAATAAGCTACTGTTACTTTCAAATTTAGGGGAAAATGCTTATTAACAGTAAACTGAGTTGCTCCTATCTTTTTGAAAATATTCACTTTTCTTATCTTGAAAAAGAGCTTGAAATCATGAAAAGGACAGGGTTTTAGACCCAGAGTTCTGGATTTGAATTCTCGTTTTCTTACTAACTAGCATGAAAACTTGGGCAGACTTTTTAACCCCCATAAGCAGAGTCTCATCAAATGAGATTTAGAGGTGGAGAGGATGACCAAAGGTGGGAGTGGGAGGGTGGAGCTTCTCAAATGGAATCCTCATCTTCAAAGCTGTTACCAACCTGAAGAATACCCCTCCTAATATAAAGAAAAAACTAGACTGCAGACACCCCAGACACCACTCACACACAAACACACACATGTGAAGTTTTACAGAGGCGCTGTCTACACATTGGTCAGTAACTGAATGATCAAACACCTTTTCATAGTGCTCTGCCTCTATATATTCTTATAAGTGCTCATCCCCCAAAATGAGCATCCTCTCCCCTCTATTTTATCTCACTGATCTCCCAAACTCTGTTCCACCTGCCCTTTAGGATTCCCAGCTGTGGTGGGCACAGTGTAACATGCTCACATGCTCGCATGCTCATCACCCAGTCGTGTGGGACTCTTTGCAAACCCATGGACTGCAGTCCACCAGCCTCCTCTGTCCATGGAATTTTCCAGGCAAGAATATTGGGGAAGTTTTCCATTTCCTCCTGCAGAGGATCTTCCCAATCCAGGAATTGAACCTGCATCTCCTGCATTGGCAGGTGGATTCTTTACCACTATGCTACCTGGGAAGCCCTAGAGTGTAAGGTTAGTTTCTAGGACTGTCTCAAAGTATTATACCATGAACTGAGTGGCTTAAAGAACAGAAACTTATTCTTTCAGTACTGGAAGCTTGACATCTGAAACCAAGGTGTCAGAACCCTATCCTCTCTCTGAAGGCTCTAGAAAAAAGTCCGTTCTTGTCTCTAATTTCTGGTAGTTCCCTGAATTCTTAGTGTTCCCTGGATTGGGGAAGCGTAGCTTCAATCTCTGCTTCCATCTTCACATAGCTGTCTTCCCTCTGGGTCTGCATCTGTGTTCAAATTTCTCTCTTATAAAGACACCAGTTAATCCAGTATGAGTTAAGATCATTGTAACTTGATTGCATCTGCGAAAGTTCCTATTTTCAAATAAGATCACATTCACGGGTTCTGAGTAGACATGAAACATGGGGACACACTACACCATAGGACATTCACCAACCCTTGTGGTTGGGAAGGAAAAGCTGACCCCCTCAGGAGCACATCACCAGGCCAAGGGGGGAGGAACTGTCCTCCCCTATACCTTGCTAAGTGCTGTCTTGTGGCTGCAAGACCAGGAGTCCCAGAGGGGACCTGTGGTTGCTTTACCCTGGTTTACAAGGATGGTCCACAGCTGAAGGCACAGCCCAGGGAATCATAAGACTGGGTCCACAGACCAAATGCTAGCTCACTTGAGAGAATTTAACTTGGGCAAGATATTTTACCTCCCTAAACCTTGATTCCCTCATCTGTAAAATGGAGCTGGAGAATCCCAGGGACGGAGGAGCCTGGTGGGCTGCTGTCTGTGGGGTCGCACAGAGTCGGACACGACTGAAGCGACTTAGCAGCAGCAGCAGCAGCATAGAGATATTGTGAGGATAGATGAAGATACTATCTATAAGCACTTGGCACAGTCTCTGACACATAGGAAATGATATAAAAAGAACAGCTATTGTGATGATGGTGATTTGACCTTGACTATAATCCTGTGAAGTGGTTGAGGCATGTCAGGGTGTGTGCAATTTACCAGTGAAGCAACTGAGACCTAGGGAAGGTAAGCCACTTGCCCAGGCTCACGTCTAATTAAGTGTTGAACTCTAGCTTACTGATCCTGCGCTTCTTCAACATCACAGCATCTCATGCTTTTCCAGGGACTAGTCTTGGTGGGAAATTAGACTTGATGAGGATGGGGAGCAGTGAGTGATAATCTTCACACCCTATTCTTGAAAGTTTGCAGCATCTCAAGTCAAAACTTTACCGGAAGATGCATATACTTTCCCTTTTACATCCCAAGCTGTGTAGAGACAGACCGCCAATTCTCCCCATGCTCCCTCCCACAGCTTGGTTCTGCTCCCATCCCTGAAGGCCTCAGCAAAGTGTCCATTTCTGTAAGCCTCCTGAATCCTAGGACTGGACCCACGTCACATTCTGTGAACTACTCATCTGCCTTGCTCCGTCCCTTTGTCATGGAATTCCCCAGCGCTCCCAGGATTTACTTCTCTAGAAAAAAGTCTTACTCCCCAGGCTCCACTGATTAGACCACCCAGTGTCACAGCTGCTGACTTGGTCACGGCACACCAAGACGCTCCACCTCCTAGGGGATTCAGCACAGTTTGCCTTGGTGAGCAGCAGGGTCATTCATTCCAAGAAGGCAATAGCTCATCTTCAACCATTCTGCAAATGCGTATTGAGCACCTACCGTATATTTGACCTAACTTATAAACATGGATAAGTTATAGTCCTTGTCCTCATGGACTTTACAGTCTAATAAAAGATGAGCATGAGGGAAAAGGTACAACGTGCTGTATGTGCTGCTGTACCACACACACGTGAAGGTTCAGCAGGGGCGTTCCAGAGGGCTTGAATGGTGCAGCTCTGCAGGGTTAAGGAGGTGGGAAAGACCTCACAAAGAGACCATACTCCAGCTCACCCGTAGAAGATCTAAGGGTGTTCCTTGGCTAGTCAGGCCTATGTGGGGCAGAGGGAGGCAGAAATTATCCCTGGCAGAGGAAGCAGTATGAGTAAGACACCGAGGTGAAATTGCTTGATATTTAGGCACGGCAGCACACCAGAGGGTGCAGGGTGAAGGGGGGCTGGTGGTGGAGCTGAAAGGTAGTGTGGGAGAGAGAGACAGATGTAGAAGTCCACTTGGAAGTGTCCCCCTTTCTCTGGTACTCCTGGAAGGGTTCTAAGCAGGGGGTGGGGTAAATCGATCATATGTGTGTTATAGGAAGACCACTTTGTTGAAGTAGATGAACTTAAACTTTGTGCAGATGATTGGAGGAAGGCAAGACTGGAGGTGAGGAAACCAAAGAGGAGGCGATTCCAGTAGCTCAGACAGGAAGAGGAGGAGGACCTAACCCTAGGCAGTGGCAATGGAGATGGGGAAGAAATAAATTCAAGACATTTTAAAGAGGTAGAAGCTACAAGATTGATTGGATGTGAGAAGTGGGGAAGAAATGGAGGTGCCCATCATGTTTCCAGCATAATCTGACTTGGGTGACGGGCTACTTGGTGACTTCATTCAGCAGATTAGCAGGAGCAAGCTTGGAAGAAAGATAATGAATTCATCGTTGGACACACTGAGTTTGCTTTCTGTTTATTTATGTGGCTGTGTCAGGTCTTGGTTTGGGTCTTAGCTGCAGCACTTGTGATCTTTTGTTGCAGCGCATGGACTCTCTAGCTGCGGTTTGCAGGCTTAGTTGCTCCAAGGCATGTGGGATCTTAGTTCCCTGACCAGGAATCGAGCCAGTGTTCCTTGCATTGCAAGGTGGATTCTTAACCCACTGGACCACCAGGCAAGTCCCTGGCCCTGAGCTTGAAGGGCCTCCTATAGGTAGGAGCAATGGCGATATGGATTAGAAATCAGCAGAATGTCATAGTTGTTCAAACAGCTCAAGGGTATGCAATAATTCTGAAAGTACAGCAACACAGACAGGAAAGAGGAGACAGAAAAGTAAGAGTCAGAGAAATGGGAAAAGATGTGGGGAAAAAGCAGGATCATGGAAACCAAGGCAGGAGAGGGTTTCAAGAGATCAGTAGTTTCCAGTGTTGAGAAGGAATCAATTGACTTGAGGACCAAAGAATATCTAGGATTTGATAACTTGAAGTCCTGCTGTGCCGTTTACTTGAACAGGTTCAGTGGAAGGTGGAGTGAAGGCCTAACTTCAGGAGGCTACAGGTGACCGGGCAGTGAAAGCTTAGAAAGACCGAGTGTCATCTGTTTTTTAAAATAACTTGGCAGTTATGGAAGAAAGAGATTTGAATTTCCTTCAGAATGATAGACCAGGTTCCCTAAGCAAAAGTTCTGCTAAAGAAACAACTCAAAATGCTCAGTAAACTAGCAAGAAAGTGAAACATAAAGCGGAAAACTAAGGAACAAAGTGAGGAAAGCAGAGAACCAAAGCTGGCTTTCACCTTGAGAGAACTGGTATGCTAGGTGAATTTGAATTTTCGTGTTCTGAAGGTGAGCAGGATTCAGGAGACAGAAAACATAGCCCAG
Organism: Bison bison bison; assembly: GCF_000754665.1. Taxonomy (NCBI): domain Eukaryota; kingdom Metazoa; phylum Chordata; class Mammalia; order Artiodactyla; family Bovidae; genus Bison; species Bison bison. The sequence goes on along the minus strand of NW_011494955.1, from coordinate 5,667,532 downwards.
GCCTGCCCAAGGTGGAAGAGTCTAACAAATCGCCCTCTGCTTAAATCTGAGACACACAGGGATAATAACACACTTGGTCAAGGAATAAACTAGATATTATTCACTCCCCTAGAAGGCTGCCAGGAAAATTGCCTGACTTGAACCTTGGCTCTGAATGAGAAAGGGGACAAATTTTTCCTGGGAATTCAGAACCACAGGTTGGCCTGAATGATTTAATTTCATTCCAAATTAACCCTACCTGGGTGGTCTGAAAAACTATACACTGTTTAGATTCCAGTGGGGCTGGGCTGGTAGGAACCCTTGGTAGTACCTGGAAGAAAAAAGAGCAAATAATCTCTAGAGGAATCCATATTTAACTCAGGTTGCAAGGAATTCTCACAGACAAAATTCCAAGAAATATAATCTATGTAGTAAAAAATAAAAAAATAACTAAATAGGGTCGAGGGAAAAATAACAACCTAGAATTATATACTCATAGAAAATATCAAAAAAAAAAAAAAAAGAAAATATCTTCCAAAAATGAGGGTTAAATTTTTTAAATGTGTGAGTTATATATGAATTCATGCCTACTTTGTTAATTGTCAGACGTTCACTAATAGAAAAGAAACAGACGATATAACTTCCAGGTTAAGAGAAGGAAAAAAACAGAATAAAAAAGTATAAGCAATCCAAAAGGAGACAAGAAAAGGGCGGGGAGGAGGGTTAGTATTAAGGTGAGATAAATAGAAAACACAAAATAAGATGGTGAAAGTAAATTCAAATACATCTGTGATTATAATAAATATGAATGGGCTAAATAATCCAAACTAAAAATACAGATTTCTGGACTAGAGAAGAGAAGGAGAGAAAAAGGAATTTCCAGAGGATATACGAGGTCAAGGAGTGTTTGCTGTCTGTCTTGCTGCTTTAGGAAGAAGGGAGAGATTGCAACTTAGAGTACAATAATGGAGCCAGGAAGAGTTCAAAGATACAGGAAGAAGAAAAAGTGATGTAGCTGGAAGTTGGAGGAAGGGTGTGAAACAAAGTTAATAGGCCTGAGAAGGTCACCTGGATGTCCTCAGTCAATGTGACAGGAGGCAGGACAGCATACGATGGACGACATGCTTGAAAAGCATAGTAAGAATTTGCAAAGATTTTGCAAAATTCCCCACTAACTGTGGGGAATAGGATGGTGTCCAGACACATAAGACAGCAGAAGATAATCGCCAGAGGAGCAGTGGGGCCCAGCAAGAGTTGCCAAACATCATGCTGAGGCCATAACGAGCCTCTGTGATGCTACAGTTTCCTCTAGAAATGCTCAGCATCCTAGGATGGAAGCCAGAGTGGGGATGTTGGGAGGCTGAAGGGGTGGAGGAAGCCATATAGGGTCTAGTGGGAGAATGGGTTGGCCAGGGAGTTGAGGGAAGCAGAGGAAGGGCAGCTAAGGCAGTGGAAGGCACTTGAGTGTCATGTGGCTGACATCTGAGGATGAGAGGCTGGCTAGAGGCACTGCTGTGGGCCTGAGGATTCCGAAGGTCCCAGTTAGTGTTTAGGACCTGATAGAGCCAGTGGCTGCAGTCTGTGCTCAGGGGGCCCCCATGGGATGCGGCTGAACTCCGCTGTTCTTGAAGAAAACCCTCCCAGAATTTCCCCCCTCAATTTCTGCTCCAGAGGCATTGCATGATTGTAGATTACTATAAGCCTCACATTGATCTCGTTCCACCCCAGTGCCTCCTGGGTAAACAGGCCCAGGGCCCTCGGCCTTGATGACTCATACTTCGGTTCTATCTGGGCATGCCCAGTGGGCAAGCAGGATGGCTCTCCCGGTCATTCCTTTGCCGCGGACCTCTGAGCCTTTGTCTATTTGAGCCCTCTTCTCCATGCCCCAATTAAGGCCCATGCAGAGCTTCATATCACACACTCTGCTACTCCTGTAGCCTCCCAGCCTCCTGGTCACCCTTCCTGCAGTCACCAGGC
>NW_011494955.1:5631140-5665476 GCF_000754665.1 Bison bison bison | reverse complement strand
CCGTGCAAACCTGTGTTCCCTCTCACTTTGCATGTGCCTTACCGAGAACACATAGGCTCCCTATTGTCCATAACACCAAGCCAAAACCATGGCATGCTAGATCTGGAGGGAATTTTTAGAAATTATTTAGTGTGACCCCCATTGTTGTACAGATGGAAAAACTGAGGTCCGTTTATCTCAATGACTTGTCCAGGACAAAACCAGAACTGGCAGTCAAGACCTCTACATGCCAAGCACTTAATATTCATCCAGACTTACTTCCCCTACACAGAAAAAGAGTTTACGGAGACTGACCATGTACTCTCCTAAGACCTCTTTGTGAATTATTTATCATCACAAACTCAGTGGACGTGGTGCTACTGTTTACCCTATTGCAGAGATAGGAAACTGAGGTACAGAGAGATCAGATAATTTGCCCAAGATCACCCAGTTCTGACAGCTCCCCTCTCATCCTGGCTCCTGCCCCTCCTCAATCCCCTCCCCCCCGCTCTTACACACTTTCAGGCACACCTGCCAAGTCCTAACTCATTGTCCTCCCGCTGCTCACACAGCCCCTGCCCTCTTTTTCTCCACCTGGATCTCAAGGGTGTATCACTCTCACCTGCCTACACCACCGTCTCCTGGATGAGTACACGGTCTGCTGTCTGGCCACCGATGATTGCATCAGTGTTGGACATCTGAACCAAGAGAAAGTGGTAAATAGACTGGCTGAGCTGTTTAGCTGTTCTTTCCTGAGCATTTGAACCAAGGAGGCATAGAGACTGAGTTACTTGGATGGTGGCAGAAGCTGCAGAGTAGTACTTAGAAGCCGTGTGGTATCAAGATGTACTGGGAGGAGAGTGGAGTGGAGCCGAGGCAGGGAGAAGGAGGGGGTGGTCAGCAAGGTGTGCTCGTGCGCAGCCACTCCCAATAGTCAAGCTGTCCTCCGCACATACTCAGTCACATCCCATGAGATCTGGCCATATTTCCCATTCCAGTTTCTCTGAGATTCCCACGTATCTTTCCAGGAAATCCTCTTTTCTCACTTCCACTGGTTTGAGTGTGTTGGTTCTCTTAGCCTAGGAGCCCTGGCTAGAACACCAGCTCAAGGAATTCTACCCATCCTTCAGACAGAGCTCAAAGCCCTCCTCCTCCAGGAAGCCTTTCCCCTTCCTGGGTGTGCTGTCCCTGCTTCCCCAGACAGACCATAAACCCCGCCTCTTCCACTGCCCTCCTCATGTTCAGAATGTACTAACTTTGGGACACCCAGCTCTGATTTTGCCATCTGAAGCTGGATTATCTTTATTCCTATCATTTTATATTCTGGCAAATCCATGGGTCCAGCCATCATTTATTCATCCTGGAACATATTTTGAATGTGTTTGTGCCAGGCACCAGGCTAGACTTTGGGAATGGTTCAGATGCAGTTCTTAGTTCTTTGCCCAACCGGAGTTCAAAGGCCAGGAGGGAAGTCCATGTTCTCCTTGCCAAACTAGTCACACCAACACTGCCTCCGGTTTCATGATTCCAGACACGCACACACACACACACATTCCCCAAACAAGACTATGAGACTGTCAGGTTGTCACACACAAACCCAGACCTGGGCTCTGTCTTGTCTTCTCCCCCTGGTTCATCCATTCCCTTCCTCAGGCCGAGTGCCCACCCTTCCAGGGCTTGAGCTCACACTTGCCATGCTCTCTGCTCAGGAAGATGCCCTGGAGTTTCCACTCCTCTCTCCCCCAGTTTTGATCACTCTGTGGTATGGGAATTGACACTATAGTCTGAGTGTGTGTGTGCCTTCCTGCTATTTTAAGACCCCAGCACTTTTCAAAAACCTGGTGGAGATTATAGCCAAAGCTAGAGGTGGGGGAGGGGAGGATAAGCAACCTGAGCCCCAGGCGGCTGGGTGTCTGTGAGCCCGGTTAGCCTGGAGCCAGCTGCAGAGGCTCCGCTGTGGACTGCTGGCTGCCTGGCCCGATCTGGCCCAGCCCGACCCGTCCTCTACCTTCTCTTTGTTATGTCGAGGCCTCATCCATCCCCAGGAGTTGCTTTGGAGTTTGCACACCAGGCAGCATGTAAAATTGTTTGTGCTTCTGGAAACACACTCACACACACACACAGGCACGCACGCGCAGAGAAGCCTTGAAATTCTTCTTGGAACAATTCCAGGGATTTATTTATGAAATTCCCAGGGGGTGGGAGAGACAGAAGTCTGGACTTTGCAGACTGAGTGCTGTGCCTGTCATCTCATCAACATAACCAGCGGCTCTGGTGTGCTCTTACTAAGAGCCCGCTGCGAGCCTGGGCCAGGCTGGGTGGGGGCAGGGAGCATGCACAGGTGCCCTGTTCTCAAGGCAGCAGGGATGCCCTGCCCACCATTCCCTCAAGAGGGAAAAACAAGCATGATATTGACATATTTTGGCCGTGGTCCCTGCCTCTGCTCTCTCTTCCACCACCCTGTTTCCTCACTTTCTGGCTCTCTTTCTCCCTGAGCCTGCAGCTTCTCTCCCACTTGTGCACTTCCCTATGGAGTCCGTCTGCCCTGTGGTTGGACATCTGAGTCCTCTAAAGACAGGCTTTGTGGCTGGTTTCTCCACAGGTGAGAAGCTGGGAGCTGCCTGTCGAGTGTTCCCATCCCCACATCATTCTTCTCTGATCCCTGGCAGTTTGGCAGGGTCTAGGCACAGGCATGGCAGGGTCTGCCAGCTTCTGGAGAAAACTGGGGTGTCCAGGCCTCCTAGGATGGCTTCCAAGTTGTTCCCCCTGGACATGCCATGGGAGTTTCAGAGAGAAACTGGATGGAGGCAGATGGTCAGGCTGATAAGAGTTGGGGAGAGAGCCTTAATTCTGCTTCTAGTAGAAAAGGCTGCAGAAGCTTCCTGCTCCAGACAGGCTTCAGTAGGTCTTCCAGCCCCAGTCAAACCTTCTGATGACTGAAGCCCCAGTCAGTATTATAGCTGCAATCTCATGAAAAACCCTGGGCTGGAACCACCAGTAAGCCACTCCCAAATTCTAGAGCCACAGACATTATGTGAGATATGTGTTTATTACTGTTGAAAGCTGCTACAGTGTGGGGTAAACAGCAATTGATAACTAGTATATGACTTACAAGTTTGCATGATATATACCCCTCCTTTGACCCTTAGACCACATCTGCTACAACTCTCTCCCTTGTTCATTCAGCGCCAGCCACAATTTTTACCTAGTTGGTTTTACCAAGTGATCTCTAAAATCACTTATAAGCCTGAGGGTTTAGAATACAGATGATAGAGAATAAACTAAGAAAAGAAATCATCTGTGTTTAAGAAATAGACTCACAGACAAAGAAAACAAACTTAAGGTATAGTTTGTTTGTATCATATATATTAAAACACTGTACAGTGCAGGGAGCTATATTTAATATCCTGTAATAAGTCATGAAATTAAAAGACGCTTACTCCTTGGAAGGAAAGTTATGACCAACCTAGATAGCATATTCAAAAGCAGAGACATTACTTTGCCAACAAAGGTCCGTCTAATCAAGGCTATGGTTTTTCCAGTGGTCATGTATGGATGTGAGAGTTGGACTATGAAGAAAGCTGAGCGCCGAAGAATTGATGCTTTTAAACTGTGGTGTTGGAGAAGACTCTTGAGAGTCCCTTGGACTGCAAGGAGATTCAACCAGTCCATTCTGAAGAAGATCAGCCCTGGGATTTCTTTGGAAGGAATGATGCTAAAGCTGAAACTCCAATACTTTGGCCACCTCATGCGAAGAGTTGACTCATTGGAAAAGACTGATGCTGGGAGGGATTGGGGGCAGGAGGAGAAGGGGACGACAGAGGATGAGATGGCTGGATGGCATCACTGACTCGATGGACGTGAGTCTGTGTGAACTCCGGGAGTTGGTGATGGACAGGGAGGCCTGGCGTGCTGCGATTCATGGGGTTGCAAAGAGTCAGACATGACTGAGCGACTGAACTGAACTGACCTGAATAACTTTTAATGGAAAAGAACCTGAAAAGGAAAATGTATAATTGAATCACTTTGCCATACACCTGAAACATAAATCAATGATACTTCAATTTTAAATGTTTTTCTAATAATAAAAAAAGATAGGTTTGAAGTCTCTGCCATTCGGCTGGCCCACCACCTGAGAGGAACCTGACAGAGTGTGATGTTCTCTTGCCACCCACCCTTAACTCTGTAGAGGTGGGAACAGGTGGGTCTAAATGTGTCTTTAGTTTTTGGTGCAAACTCTGCCTTTCGGGGGAAAGTTATAGGATCAATATCTGTGCAATGACTGATCTAATGCAAATGTTGTGGTTTTACTTCAAGACCTTAAAGGTAATCTCCCAGGTAAAACTATGGGATGGTCTGACAGAGATGAGACAGAAGGACACACAGAAGGCCACCACACTTACTGCAGGGATTGCAGGACTTTTAAAAATCAAAGACCACTACCCAGAAAATAATTAAATGAGGGGAGAAATAATTAAATATATTAAGTAAAAAAGGGACACCGGAAGAACAACAGGAATGATGTCCTTTAGGAATAACAGAACCTCCCCTTCTTTAAGGAGCCCAGACTCCGAGCTCTGAAGTTTAGGCTCCCCACTCTCTTTAAGAGAAAAAAAAAAATCCCCAAAAGTCCCAGCAGCCTCACAGACTTCCGGAAGTTTCTCCCTCCATTGGGAAGTCCCAGCCTGGTTATGCAGCATGAGCTGGGGTGGAGAGACGTGCCTTCCAGCAGCCTCTCCCAGCTGAGGCAAGCAGGTGTGGGCAGGCTCACTCCTGGGAAGACTCTTGTGAGTGGGCGGGCCCACTCCTGGCTGGGAGGAGGGCAGCGTCATCAGCCTGCCAGGGCCTGTGTGCCTGTGTGTATATGTGTGTATGCGTGTGTGTGTTGACACAGTGCTAAAGGCACAGAAACACACCCCCCATGCATGCCAACCACACACACCCCTAAAGCTATAGTAAGCAACCATAACCTGTCTCTCCAGGCTTATGGACAAATGGACCCAGGTGAAGATGTGAAGGTCCAGATTGATTTCCTTAAAAGTAAAAAGGGCCATGGGCTCTGGGTTCAGACAGATCTGAGTTCAAATCCCAGCTCTGCTATTTACTAGATGTGTGATTTGGGGCCCATCATTTAACCTCTCTGACCTTTGGGTTCCTCATCTGTATTATGGGAATAATGAGTTTTATCTTAAAAATTTTGGTGAGGATAGAATGAAGCCATCCTTTATCACCTGCCAAAGGCTGAAGACAGGAGAGTTATGACTTCCGAGAGGTCTTTGATGCAGACACTGAAGTCAGACTGCCAGTTTTTAAACCTCACCATGCTAGTCTCTTAAAAGACGGGCTTGTTCCTTGGAAGAAAAGCTACGACAAACCTAGATAGCATATTAAAAAGCAGAGACATTACTTTGCCATTTGCCAACAAAGGTCTGTCTACTCAAAGCTATGGTCTTTCTAGTAATGTACGAATTTGAGAGTTGGACCAGAAAGGAGGCTGAGTACCGAAGAACTGATGCTTTTGAAATGTGGTGTTGGAGAAGACTCTTGAGAGCCCCTTGGACCGCAAGGAGATCAAACCAGTCAATCCTAAAGGAAATCAACCCTGAATATTCATTGGAAGGACTGATGCTGAAGCTGAAGCTCCAATACTTTGGCCACCTGATGTGAAGAACCAACTCATTAGAAAAGACCCTGATATTGGGAAAGATTGAAGGCAGGAGGAGAAGGGGACAACAGAGGATGAGATGGTTGGATAGCATCCCCAACTCAATGGACATGAGTTTGAGCAAGCTCTGGGAGATAATGGAGGGCAGGGAAGCCTGGCGTGCTGCAGTTCATGAGGTTGCAAAGAGTCAGACACGACTGAGTGACTGAACAACAACAATGCTGGTCTCCTCACCTGTAAAACAGGTAAAAGAAGGGCCCTACCCTGCAGGTTTGTCCTGAGGATCAGACAGGTCAATACATATACAGCAGCACATTTAATGGTGTCCAGCCACGAGAAGTCCTCCATACATGTCAGATATTGTTCCATAGATTGCCTAGCACTGAGCCTGTGCTCACACCTCACCACAGAGCCCCTGTCCCAGCTTGCCTTGCCTGTGGCTTCTGATCAGTTTTTCTTACAGTAAAATCTGGTTTTTCCTCAAACTGGTCCTTCCCAGGCGTGCCGTTGTCATGGGAACCTACAGGGGCCGCCTGGGTTTGGGGGAGGAAAGGGTTGTGGATAAAAGCCAAAGAATCCCACCGCTGCTGTTGCAGCCACTACAGCAGTAGGCTGGCCACCATTCTAGCCCCCCAAAAAAGATCCTGACAGTGCCAGAGGGTAAGGTTTATAGGGGCTTACTCCCGCCCTGACTTGCCACAGGTCACATGGGTGAAATCCCATGATTCAACATGCTCCACCGTCACATCTCCATCCCATTGTCCGGAGTGGATTCTGATACTAAACACAAGTGTTTCTTTCTGAGGCTGAACAAAGGCACAGCTTAGAATAGGGATTTATAATTGATATATTACTACTCCGCCTTCAAGACAAACTACAGGACTCCAGAGTAGGTATAATTAACATCTGTAGATCTGTAGATCTTGGAGCTTCTGTAGATCTGTAATTACTTTACAGATGGGATAACTGGTGAGTCCTCAGAACACCTAAGTAATTTGCCTGAATCATTTAGCCAGTAAAAATTTGGAACTCGCACCTGGAACCCAAGTCTTTTGAGCTTTGCTGTTGCCCAGAAGTGACTGAGACTGGAGGGGAGTTTGCCCCAGAGAGCAGGGGAGGAGGGAGGAGGACCAAGAGCTGGTCCCACAGCCCAGTGCTTGCCGCCTGCCTCTCTTCTGGGAGGTGATTCAGAGAGGACAAAAACCCTCTCTCCTATCCCACTAAAATTCCACTCAACAATTAAGACAGCCTTTTTTTTTTTTTTTGTCCTAAGAATTTCTATGTTTGGACCTCATAATTCCACTCCTGGGAATTATCCCAAGCATATCCATATACTTCTTGACCCTACAATTCCATTTGTAGGAATTTATCCTAAAGAAATATTGTATTCAGATACCTGCATAATGATTTGAAAATTAGGAATGTCATCACAGCTTCAGCTGAAATAGTAAAATATTGGTAACAAATGAAAGCTATGACAAACCCAGATAGCTCATCAATAAGCATGGCTTTGCCAACAAAGGACCCTATAGTCAGAGCTATGGTTTTTCCAGCAGTCATGTACAGATGTAAGAGTTGGGCCATAAAGAAGGCTGAGTGCTGAAAAATTAATGCTTTCAAACTGTAGTGCTGGAGAAGATGCTTGAGAGTCCCTTGGACTGCAAGAAGATCAAACCAGTCAATCCTAAAGGAAATCAACCCTGAATATTCATTGGAAGGACTGTTTTTGAAGCTGAAGCTCCAATACTTTGGCCACCTGATGTAAAGAGCTGACTCATTGGAAAAGACCCTGAGGCTGGGAAAGACTGAGGGCAAAAGGAGAAGACGGGAGTGGAAGATGAGATAGTTAGATAGCATCACCTACTCAATGGACATGAATTTGAGCAAACTTCAGGAGATAGTGGATGACAAAGGAGCCTGGCATGCTACAATCTATGAGGTTGCAAAGAGTCAGACATGACTTAGTGACTGAACAGCAACAATAATAAATGTTCAAAAAGAATTGTTTGTGTAAGGTACATCTGTATAAAGGATTGCAGAAAATTTAAAGATGTTTATGATCTACAGTTAAAATGGGGAAAAGAAGGTTATAAAATATGCAGTATAGTATAATCTAATATTACTTTTTAATTATTATAAAAAAGATCTGGAACGATATTTAGCAAAATGTTTACAAGAGTTATCTCTGGGTGGTTAAAATACAAATATTTTCCTCTTGACTATACTATCAACACGTTCAAAGATGACTATATATTATTTTTATAACTAAAACAATCATTTTATAACTTTAAATGGAATAAAACCTATAAAAATATCAAATCACTATGTTGTACACCTAAAATTAGTATAACATGGTAAATCAATTATGCTTCAACTAAAAAAAATCAATGTAAGCTGATTTGAAGTAGCAGTTCCACAAAGATACATATTGCAGCATGATTTGCGACAGAAAAAAACAGGAAATATATATATTTTTGGAATGCCTTAATAACTACATTATTTTGGAATGGCTTAGTAAATTAATGGCTTAATAAATTACTTAAGACCACCACTGTTCTTATAGAAATAACTTACTTAATAAAGTAGCATTTCCACAAAGATACATATTGCAGCATGATTTACGACAGACAAAAACAGAAAATATATATATTTTTGGAATTAAAATGATTATGAATTCTATATAGAATTATTTAAATGTTTACGATAAAAGTAAATAATACTGGCCACAAAATAGAATATGCCTCACGATTATAATCATTTAAAGTATGTATGCAAATATTTGCTTCAGTTTGGTAGGATGAGATAAAGTGTAATTTTTTTCCTTTCTTTCAGGAATACAAAAATACGATACTTTGCCTTTTCAATTAAAAAGAAAATACCCATGGGATGATATGGTGCTAAGCACTAGGCCCTATTTCTGAGACTGTTCTAGAGAAATGGTTGCAGAGAGTTCTGACATCCCTTCCTCAGTCATTTATCCTTTGAATGTAAAAATAATATTATCATCATTATTTCTTGATTACCTACCATATGTGTACATACCTCATTTCTAACTTTCACAATAACTCTGTAAGATAGATATATTACTTCAGACTTCGTTGATTCTAAATAATAGAAATTCAAGCTATTTAAGAAAAAAGAATTTTTTTCTTTAGTTTCTCCCAGACTCAGTGCAGCTGGCCTCAAGCTGTGCCTGGAAGCAGGAGTCAAATGGACAAGACTCTCCATTTCCACCCTCTTCCCCTCCCGCTTTTGCTTCATCTGTGCCTGTGGTTCCATCTTCCTTGATGTAGACCACCGTTCTTTGTGTCCCATCCACAAGGAACATATGACTTCAAGAGAAGTCATCAGGTCTATATTCTCAGGGGAGATTCTGGTATGACGCTGTATGGGTCCCAACGCCTCATTCAGGAGGTAGGGACTGATGATCCAGGTTGGGTCAGGTGTCAACCTCTGGTCCAAAAATCTGTGGGGAGGGGATTTGGTCATGTTGTACAAACCTGGCTGCAAGGGACCACCACTGTTCTTATAGAAATGGGGAAGAAAGTGTGGTACCCGAAAAAGTGGGTGAGGAGAGGTGGAGTGAGCCAGGTAGTTGAAAAGAAAAATCTGTATATGCTAGGTATCCTTCTTCTTTATACAGATGAGGACACATAGGCTCAGAGAGGTTAGTTGACATGCTCAAGGTCATACATAAAGATTGAAAACAACAGAGCTGGAATTTGAAACCCAGGTCTGCCTCTCTCTGCAGTCCACTTCATCACACCACCATACCCATTTGCTGACAAATGCAAGTAGTCAGACCAAGAGTGTCTTAGACGGAGGGGAGAGCATGTGCAAAGGCCCACAGACAAAGGAAACTATGGGTCTAAGGAGTTGAAGTCCAGTGTTACTGGAAGGTGAAGTTGGAGGAAAGCTATGGAAAGAGACATGGCCAGAATTGTGTGCTGGGTCAGATCGAGCAATAGGGGCCTGTTAATAAGGAGCTTAGACTTTAACCTGAGGGCAGTGACATTCAGCAGAGAGCATTATGGAGTGTCCATTTGTATTTTAGAGAAAGTTCTCCAGTTTCGGTGTAAAGTATGAGCTGGAGGGGCTAGATGGATGCAGGAGAGCAGGTGGATGACCCACTAAACTAGAGGAGAAAAGGGGACAGAAAGAGGTGGATGGAATTGGTAAGATAATTGGGAGGTAGGATGGACAAGAATTTGTGTTTCATTGATGGGAAGGGTGGTAGGGAGATGATGGTGGTGATGGGAGAAGGTGGTCATGAGTGAATCTGTTTGCTTGGATTGTAATACCATTTTCTGAACATTAGGTGCAGAGCAGGTTTGGGGTGACAGATAAGGAGTTATGTTTTGAACATGATGAATTTGAGACGTCTGGGAGACATCCAAGGAGCTGTTCGAAAACAGCTGGATCTTGAGGTCTAGAGCACAGGGTGGAGGTGGGGGCTGGAGACACAGATTTGAAAGTCATCACTGGAGAGCCTTAGAGGTGTCATGAGCTCATACAGGGGGCATGTGTTCACGAAGAAGAGGATCTCAGACAGAATGCCGGGAACACCAGCATTTCCAAGAGAGATAAAGAGACGTCTTCAAAGACATCTGAAAAGGAGCCACCAGAGAAGCTGGAGAGAGATCAGCAACTTGTGGCAGGAAAAGCCAAGAGGCGGGAGCAGTCAGTGGTCAAATGTTGCTGAGAGGTCGAGTTAAAAAAGGAAAGACTGATAAGGGTGCACTGGATTTTGCAACAAGGAGGCCAGTGGTGACCTCCAGGAGCAGAGCCAGAAGGTGGTGGGCTGAGGAATGAGTGGGAGCTGTGGAAGCAGAGACTTCACCAACAAATGTGACCATGAAGGGAAGGGAGAGAAATTGGGGTGGTTGGAAGGGAGGTGAAGGTGAGAGTACTTTGTTTGCAGCAAGTTCACACCCCGGTGGGAAGGACTCCATAGAGAAGGGCAAGTCAAGGATTCATTTTGAAAAGTAAGAGTGAGGACCTGAGAGGGGACCTAAGGAGGGAGATATTCGGATGCAACAAGTTTATGGGTTTGGTGTCTGCAGTTGAGAGCATCCTGGTGCTTCCATTTTCTATGAAAGAAAAGGCAAAATCGATGGAGATCTGAGAGTTGCAACCCTCTCATTTACACAACTGTGATATGTCCATTTTTGTGTTTTCACCTCAATACCATGGAATCAAATTCTCAAATTAAAAAAAAAAATCAAAATTTTATTGAAATGGGAGGAAAGTGCAAATCCAGTAGAATTGTGGAAAGGCCAGTTTGAATGAGTGAATATTGGCTTAAAAAAAAAGAAAGAATTTTATTCATTTCAGGTACATACAGTAGCACAAAATATTGCCTAGTAGTTGGGAAAGAATCATTTGCAATTAGCATAGAAATTGTTTGGAATGTAAATTAGTTTTTCTGAAGTACTTGACTGTGCTTAAAAACAGTACTTTAGTATTTTAAGAATTCCCCTTGTGGGGTGAAACCACTTTATATCTATTTTAAAACCTTGTTAAGTCTGCTTAAATGTAGTTAATTTTTTTTTTCTGGAAAAGATACCAGCTACATCAGAAAACAGTTTCTGGCAAAGGTAAGATTGTGCAACTGTGCACCGCACAGCACTTTCCAAAGGCCATTTCCACCAGAGAGCAGATCTGATTGCCGGAGATTGTTACTAAGGGAACGGTGGGCGTGAATATAAATTTCATTTCACAAAAGACCTAACCAAAGTATTGATCCAAAAGGAGCAGCCAGTAAGTACAGGATGAAGAATCTTTTTCTCATTGAAATAAGTACACATCAATATCCATTCACATGTACCTATATATGTATATGGCTTATACATGTATACACATATATCTGCAATCACATTTCAAATCTCCCTGGAAATCTCTCCTCTTAAGCTGTTTCCCACATGAGGAGGCTGGGGAGATTTGAGAGCCCGCCAGGGCCTGGGGAGAGGGACTGCCTTTGATCTTAGTTCTCTGACTAGGGATTGATCCCATGCCCCCTGCAATGGAAGCAAGGAGTCCTAACCACTGGACCACCAGGGAAGTCCCAGCAAGAGGTATTGACCCCAAGCTAGCCTGTAGCTCTGCAGAGCCAAAGCTGTGAACACTACTGGTAAGGGCAGAGCACTCTCAATGCTATTATTATTAATTATTGAACAGCAGTTTTGGCCAGGCCCCTTATCCAACATGATCACGATTCCTCAAGAGTATTTCCATTTCAAGATGAGGAAACCTAGTATTATGTGCTGTGTCATGTCCAAGTCACGAACTCCTGAACTGCTGAGTCAAGACTCAGACTCTGTGGTTTTGTCTTCTCCCCGTGTATGTGTGGGCCTCAGGTTAATCACACAGTAGCTTGTTATTATCACTGGCCTGTGCAAGGCAGCAAGTCTTCTCTCAGATTGTATCTTCCACCTCTTTTTCCAATCCCCTTTTCAATCTCCGTCCACCTTGCTCCCTCTCCGCACAAGCATTCTAGTGAGCTTGTGTCCTTAAGTACATGCATATCCTTGTTAAGAACGCAGTACTGTTTTGAATATGTATGAATTCTATTATTATTGTGTGTGTGTGTTAAGAACACTTGACATAAGCTCTCCCCTCTTAGTGTATTTTTAAGATTACAATACTGTATTGTTAACCAGAGGCTCTCTGCTGTACAGTAGATCTCTAGGTCTTGTTCTTTTTGCGTAAATGAAACGTTGTACCCTTCTAATGACTGCCACCCCATTTCTACCTCAGCCATTCTACATGCCTATTTTGTTTTCATTTTGCTGCGCTGGGTCTTAGTTGCGGCATGTGGGATCTTTAGTTGTGACATGTGGGATCTAGTTCCCTAACCAGGAATTGAACCCTGGCCCCCTGCATAGGCAGCCCGGAGTCTTAGCCACTGGACCACCAGGGAAGTCCTGAGTCTAACTATTTTAGGGCCCTCATATAAGCGGTGTTCTGTAGTATTTGTCCTTCTGTGTCTGGCTTATTTCACTTAGCATGCGGTCCTCTGTGTTCACCTACATTGTTGCACATGGCAGGATTTCCTTCTTTTTAAATATTAATATTAAAATGAATTAATGGCTGGATAATATTCCTTTGTATGTATATACTACGTTTTCTTTGTTCATTTATCTGTCAACGGACATTTAGTTTGCTTCATGCCTTGGCTATTGTGAGTAATGCTGCAATGAACACGGAAGTGCAGAGGTCTCTTTGGAATTCTGATTTCAATTCCTTTGGATACATACCTAGAAGTGAGATTGCAGGATCACAGGATAGTTCTATTATGCATTCTAAATTTATATAAAAGGCACTGTGATTTGGCCCTCATTGTCTTCCGCCAATCAGTTCTATATTTTAAAGATCTATCCATATTGCTGTATGTTATGTATATCTGGTTCCATCTGATGAATGACATAATACCCTGAACTATTTGATCCCTGCATCGGGAAGATCCCCTGGAGGAGTGCATGACAACCCACTCCAGTATTCTTGCCTGGAGAATCCCATGGACAGAGGAGCCTGGCGGGCTACAGTCCATAGGGTTGCACAGAGTTGGACACGACTGAAGCGACTTAGCACGCACGCATTCATCCACAACATTTTACTTATCTGTTCCTCCAAGAATGGACACCGAGGTTGGCTCCAGCTCCCCGCTATCATAAGCACCACAGTGTTAAACATCCTTGTGCATGTCCCCTGTGGGCTTGTATGAGAATTTCTCTGAGATATGGACCCAAAGATGGTATCTCGAGATCAAATCACATGGACACACCCACTTTCATTAAGCAATGCTGAAAAGGCTACACCAGTTTAGACTTCTCCAAGAAGTGAATAAGAATTCTTATTTCCCCATCTCCTTGCTAATACTTGACATTACTCACTTTTCTAATTTTGCCATTTTGGTAGATATTAATTTTATGTCATTTGAATATGCATTTCTCTGACCACTAGTGAGTTTTAGCATTTTTTTTTTTAATTTTGGGTTTACTTTTCTGTGAATAAACTCTCCATGTATTTTGCCCATTTTTTAAATTGACTTTTGTTGATTTGCAGGAGTTTCTCATATACTGTAGATATCATTCTCATATCTTGTAGAGTTTTTCAAGGATTGTAAATATCTCTTTTGGTCTGCCATTTATTTATTAGTTCTATTAATTCACTGATGTTAAATTGATGGTGTATCTCTGAAAATGTACTGATGTCATCGTATCTGTATAGTTCTTCATTTTGTAGTTTGTCTTTTAAGAGTCTTGTTTAAATCTTTCCCCATACCTGGGTCACAGGGATGTCCTCTTACATTTTCTTTTATTAGCCTCATGGTTTTGCCTTTCACATTTTGGCCCTTAATCCATTTGGAGTCCATCTTTGTCTTCACTAATATTTCAACAGCTTTATTGAGATATAACTCATATACCATACAATTCACCCATTTAAAGTGGCTTTTAGTATATTCACAGAATTGCGTAACAGTTATCATAATTAATTTAGAAGATTTTCATCACTCCCCCTGGGAAAAAACCCAGTATACCCTTTAGTTATCATCTTCACCAAATTTTGATGACATCTTTATCACATATCAGTTCTCAAGTGTATATGGATCTTTTCTGAGCCCTTAATTATGTTCCACTTGTCCATTTGTCTGTGTCTGTCCATCGTCTGGTACTATACTATTTCTATTACTATGGCTTGTCGTGTTTTATTTTCTGCTATGGCAAGTCTCCACTCTTCACACTATTTTAAAACTGGCTTGGCCAAATTCATATATTGTTTGACCTAGGCACTTCACTTTTTAGAATTTATCCTATGGGTATGTTTGAATGAAGCAAAATGATACACAAACAAATTTAGTCATTGCGGCTTTGTTTGCTGTAGCCCTAAACTGGAAACAACCAAAACTTCCAATATGGGGGACTGGTTTAATTATGGCACATTCAAACAGCAGAATACTATGCTGTTTTTAAAAACCAGAAGATGAAGGAGAAGAGGAAAAAGAAGAAGAAGGAGAAAAATGAAGAAAGAATCTTAAAGCTCTCTGCTGGATATGGAAAGATCTCCAAGGCATATTATTAAGTGAAAAAAAAACAAGGCGTTGCATAGTGTATATAATGTTACTTTTGTATAAAGATGGGAAAGGACAAGGATCCATATTCAAATTCACTTAAATCCATATAAAGAAACTTTGGAGAGACAGAAGCATAAGAAACTAAAACCAGTCATTTCTTTGGGGTTCAAGGAACTTGGGCAGATGGGCAACAAGGATGAGAAGGAGACACTTCACTGTCTGCCTTTTGACACTTTTGTTTCCTAACAATGTGAATATATAACCTATACAAAAAGTAACCTAAAATAAGGGAATACTGACTTAGCTCTTCATGAGTTTATATTCTTCCATATACAATTTAGAATACATTTATTGAATTACTAAAAAAAAAATTCCAACTAGAATCTGGACTTGGATAAAACCCTTGGCACCACACTGCTCCTCCCCTCACGGGTCAGAATTACACTGACAGCTTTCAGGGCCTGAAGCCAAGAGAAAGCCCTGGTCAGGTGTAAGCAGGACTGGAAACAATTCCGAATTCAGGAGAAAGACCTCAAGTTGTAGATGGCTGTTGGTTTTCTTTTAAACACTGGCCATTTAGAGATATATTTCACCCCTTTACTTTGGCCTAACTGTTGTACCAATAAATGCTCTCTCTAGGGGAAAAGGAAGAAGTATGGAGTACAAATCTTTAAAACACCCTTGTCTGTGATCCATGACTACTTGCGTTAGTGAGGACAAAGCCTCATCAACCGCCTGGTGGCAGGTCATCTTAACTGCAGGCTGAGCACTTGAGAAAAGGGCCTTTGTTGAGCTGAGCTTACAAAGCCAAGCCCAGGAAGGGCAGTCGGACCCACTTTGCAAACTTGTTTGTTTTTTTTTCTAAACATCAGTCCAGCTTCTTGTCCCGAAGGATCATAGATTCCAAATTAGTAGAGTCAAAATTAATGAGATTTTCCAGTAATGAGCCCGAGACTAAAATGATGGAAAATCCACTAATTATAGACTAAGCGGCCACCTAAGCACGACTTGGATCCAGGCCTCTGGGGGGAGGAGGAGAAGGGAAGAGTGAAGGTCGTAGATGCAACCTGATCCTGACAGTCCTTCCTTCCTGCTGCCACTGCCCTTTCCCCTGGACTTGGGGGCCTTGCAGCACCCAGAGCTTCCTGCCTCTGAGCTCCTACCGCCTCCCCGCAATCCACGCCCCCCAGGTCAAACGAGGCCCTGCTTCTAAGGGCTCTGTGAGGCGAAATTCCTGGAAACTGCAAATCAGGGCCCATAGTGGAGGTGGGGGGCCTGTTTTCGCCTCAGTTCTGGGAAGCAGTGGGGGAGGAGTGCTGGAAGAAGGAGGAAGGGTAGAAAAGGCAGACAAAAATGCCCATTATACCCAGGCCCTGTCAATTTCCTTTTCTCATCTCTTTATCAGTGTTTGTTGACTGAGCTTCTTATCAACAGGAAACGCCTGCCTAAGGGGACGAGGCAGGTCCAGGGGGACTGGGCGCCAGGGGTCAGGAACTCTGGGTGGTATGGTGTTGCTGTCCAGCCTGCCTGACGGAGCGACCTCATGACTCCCAGGACCCAGCAAGTCTCCCAGGCTCCTTGCCTTGGCATCTGGTGAATCCTTAGGTGTCCACAGTAAGACGGTACAGCAGACAGGCCCTGATCACAGCCTAGGTGGGGCTTCAGCCCTAGCCCTCTGTGACATGAGAATTGCCCTTGTACTTAAAACCCACCAACCCCCCTTTTCCTAGCTGAGAGGCCAAGGGACCTGCCAAGGTCAATAGTCAAGGTCTTAGTAAGTCACCCCAACTGGCCCTTCTATTCTGTTTGCCTTGCGCCTGTTCTGGGCATCTAGGCCCGGGACAATTAGGTGCTTGGCAGAGACTTCTAGAGGAAGGAGAGGAAGGGGACTCTGGCACTGAGTGACCTCCTACTACGTGCCAGATGTTTTATAAACACTGATCATCAGACTAGCTTACTGGTCTCCCAGATGGGGTTCCCAGGAGAGGGACAGAAAGAGGGTCAGATTTCACAGGAGGCTAAGATCAAACCTTACTGCTGAAAATAAATGCCCAAGAGGGATAGCTGGGCCAAGCCAAGCTTTATGGTGGCTGAGAGGAACAGGTTTATCTAGATGTCTTCCTTCAAACTGGCAGAAGACTAAATCGAGGGTATGGGAACTGGCTGTTCTGGTAGAAGAGGCGGGAGCAGTTTGTGCAGAACAGAGCATGAGCCAGCCACCTTGCTTCCCGTTCCTTGCCTCTGCCTATCGGCTGCCCTTGAACAGCTCCACATTGCTTTGGGTGGTGGTGGTAACAAAGGAAATGCCAGTGTGCCTTTTGCCCTGCCCCCGTGTCTCCCCGGACAACCCCAGTCTGCCCCCCACCCTGCCGCTGGCTCCTGCAGTTGGGGATCTAGGTCAGTAAGAGTGGGTGGGTGAGAAAGAACAGAGAAGAGACTCATCCAGACGTGACACCCCGCAGGGCAGCAGTGACAACACTTTAACCTGAAAGCTGCCTGAAAATAGACTGTGTGTCTATGACATTATGCAAATCGTATGCAAAGTCAAGAAGCCCTCTGTCTCTATTTCTAGCAAACTGAATGTGGTCCTGGTGGAAGCAGCTCGTTCCAAGAGTCGCCCACCCACAGTGACGACTGCATAGTCAGCATCCGTCCCCTCTCTGGACCTGCACCCCTCCACGCCACCCCCAGGGCTGAATAGACATGGAGATTTGCTACCTCTTGGTCTGTTAATCTTGATGTGAGTGAAGCTCTGGAGGAAGACGAGCCAGCCTCTGTGAGGGCAGATGTAGGCAGGGCTGAGGGAGAATGGGGACTTCGAGAGTAGGGAGAACTGGGTACCACAAGGGCTTGGCAAAGGAAGTCGTGGTCATCAAAGCACATGCTCCAGGAAACAAGCAAGCTTCACTCTCATTTGGGCATGTGATAGACACTCATCACCCCTGAGGGAGCATCCTTACCACTTAGATGATCCCGTCTCTCTTTATATAGGTAAGGAAATTAGAGCCTGGGGTTCCCCCAGGAAAGCAGGACAAAACAGAAAAAGTTGATGGATTTTCTTCTTTCAAAGGCAGGCAGATTCCCTGAGGCTCTACATGGAGGCAGTGGCTTAGATGCCATGACCTTCTAACCCTGGAGGGCAATGGGCCAGTTCTTCTTTCCCAGATCGCAGCCTGTCTTGTGATTTCTTTTCCGCAGTGTACTCACTGCATTTCTGCCCATAGTCAACGTTATGCGGACATCACGTGGGATGTAAGGATCAGGGTCTGGCAGAGACAGGAGGGGAAAAGAACACTCATTTTCTCCTTTTCCCAAAGCTGGTTTAAAAGGTCCTCTGGGAAAGAGGGCACTGTCTTTTGTGGGGGGTCCATGGACAAAGGCTTCTGGAGTCAGTAGTAGGCTCCAGGCATGAGCCACCTTGCAGGCTGCTAGGAGGAGGGGAAGTCCTCCGTGGTAAAAGGGAAGTCATCCTTGGTAAGGGTACCCCAGTTCTGTGATTCCCTAAGGGAGCCTCTACTGCAAAGGCACAGATTTCCTAGGATGGGCAGTCAAATGTAAGAGTCACCTCTTGGCTTCTTCCAGTACCTGCCTCCCCTATGGCATGTCCCCACCCTCAATTTCGGGGGTGGGGAGAGGTGCTTTCTGAAGCCTCCCTGGACGCCAAGGTAGGTCCGGGGGATGGCGGTCACTTTCCCATCCTGGGGATGAGGAGTGACTCCTGGCAAGGTAGGGGTGGGCCTTTAAAGAGGGAATTGAGAACAACGGATTCAGGAGGGCGTGTCCAAGCTGCCTCTGAGTGAGGACGCAGCTCCTTTCTAGATGTGGTTTTCGGGGGACAGTCCCTACAGAACAGAAGCATGGGTAAGCGCACGCACACTGCCGCCTGGGAGCGGCCTAAGAAGATCCCAGGCAGGGAAGGGCTCGCGGCGCTAAGCGCGGGGTGGGGCGGGAGGCGGCTGCTGGGTCGCCCTTTGGCCAGCAGAGGGCGTGCGGAGGCGCCGCGAGAGGGCTTCTCCCAGCCGGCGGTGGGAATTGAGATTTGGGCGGCAGCTTGACGTCCAAGCAGCCTCCTCCACCAACTGTGACTTCTCTCTGAAGGGCAGAGCCCAGGCAGGATACTCTGGGACCATCTCCTTCTGCATCCCCTGTTGTTCCCTCGGCGAACCAGAGGGAACCAGAGGCACCGACCTGGGAAGACTTAGCCAGAGCTCCGGACTCAACCATGCTTTATTGAGGACCTACTATGTGCTAAGCGGCTTCCCTGATAGCTCACTTGGTAAAGAATCTGCCTCCAATGCAGGAGACCCCAGTTTGGTTCCTGGGTCGGGAAGATCTGCTGGAGAAGGGACAGGCTACCCACTCCAGTATTCTTGGGCTTCTTGGGCTGGTAAAGAATCCGCCTGCAATGCGGGAGACCTGGTTCCTTTCCTGGGGTGGTAAAATCTTCCTGGAGAAGGGAATGGCTACCCACTCCAGTATTCTGGCCTGGAGAATTCCATGGACTGCAGAGTCCATGGGGTCGCAAACAGTAGGACATGACTGAGCGACTTTCACTCACTCATGTGCTAAGCAGGAGTTAAGCACTCCCACAAACAGTACCTCCAGGCTAAGAGACCAATATTGGGCCTGGAACACCATCCTGAACTCAGCAGCATTATGCAGACTTCTTTCACCAATGTCTCCTACTCTGGCCATAGCTATTCTCCCAACTCTGGCCCCTTCTCTCAACCCTCCCCCATCACTTGGCCTCCTGCCTCAGACTTTCTCTTCTTAGGGATTTTCCACCCTTTGGGGAGCTGCTGCCTTCAGTCTCTGGCTTGGAGCCTAAGGAGACTTTTTGCCCCCCAAATCCAGTAGAGATAAAATCCTTCAGGGGGATTCCTGGTCTAGGTGGGTTCCAGTGACCCAGAAGACATGACTCTGCCAGGAAGCAAAGTGCCCTGCGATGTTGTGGGAACCTGGCAGGTTCATGCAGCTTTCTGTTTCACCCAGTTTCACTTCCTGCTTCTCCTCTGGGCCTTGCACAATGCTGGGAGGCAGCCTGGGAAAGTGCTGCTCTGATGGTGGAAGGAACGCTCGAGAAGCTGACCAGGGAGGCTGTGCTGGGGCATTTCCAGTAGGAGGGGAGGAGGCTGTTTCCTTCACCTCCTGTAGAGAACTGAGGGTCCTTCTCCATGCCATCCCAGGGCCGAGGGATGCAAGACCAGGTCTTTCCAAGTTTGGGGCTGTCGTGTTCCCTAACCTGAGCCCCGCGCCTCACCTCCCAACCCTTAGGCCCTACCTCCAACCCAACTGCCCTCCAGCCCATCCACCCACTGAGGGCTCGGGTAACCTCCTCAGCGCATGGACATACGCCCTGGAACATCAAAAATTTGATATTTCCAAATGGTGAACTTTCCATGTGTTTCTCTACAGCCATCAGGTTCTTCCTAGACACATATACTCTGGGGTCTGGCCAAACATGTGGGACTAGGAAGGCCACACAGGGGCCCGTGGGGGAAGAATCTGGGTGCTGGAGGCTTGTTGGTTAGAGCCAGATTTCTTCTGAGCCTTGGATGCCCCGCAGGAAGCTCCCTCGGACCCTCTCAGCCCTGGGGAGAGAAGGTGAAGCCACAGAGCAGGTGAGTGGCTGATTCGCCTGCCAGACGACCCAGGGTTGTCTGAGCCCAAGGATGGCCAGAGGCATCGGTTAAGACAGGAACTGGAGCTTGCAGAATTAGACTAGGAAACATTTCAGATACTCTTGGCCTCAAATAAAGTTATTTTCAAATTTCCATCTTGCAAATTGCCAGGGGCTGGGGCATAAGGAGTACAAGACACTGATGAACAGAGTTCTGACACAGGCTGAAATTTCAAAGAACTTTAGAGCTGAAAAAACTTCTAAGGACATCAGGACAAAACCTTTTGATATAGAGATGAAGAAACAAAGGTCCTGGTTCAGGGAGGGCCTCCTTTTTGTCGCATAGAGCAAGCACCCGGACCAGACTCTGGGTCTTCTGACTCCCAGATGGGCCTTTCCCCAGCCATGCTTGGCCCCAACATCCTCTCGTTTATTCTGGAAGTCCTGGGCCTTGCCCATCTGCCCTGCCACTTCTCCACTGGCCACACCCACAGCAAGACTCCTTGGGTTTCATGTCACAATAAGTCAGCTAGGAAGGGGTGGGGGAGGGGCTGAGGATCAGGCTCCACCTCTGCGGGGTGGAGGCTGCGGGGGCTGGGGGGGTGGGTCATGTCTAGAAGACAGGGGCCCAAGGTGGCCTAGAGCTGAAATACAAACCCACAAAGAAAAGCTGATGGGCCCTGGGTGTCTGGGGCTTGGGCCAGAGGCTGAAGCCTGGCAGGGCAGGGTGTCTGCTGAAGGCTGGACAGGGCTCTGAGCCACGCTGGCAGCTCCAGTGGGGCAGTGGGGTTGATGGAGGGCAGGGGGTAAAGTGCAGGTCCAGGCTCTGGGCCCAGGAGGGTTCCCTGGATTGACCACTGTGGCTCTGGGATCTCTTGCATCCTGTCCTGAGGGTGGTAGGGGGTGCATCCAGGGCATGTCAGGTAGGGAGGGAGCCAGGCGGCAGAGAGCCTGCTGCCTGGAGCAGGCCAGACGGTGGGGGATCGGGTTTCAGCCCAGCTGTATTTTTGGCTGGATGGGCTGGGGGCCGAGTCGGACAGGCACAGCTGCCCATAGAGGGGCACCCCCCTCCCCAGCATACACACTCACAGAACGGCTACCCAGGCAGGCTGCCATCCACCAGCCACCCCACAAACACTGCAGGCAGAGGGGAGTCAGGCTTCAGCCCCATGGCTAGGGAATAACTTTGGGCTTCTGGAGACCATTGCTGAGTTTCTGTAGTGTCTTCTTGATCCGCAGCGCAGTGAGGCGGGCAGAGGGGTTGGGGTACCAGCACTCCCGCATCATCTGAGCCAGGCCTGAGAGGACCTGGGTGGGGGGAGAGTGAAGGAGAGGAGAGGAAGCAGAGACATGGGTCAGGGACCGTGGAAAGGAAGAGACAAGGAGGATGCCCAAGTGAACAGAAAAGTCGAGAAGAGGGAAACGAGAGTGTCAAAAAGGAGAGGAGAGACAGCAGTGGTGAAAGGGAGATAGTGGGAACAGGGCAAGGATGAGAAAAGAAAGACAAAAATGGAAGAGAAAGGGAGTGGAGTGAGAAGGGGATAGAGAAAGGTAGGCAGGACGGAAAGAGAGATGTAACTCAGGCCATCACGGACACCCTCCGGTGAGTACCCCCACCCTCGCTCCACCAAGACCCAAGAGAGGGGAGAGCTCAGGCCTCGGGACTCTCACATCCCCGCTCTGAGGCCAGACCTCACTGCAGAAGGCAGTGGCTCCCAGCACCTCCACCAACCCTGGCCTGCTCCAGTGGACACTGGGAGATTGGGTGGTGGGTGCTGCCCTCAAAATGCCTGTGTCCAGGAAGCTCAGTGGTCGCAGAGTGAGCCAGCCTCACCTCTGCCTTGGAACTCAAGCCAGTTCCTGGCAGGGACTGTATGTGTGTGTGCATAGGAGTGGCTTTTTGTGGCTCTGTAATGTTGTGCAGAAATGTACATGGCTCTGTGTATATATACATGTATACACATATCAGTGTTCAGTCATTCATTCCATAAACATTGCTTGAGTACCTAGTGCGTGCCAGGCACTGTGACAGGGAACAAGGAGAAAAGTGCCAAGAGAGACAAAAGGTCTTTTTCTCTGTCATCATGGGGCCAACATGCACGTGTGTGTACTTGTCAGTGTGTGCATGTGTGTGTACCTGTGAGTGTGTGCATGTGCGTGTACCTATGAGTGTGTGCGTGTGCGTGTACCTATGAGCGTGTGCGTGTGTGTGCATGTGCGTGTCCCTGTATGTACATGTGTGTGTGTTTGTACAGAAGTGTGTATATGCCTATATTTGCCTATATATACGTATGTGTGCATTCTATATAAAGTATGTGGAGTGCTTTGAGAAAAAAGAACAACAACAGTAACTTCACAGCAAAAAATAGCAGAGAACCTCTGTCTTTGCAGGCAAGGTGAAATGTTCTAAAAAAATCCCAGAATAACCAGAGGGTCTCTGGAGGTCCACAGGCAGGAATGTGGGAGGGAGTACCCAGAGAGGTCCCCTGGGATCTGTCCCCTAGAGCCTACCCAGGGGAAGCAGAGGCCAGACACGAGTTCCTCAGCCCAGAAACCCCAGTGCTGAGCCACCACCGCACACCATCCCAGCACCCCCAGGGGCCTCACCGGGTCTGCAGCCAGCCGGTTGGGGATGGTGGGGGTCTGCTGGTCAACACACACCACCTTCTTCATGTCCTCAAAGCTGGGGTCATTGGGCACCACATCATAGAAGGGTGGCCGGTAGTCCTCCACAATGCCTGGGGATGAAGGACAACGGGACAGTCACTTGGGACCGCAAACAGGTCCCATACCACCCAGAAGTGAGCTTTGCCCACACTCAGTCCCAGGGTCCAGGAAGCCAGCTGCCTGCCCATGCTACCTCTGAGAGGGACACCATAATATAATAAATATATTTATAAACAATAATTACTGCCATTTATCTTACACTTACCAAATATGCCAGGCATTGTGCTATAAACACTTTACATGCATTATCCTGTTAGTCTTCACAGCAACCTGACCACCCATTTTACAGATGAAGAAACTGATGCTCAGAGAAGTTAAGCCCAAGGTTACACAGCTTGTAATGGCAGAGTTGAGAATTAAACACATTGCATTCGTAGGACAGACCTTGTTCCAGTCTTTCCACAGCTGCCTCTAACCCAGGGTCTGGGTACTGCTTCCAGGCCCCAACTATCAGAGATGCCCCAAAATATCTAATGTTTACCAAGCAATTACTATGTGGCAGGCAATGTCCTAACCGCATGGCATTAGATCCTCACAAAACAACCCTATCAGATGAGGAAGACTATTAGCTCCACTTTATAAGCAATGAAGGGGCTCCCAAGTCACACTAGTGGTAAAGAACACATCTGCCAATGCAGGAAACATTAAGAGACTTGGGTTCGATCCCTGGGTCAGGATGATCTCCTGGAGAAGGGCACGGCAACCCACTCCAGTATTCTTGCCTGGAGAATCCCATGGACAGAGGAGCCTGGAGGGCTACAGTCCATGGAGTTGCAAAGAGTCGGACAGGACTGAAGCGACTTAGCACACACACACACAATGAAATTCAGGCCAGATTCAGGCCCGAGAGGTTAAGAAGCTTGTCTAAAATCACACAGATAGTAAGTGACAGAGCTAGGAGTTAAGCCTAGGAAGTCTTACCAAAGCCCATGCTCTTGATCTCCAAGCTACACTTAAGGGAGGGAGGCAGACTGCTGGGTGAGGATGTAGAATGAGGAGAAGGGGAAGAAAACACATCTTCTAAGGGAAGGAGATTTACCCAGGTCCAGATCATATCCACCCAGTCTCAGGGGTGGTACAAGCCTCTGCTGACCCTCCCAGCCAGCAGCACCCCTCCCCTCATCATCCCAAGTGTGCCATCCTGAGCAGGATCTTTCTGAAGATGATGCTGGTGAAGCGGCAGTCACTGGGCCAGAAGAGGCCAGACCCCAGAAAAGCACCTTAGGCCCCACCCTTCTTCCAGCCCGAGGCTGGGGGCTGCAGCCGCACAGAACAGCCACAGCCTGGGGAGAGCCCGAGCCAGCTGTGCTCCCCGTGGCGGGCGTCCAGGCCGGCCCCTGTGCTGCTTGAGCCCTAATCAGTGCTGCGCAGAGGCCTGAGCGTGTCTAATGGGCCTTTAATCAGCGCCGGGGCTGACACCAGATTACAGTGTTTATAATGCGCCGCGAATCTGTGTGGAGCTGACAGAGCTTCCCTCCTCCCCAGGAGTCTGCAATCAGCCTCCTCTTCAGCCCAGGCTGCTCCAGCCTTCCTTTCCTGCCTGTGGCTGGCTCCAAGGGGCCTCAGTTGCTTCCAGGTGCCCCCTTTACCAGCCCCAACCTCTGGAGTTTGTGTCTGAAGCTGAGCCCAGCAAGAGGGTGGTCCCCAACCTGTCAAGACTCCTGGCAGCCCCTCTCCGTGGACAGCCTCCACAAAGACTGACCAGCCTCCCTACCTGGTCCCATCCACCCCAGGACTGGGAGGGCACCAGCCACAGGGCAGGCCCTCTATATGGGACCATGAAGAATGAGGTCCCTGTGCCTGCTCCCCTCCAAATTTCAGTTTTCTGTAGCACCCATGGTAATAATGAGGCAATAGGGACTTCCTTGGTGGTCCAATGGTTAAGACTCCACTCCCAGGGCAGGGGGCACTGGTTTGATCTCTGGTCAGGGAACTAAGATACTGCATGCCGCACAGTACAGCCATTAATAATAATAGTAGTAAGGCATCAATAAGCAGGAAGTGCAGGCACTATCACATCCCGAATTTCTGTGGAAACAAGGACCAAGGGGTGGAAGTAGCACAGTAATAAAGAGCACTGGTCCTGAGAGTCAAATTGCCTGGTTTCAGACCCCCGTGCTGCCTCTAGCCAGTTGTAATTCTGTGCCTCAGTCCCCTCATCTGTAAAATGGGGGTGTTGCTGTGTCAAGTATTTGTCATTACAACAACAATTGCCACCAATATTTACTGAACTCCACAACAGTTCCAGATACTGCCTGATTACCTTATTTGGATTATCTCAACAACTGGAAATTATTTTTCTTCTCATTTTACAAATGAGGAAACTGAGGCACAGAAAAGTAAAGTACTTTGCACATGGCAAAAATCAGGAACTGAGTCTGATTTCCCACCCTTGCTCTTAACCACTAAAGCATACCACCTCCCTGCCAACACAGGACAATTCAATAAGATAATACATGTATACAGCATGGCATCTGGCACGTACTGAAACTCAATAAACATTAGCTGCTATTAATACTTCTGTTATTATCAATTACCCAAGATTTCACAGCCAGAATCAGACTCAGAGGAACCTGAAAAGGTCACTCAGCTGAACCAGCTGATGAGTGACAGTAAAGGGAATTTGGAAGGTCTGACCACAAGCCCCTCAGGCCATGGGCACCAGCTGGTGGCAGGAAGCCCCGTCTCCCACCTGTCTGCCTGGGTATCCACCTGCCCTGTTCCCCTGCTCCACCCTGTGCAGTGGGGTGCCGGAGGCTCACCATTGACAATGGTCCGGCGGGTGATCTCCCACAGCACCAGGCCAAAGGCCCAGATGTCCGTCCACTTGTAGGATTCGAAGCAGTCGGTTCGGATCTGCTCTTCCAGCACCTCAGGGGCCATGTACCGCTTGGTGCCCACTCTCGGGTTGTTGCCAATGTCCAGGTAATCGCTACCCTGAGAGTGCATCACAGCCAGGCCTGTGGGCACCAGGCCTGTCACTGCTGCTGCTCACCCAGGCCCACAGATAGGGCGGCCCTGGGGAGGCTGGAATCCCAGCGTGAGGTGAGAGGGCGACAGACGGCAGGACACAGAGGGGCTGGCAACTGGAGCCCGCCCTGAGCTGGGCTGGGAGCCAGCAGCCACGGGAGAATAACTGTCCCTGTCATACTTGGCCTGCGTGGTGCTCTCTAGGGGTAGGAATCCGGTGAGATGCGAGTAGGCAAGGCAGGCATATATTTCAGAACTGAACCCCAACGCACGGTGACAGCGAGCGCTGTGGTCAGCAAAGCCGGGATGAGAACCCAGGTTGCTGGCTCCCTGCCCCTTTCTCCCCACACCTGGAGCCTGGCTGAAGTGGTGGAAGGAGTCTGGGCTTGAAAATAGTGTTCAAGCCGCTGGTGGGGTGTGGGGTTCTTGTGGAGGTGAGACGAGAACACACACACACACGCGTCTGCAAGTTTTAAAATGCCAATCAGTGTACACACACACACACACACACACACACACACACAGGAGGTGAGATGAGAACATACACACGTCTGTAAGTTTTAAAGCGCCAGTGTGTAGACACACCCCCCCACACCTCCACACACACCCACCCACACCCCTGTGAGTTTTAACGCGCCAATCAGGCCACTGAAGCCAGGCATCCAAACAGGCGAAGGCAGAACCGCGTGGAGAGGAAGGGCGCACGGACTCCACCCCCTGCCAAGGGCCCGCCCCTCCGCGCTCACCCAGGTCGGCGATGCAGCACTGCAGGTTGCTCTTGACCAGCACGTTGCGGCTCTTGAGGTCGCGGTGGGCGATGGCCGGTTTGCCCTGCGTGCCGAAGATCTCCACGTGCAGGTGCGCCAGGCCGCAGGCCGCGGACACGGCTAGCTTCAGGGCCAGCTGAGGCTCCAGCGTCTGCCTCTGCAGAAAGTCGTAGAGCGAGCCGTGCTCGTGGTAGTGCGTGATGAGCCACAGCTGCGTGCTCGAGTTGCGGGAAGTCATGTCCGAGGCGATAAAGCCTGTGGGCGGAGGATCAGGTGGCTCACCGCCGGGCTAGGGATGAAGGAGGCTGGACCAGTCAGGGTCGGGGCTGGGGAGACAGGCTGGAGAGGTCAGGGCAAAGCTGGGAATGGGGTGGAGGCTGGTCTGGCTTAGGGCAGAGAGGAAGCTGGAGTCAGAAGCTGGGGCCGAGCCCCGCTGGGAGCCCTTCAAGGTTAGGTCAGTGTTCAGAGGCGGGGTCGTGGGGCAAGGCGATGAGAACCCCGGGTCTGGCCCAGCGCTCCCCGCCCCATCCCCGCTTGCCTAGGATGTTGTCGTGTCTGAGCAGCACTGTGTTGTAGATCTCAGTCTCCCGGAACCAGGACTGTTCGTCTCTGGAGGAGAAGATCTTGACGGCTACGCTCTCACCATGCCACAGGCCCCGCCACACCTCACCATAGCGGCCCTTTCCTGATCCAGCAACCAGGGAGGAGGGAGGGGAGATCACATACTGGACACACAGAGCCCTTGGCCACAGTCACCCTCAGAAGAGGCCCCCCTCACATTGCTGCCCTGGCTCCGACTGCAGAACCT
Source organism: Bison bison bison (assembly GCF_000754665.1). Lineage (NCBI taxonomy): Eukaryota > Metazoa > Chordata > Mammalia > Artiodactyla > Bovidae > Bison > Bison bison. Next base: position 5,637,867 of record NW_011494955.1, on the reverse strand, counting down.
CGGAAGATTCTGTTTAACTGAATTCAGACCCACACACCTCTGGCAGGCTACCTCCATTTGCCTCTTGCTCCACCCCAGCTCCTGGCCAAGGATCAGGCACTGCCTCATCTCCAACCCCCTCCCTGACTGGCAGAATTCCTGTTCTGACCCGGGCCTGGCCCCACCTGTGACTCCCTCACCCCTCTAAGCTCACTGGGAGCGCTTGGTCCCCATCCCCTGAGCTCACCCACTGCTCACCCACACACTCCACCAGGGCGACCTGTCGAGCCACTGTCCTCTGCACCAGGAACGGGAGCCCTGAGCCACTGCCCGTGGTACAGTCACTGTCCAGGAGGTCCTGGGAGTACCGAGAGGCCGCTGAGGGGCAGCCCCCACCCACCAAACCCGTTTCTCCCTCCTCAACCTGGGCCCCACTGCCTCATCTCACCACACTTCTCACTCACAAACCCCTCCCGCCCAGTGCCCAGCCAAATCTCTGAGTGCCCGCCACGTGCCTTTCTCAGCCACCTGCCACTCTGTGCCCCCTCTGACTCTGTGGCTCCTGTCTACCCCCCACCACCTGGTGTCCCAGGTCCCCCAGGCCCGCACCCCCAACATGCTGTCCCCCTGCTCAGATGGCTTCAGGATGAGGCTGGACTCGCCCAGCTCACTGTTCGCGCCCCGCTGCTTCTCCTTCCTCCGCCGGACATGCCACAGGCCCAGGGCACCCAGGGCCACAAGCACTAGAAAGGCCAGCACGGGGCCCAGGATCAAAGGCAGCTGGCCATCTCCTTGAGGCTGCTCCGGAGGAGTCTGGGTGGCTGGCGGAAGAGGGATACTGAGGCCCAGCTTCCACCAGGCCGGATGCCCCCCACCTTGCCGCTCTGCCAGTCAGACCCCGGGGGCCCTGCCTCCCCCACCCTCCAGACCAGAGCATGAGAGGCAAGCAGGGCAGGGAGGGCAGAGTCAGAGAAGCCGGGGAGGGGTTTCCGGGGCAGCCAGACATACCTTCTAGCGTCAGGGACACGTTGTGGTTGCATAGGGGGCTGTAGCAGCAGTAGTGGTTGACGAACTCCGTGGGGCGTGCCCTACAGACCTCTGGGTGCATGTTCCCGCAGCCCCGGTATTCCCGGAGGTGTCCATCCTCCCACACCAGCACGACTGTACACCAGGACCCCTGGCAGGTAGGCCCCTTGCAGTGTGGGTTCTCACACGTGCAGGTCACCAGCGGGCCCCGAGAGGGTTTCAAGGGGTCACCTGAGGGACACACTGGAAGCTCAGCCACTCTGGGCCCAGCTCTCCAAGAGGAGCCTAACCCCAAAGTCTGCCCAACCGCCCCCTCCCTTCTGAGCTCTCAAACCAGCCCTTTGAGGTCCCAGTCCTTTAGTTCCATCCTCAGCCTTCCCTCCAGTGACTTATCTCCACCAGGGGCAGCTGCCACCTTGAGAACCAGGCTTCTCTCCCCTCCCTGATCCCTGGACCTCCCCTCCCAGTTCCAGGCCCAGCAGGCCCCCCAGCCCCAGTGCTAAGAGCTCTCCCAGGCCTCCTCTGCCAACAGCCCCACTGTCTGAATCCCCATACACATGTTCCCACCCTGGAGTCTGAAAGAGCTCCAGCCTGTTGGTTTGGATCAAGAGGCTAGTACAAGAGGGTTGGCGTAGCTGAGAGCTCAGTCTCACTGAGCCCTGTCTCCCCAGTCCCTCTCCTCCCAGCTCCTCAGACTCAGCCCAACAAGAGCTGAGCCCAGACAACCCTTTCTTTATCCCCTCAGGCCTCTGTTTCCTACCTGCTTCCCCAGTACTCACCCTGGGTCAGGCCCAAGGCTATCAGTAGCATCAGAAGCCTTCTCCTGGGAAGGTTCAAGGTCATGATCCCTGGAGAGGAGAAGGGGTGCAATAACATCTATGAAATGTGATTCCCCTCAGTGTTTTCAGCCACTGACTGTGGGTCCCTCCCACCCAGAGGAAATTGCTGGGAGTTTTTTTTTTTTTTTTGTAGGGGGGGAGGCAGGGAGGCCTCCTCCCTGCGTCTGGCTTTGGGGCGGGGCCTGCAGGGGAAGTCCTGGTTCACTTCCCCATGGAAACCATCCTGTTAGGGGTAAAGGGTGGGGAGCCATGTTTAAGTGACCGAGAGCTTGGGGGACTCCCAGCTGTCCTGCCGCTGAGTGCAGACTGGAGGGCGCAGAGGGCATGGGGCTGGGGTAGAAGGAGCATCTCTTCAGCAGTCCCCCACCCCTGTCTGTCCCTGTCCCTTGCCCACCCCTTCCCAGCCTCCATCCCTGTCCACCCCTTTCCCAGTGCCCCCCCGACTCAGGCCTGGCTGCCTCAAACATAAACAGGCTCCTGTCTTCACTTCCTGCCATTCAGGGTCCCGCCAAGCTGGGAACAGGAATCAAGATTGTTTAGATTGGGGTCTGGATAGAACAGGCAGGAGTCACGCACATCAGGGAGCTCAGGACATGGTCTCAGGGCAGGCTGGAGTCGCTACAGGGTCTGCAGGAGCCACCTGGGGCTGGGACACCCCCGTGACGGAATCCTCGTACACCCTGTGAATCACAGAGCCCAGTTCCTTATTTCAGAGAAGATGGGGATCAAGGCTCAGCCAGGAGAGCAGGCTTGTCCAAGGTCAAATGGGGTTCAGTGGCAGTGCTAGGAGTACAACCCAGGTGTCCAGACTCCCAGTCCAGTGCTGCTTCTACTCCATATCCCAATCTGGGGTGACAGCCCATGTCTGAGCTTGTGGGGTTCTATCAGCCATACCAAGCCTGGACAGTGCCAGGCCGCACTGTCTCTAAGGAACCTCCCTGCACCCTCATTAGACTATAAGATGTCCTCTCTGAGCCACTCCCCTGCTTCTCTCTGTCCTTGAGGTCCTGGGAAAGAGTGGGGGTAGGGCCAGTGATGTGGAAGGGAAGTGAAACATACTTAGACATTGAATGTTTGACCTTCTGTGGTTGGTTAAGATTGAATTTTTTCAAAAGTTTGGTGGGGATTATTAGGGGAGTAATTCTGGTCTATGATAGTCCCATCTCAAGTCCCAGACCAGCTAGTGCTTCAGAAGTGACCCCCATCTTCATCTCTCAAAGGCTTAGAATGAAAAGATTAGGGCTGAGGCTGCAGAAAGAAGGACTGAGGTCAGACAGCAAGAAGAACTTTCTGAATGGTGGCAAGTAGCAGGTGTGTGCCTGGGGAATGTCCAGGTAGGGGCAGCAGACATGAGGGAAGAGAACTGTCTTCTGGCGTAACATGGTAAGGCTGGAGGGCTGGGCATAGGGCCATATAGGCTGCAGAAGGCCCCTAGTCTAAGAATGATGCCAAATGAAGATCCATGATGCTGAGACTCTGAGGGCAGGATGACTGGGGGGTGGGGGGTGCTTCATGGGCCTCACTGGCTGGTGGCAGCTCTGGTCTTCCTGCCTGGGCTTCCTCTGCCCCAGAGGCCCAGGGCTGGGGGAGGAAACGGAGCCCTGGTCTGCTGCAGCTGTGTCCCCAGCCTCTGCCTGACCTCCTGTCTCATGCCCCTCCCGCAATACAGTGGGGACTCTGGCAAGCACTCTGCAGTGGGACTGGTGGCTGGAGAAGGAACCCCAGACAAGCTGGCTTTGCCCACTGGGGTAAGGGCGGGAATCCATCCTTGGCAGTCTTTGCTCAGAAAGCAGCTAAAGGAGAGGGGATGAAGCAAGAAGGAAAACGTGGGTAACAATAAGGATGATAGCCAGCATCCTTCTAGAATCCTCTCCCCATGCTTTCCCTTCTCTGTGCTCCGGTGCACCCTCTCACTACACTATTAAGCAGCAGAATCATCTCAAGTGCTTCATTAGAAATGCACTCTCTTTGGTCTCACTCCTGCTCCAGATTCTGGTTCAGTCCATTGGGACCAGTAAGAAATATGCATTTAAAAAAATTTCCCCAGGGAATTCAGATCAGTTTGTGTGGGTACCACACTTTGAACTGGGTCCTATTCAACTCCATGCTGGAGTGGAGTACAGAGGGCAGGGATTCTAATTCCCACTCAGGGACCTCTCCCCCACCTGCTTCTACTGGGGAAGGGACAGAAAAGGCTAAACACTGGAGCCGAGGACTTGGAGATGCTGCAGAGAGAGGGTGAGGTATAGGCTTTGTTCAGGCCATCTCCAGCCTCTGGGGCCCAAGAACAGTGCAGGGAAGGCTTGGCAGCATTTGCAGAATCTGCCTCTGGTCTAAAACTGGAAATGCAGTGAAGGAAAGCTGTGATTGTCCAATTTTTTACTGGGCTCAGAGTAAGATTCAGTACAGGAGGATGCTGATCATCAGTCCCAACTCAGAGCTGACCCGGCATAATGCGCCCTGACACCTGACTCCAGAACAGACAGACTCCTGGGGGCTGGTAGACTCCTTTCCCACCTAACAAAACTTCTTGAATGATCTCCTGCTGACAGAAGCATCACAGTCTTTAGCCAGAAATCACAAATGCTAGACTAATTTAAAACATTAACTTAACCACTGTGAAATTCTTAGTAATGAGTTAGCCTTCTCTGAGTACTGCTTATGTGCTAAGTACTGAACTTTGATGGATGATCTCATTTAATCCTCACGACAATCTAATAGGGAAACGGAAGCTGGGGGATGTTAGGTTTCTTGCCCAGAATCACCATGTGCGTCTTGATCAACTTAAATTGCTGGTAATACATCCTCACTTGGTCATTTAATTTCTGCAGTTGTTTGGTGTTAGATAGGTCCCTCAAGGAGGAAAAAGATCAAGTGGGGGTTGCATTAACCGACTGCAGTTGTCATCACCTGGCACCCAATATGCGTTTGTCTAGAAATCATCTATGTGCTATAGCCTTAGTCTTAGGTGGGGAGAACCAGAGTAGGGGTGTGCTCAGAAAGTGGAGGTCAGTTTCCTTCTCCCCAGCACACCCGGGGGATTGATTTAATGAGCTCCCATGAGTAGCAGTTTCTCAGCACAGCAGTACTGTCCTGGGGCTGCAAGTGCCTTGCTCTGTGTACATCAACAGGTCTTATCCACACAGCAGAGACCAGACTGAACTGCTCATTCTGGGTGGCCCCTTACCATCACAAAGCACTTTCCTCTGCATCACTTCATTAACCCTTCACAATACTGGACTGGGATGTAGCATCAAGTAGGGAGTTTAGGATCTCAGACAGAATGCAAAGGCAGCACAGTGTAGCACAGGGGTCAGGTTGTCGTCTCTGGATCATATAGACCCAGGTTCAAATCCTGCTTCTACCACTTAGGGCTATGAGAGTGAGGGCAAGTTCCTTAACCTTTCCGAAGCTTCAGATCCCCTATAAAATATGAGAAAAATAACAGTGCTCATTTCAAGACTTTCCTGGTGGTCCAGCGGTTAAGGATCTGCCTTGCAATGGAGGGGACACAGATTCAATCCCTGGTCCGGGAACTAAGATCCCACACGCCTCTGAACAACTAAGTCCACTCACCACAACTACTGGGCCCACGGGCTCTAGAGCCCACCACAACGAGTTCACGTGCCTCAACGAAAAGATCCCATGTGCCACAATTAAGACCCAACATAGGCAAATAAATAATAAAAAAATTATAATAGTGCTCATTTCATAGGTATAAGTGTACTACGTGGTACACCATGAGCACTTAACAAAAGTTACTAAAAACCCAACCATCCATGGAGCTTTGGACAAATGACTCACATCTGAATCTCTTTCCTCTTCTATAGGATGGACATAATAACACCTCTTGTCCTAGGTTGCGGCCAGGATTACTTGACAAAAATGTATTATACCTAAGTGTCCACATAGTAAGTACTCAATAAATAGAGGCTGTTTTTTAACTACCTGATGGGATGAAAAGACAAACAGTCAGGGGTCAGGGATGTCAGACAGACGCTGACTTAGCCAGAAGCTGCCCGTATAGAGAGGGTGAGAGCTATTGTCCACTATCTCCCTGTCCTTAGAAAAGAAAAGAGAGGGTGGGTGACCAGTTCAGAGATGGTCATAACAGCACTGGCCTCCAGGGCAGACTGAGAATCTGGGGTCCCAGACTGGAGGAAGAGTGGGATCACCTTTGACCTGGATCCTGAAAGAAGTCCATGGCATGGGGGCTATGCGACCATACAGGGTTGGAGGTGAGGTTTGGGGGAAGGGGCCAGAGTGTCAGATTCCTGTAGCAAGACCTGCAAGGGCTGCTCTGGGAAAGATGGGCTTCAAGGAGAGGCTCAACAGCGCTGGAAGTGGACACCCACCCCCAGGTCAAGCCAGGAGCCTGGAAGGACATGTGACCCCCTTCTCCCTAAGTGAAGCAGGGTGGGTATCTTTCTGCCCATTTTATGGATGAGGATAGGAAAACAGCGAAGCTAAGTGGCCCCAGGAACAAAGTTTTCTGAATCCCAGTTCAGGTTCGATCCAATCCGCTGCAGTCTTAGGTGGGGTGATGGGCAGATGTTCGCGGAGGGCGAGGGGCAGCTAGCCCTACGAGGAGCTGGGACTGACCCTACGGCCACCTCTCTGAGGGTCTCTCTGGGATCTGCCGTGGCAAAGGGGCCATTGGGGTAGGGGTCAGCTGCCCCCCTCACTGGACTTCGACTCACCTCTGGGCCTGCCTTGCGGTCGGCGGGGCGCGGACGTGCAGCGGGCGGCCTCCTCCCCTCCCCGGCGGCGGCCGCGGTGACACGACGGGCGCTGGACAGCGGGCCGGGTCCGAGGTCCGGGCGCGGCCCCAGGCGGGGCTGGGGCCGGGGAGGGCTCGCTCCGCGCGGCTGGCGCTGCGGCCT
>NW_011494955.1:5627710-5630911 GCF_000754665.1 Bison bison bison | reverse complement strand
CAGGGGGTCTCGTGGGGTCCAGGCCCAGAGCCATTGGGGCCACAGCCGGGACGCGAGGCACCCTCCGTCGACCGGCCGGGGGAGGGGTGGAGGTGGAGGCTCCTCTCCCACCCGGAGCCGCTGAGGGATGCCGGGGAACCCCTGACGAGAAGCGGGCACCGAGGGAAGGACATGCGGGGTGGGCAGATGGAGAGAAGTTACCTGTCTTCCCACCCACAACTCCGGATCCTCCGCCTGCCTACGAGGCTCAGCGGCAAGGGCAGACGTTGGGGCTAGCAGCCTGAAATATTTTGGCTCCGCCCTCTGCCCCCCTCCCTCTGAGATTCCCTACATCGTCCAACTCCTTCAGCCTCCTCCCGGGGGCCCCTTCACCCCCTCTTGTTCCCTCCCCTCTTCCGCAGCCTCTATCTGCGCAGCGCTCAGTGCAGGGCAAACAGGCCCAGAAGCAGCAGCTGTGGGTCAGTGGTGACGGGTCTGAGTCCTTCTGGCAGCGCAGCTCAGTGACAGGGACGCTTCTTCCCACCATGGGCGGCCAGAATGGAGTGAGAGGCCTTGGACTGCCCCCTTCGAGGCTGGCCCTTCACCCCACCAAATGGACCTCTAGATGTGGGGAGCCCCAGCTCCCTGGGGACATTGCTGGGACAAGGTGGAAAAGATGCGTTGGGGAGGGGAGTAGAATGGTTTCTCCCAGAGAGAGAAGCAAACCCTTCCTCCTAATGGCCTTCCCAGGGATCAGAGCAGTGACACTGTTGTCTTCCTTTGCTCCAACCACTGTGAGCACCTTGAAGGCAGCACTCCGCTTATCCCTGTGCTATGCTTAGTTGCTCAGTCATGTCTGATTCTTTGCCACCCCCTAGACTGCAGCCCACCAGCCTCCTCTGTCCATGGGGATTCTCCAGGCAAAGAATAATGGAGTGGGCTGCATGCCCTCCTCCAGGGAATCTTCCCAACCCAGGGATGGAACCCAGGTCTCCAGTATTGCCGGCAGATTTTTTAGTGTCTGAGCTACCAGGGAAGCCCACTTTATCCCTAGCCTCTAGATTATCCACAAAGACTCTGAAATCTGAATCCGGACTAGTTGTGTAACCCTAGACAAGTGACACATCTCCTAATTCTAACCCTCAGTCTCCCATCTGCTAAATGGGCATAATAAACAGTTCTGGTCTCATAGGGTGGCTGGGAGAATGAAGGGACATGATGCTTATCTTGGCTCACAGCAAAGACACTAGCTGACTCAGACTGACACAGGCTGGCTAAGCCCTCCATCAGAGAGTATAATTAAGATAATGAATGAAAGGCTGGGGAGAAGATGGCCTCAGAGCTAGGTGGAAAGACATGGGTGTTAGAAGCAGAACAGACTTCTAAGGTGTCTTGCTCTAATATGGGGATTCTGTAAGATGGGCCAGGACATCTCCTCCAGCCACCCCCTCCACACACACACCCTTTGACAGGAATAGAGGCTGGGGGAGACAATGACTAAAGGCTCAGACAGGCATCAATTGTTGACTGACCTCACTTCCTCCGCTGAAACCCTCCCCAGCCCCCACCCACAGCAGCTTCACAGCTTGTGAGCATTGTGAATTCCAGAACCAAGGCACACCCAGACTTCAGTGTCAGGGCAGAACTGTGTCCTGCAGCCAATAGGAAGTACTATGGGATTACAGTATCTACTCTTTCAGATTATAGTAGCTGCTTCGGCACTCTATTAGCTAGAGAACTGGGAGTGTGGCTGGTGTCCATCCTTCATACCCACTCTCACCCATGCCTTGCTATGGCTTCTGGTAAACCCTTTTCAATCCCAACCCAGCGATATCTGTCCTGGGAGATAGAAGTGGGGGCTCCCCCAAGGAAAACATTCAGTCTGAAACACACACTGAGAACAGAAACATGGAGATGAACAAGAACTGAGCACTGCTGGGGAGAGTCGGGGGGGTGGGGCGCTTTATCTAGGAAGAGCTCATGAGACAGATAAAAGGAGAGTAGGGTTTGGAGGAGGAAGTCAGGGTCCGATGGGGGGTGGGGGGAATGGCTGTTCCTCAGTGCTGGAGTCTCCCTGCCTCTTCAGAGCATGGAGCCTTCTGGACTTTGTGTTCTTTGGGGCTTCTGGGGGACTCTGTGCTTCCCCTCCCTGGGGAATACATCAGAGGAGGGATGCAGAGTTGGAAAAAGCGCTGGAGACTCAACCCAATGAGGAAAGGGAAAAGGAATTACAGACTGTGTCCAAGTCTACAAGAATTAATTACTCAAAAGGACCAGCTGTTCCTTATATTCAGTGAGGACAGAACAAAAGGAAACAGGCCTGAAGGGCTAAGACTTATATTTAGACATTTAGAAGGATTTCCCAGCAGTGTGTAAAGCTGAGGCCCGGAGATCCTAGGAAGGGTAGGTGGGGGTGACCTCTCAAGGAGATTCTCACCTATGGAAGGCAGGAGATGTGGGCCTGGCATGAAGGCAGGGGATTGAACAGCCTGAACTTTCAGGATCAGCTGAGTACTGAGTTCAAGCATTGCTTCTGACACTAGGGCAGGGCCAACTTTGTGGGTGTCTAACCTTTGCATCTTTCATGCAAAGATGGGCTCAATAAAGGACAGAAATGGTAGGGACCTAACAGAAGCAGAAGATATTAAGAAGAGGTGGCAAGAATACACAGAACTATACAAAAAAGATCTTCACAACCCAGATAATCACAATGGTGTGATCACTCACCTAGAGCCAGACATCCTGGAATGTGAAGTCAAGTGGGCCTTAGAAAGCATCACTACGAACAAAGCTAGTGGAGGTGATGGAATTCCAGCTGAGCTATTTCAAATCCTGAAAGATGATGCTGTGAAAGTGCTGCACTCAATATGCCAGCAAATTTGGAAAACTCAGCAGTGGCCACAGGAAAAGGTCAGTTTTCATTCCAATCCCAAAGAAAGGCAATGCCAAAGAAGGCTCAAACTACCGCACAATTGCACTCCATCTCCCATGCTAGTAAAGTAATGCTCAAAATTCTCCAAGCCAGGCTTCAGCAATATGTGAACCGTGAACTTCCAGATGTTCAAGCTGGTTTTAGGAAAGGCAGACGAACCAGAGACCAAATTGCCAACATCCGCTGGATCATCAAAAAAGCAAGAGAGTTCCAGAAAAACATCTATTTCTGCTTTATTGACTATGCCAAAGCCTTTGACTGTGGATCACAATAAACTGTGGAAAATTCTG
>NW_011494955.1:5627117-5627467 GCF_000754665.1 Bison bison bison | reverse complement strand
AAGAGATGGGAATACCAGACCACCTGACCTGCCTCTTGAGAAATCTGTATGCAGGTCAGGAAGCAACAGTTAGAACTGGACATGGAACAACAGACTGGTTCCAAATAGGAAAAGGAGTATGTCAAGGCTGTATATTGTCACCCTATTTATTTAACTTATATGCAGAGTACATCATGAGAAACGCTGGGCTGGAAGAAGCACAAGCTGGAAACAAGGTTGCCGGGAGAAATATCAATAACCTCAGATATGCAGATGACACCACCCTTATGGCAGAAAGTGAAGAGGAACTAAAAAGCCTCTTGATGAAAGTGAAAGTGAAGAGTGAAAAAGTTGGCTTAAAGCTCAACATT
>NW_011494955.1:5613980-5627006 GCF_000754665.1 Bison bison bison | reverse complement strand
ATTTCTTTGGACAGGAATGATGCTAAAGCTGAAACTCCAGTACTTTGGCCACCTCATGCGAAGAGTTGACTCATTGGAAGACACTCTGATGCTGGGAGGGATTGGGAGCAGGAGGAGAAGGGGATGACAGAGGATGAGATGGCTGGATGGCATCACTGACTCAATGGACGTGAGTCTATGCGAACTCCGGGAGTTGGTGATGGACAGGGAGGCCTGGCATGCTGCAATTCAGAGTCGCAAAGAGTCGGACACGACTGAGCGACTGAACTGAACTGAACTGAACTGAACCTGTGCAGACCCACAGCGCCCTACACTGGGTTTAATGCGCTGCTGTTGCCATCTTAGAATTCTTACTCATGTTTGAACAGAAAGCCTAGAATTTTCATTTTGTACTGGGCCCTACAAAGTATGTAGCCAGTTCTGCACCAGGATGAGTAGGAAAGAAAAGCCAGGCGTAGGAGGTAGGGGTGGGTGGGTGAGTGGGGGTTAGCAAAGGGTAAGGTGGGTTTGGTTTCATTTTAATTGTAGAGTGGGAAATTAAAGTCAGACAACCTAAGGATTTTTCAAATGTGAGAGACATGGAAACATTAGAACAGGGTACCAGAGAAGGAAGAACTGTGGGTCTCTTCACAGAAGTGGGGTGATCCCTGTGGATTCCATTTATCCACCTGCTCAGCACATAGGAGAGAGTCTCAGCTCTGTGGGCTTCAGGGAGAGGATGTTCCTCTTTGGGTCTCCTCCGCTGAGGCCAGAGGCACCATGGAGTCCTGGCAAGAGCGGTAACCCTGGGGGAGTGGGGCCTCAGTGCCAGCCTGACTTGGACTGGATACCCCCAAAGGCTTTTCCCAGCTGTGTGCTGTTTTCTTTGATTCTAAGTTTCAGAAAACCGCCCGCTCCCGGGATCTGACACCACAGCTCAGGTGAAAAGGCAGTTTGGCCAGTGCTAAGTTTGATGAGGATGGGGCGGCCAGAGCTCTGCCCAGCACCTCAGGAAGAGGCTGGCAGACAGGGACCACAGTTTGTCACTGAGTCACCTTCCTCTTCCTCTCCAGCTCCTCCAGGATGTCCTCAGGATGGCTTTGCCCACCCAGAGCCAGAACCCCAAAGATGACTCATCTCAGGAGAGAATCTCTTAAGAAACGAGAGCACATCAGGGCAGGAGTTTGTGACAAGATGGTGCCCGCACAATGCTAGAGGGACTGGGCTCTGTTAAGAGGCTGCCCCCGCACCATCTCTTGACAGTCCAGCCACCTGTGGATTGCCCCTTCCCATGAGCCTCCTTGAGGATGACTCTCCTCCACCCAACTGCCCATGTTGGAGGACAGCATCCAGCCTCAGAGTTGGAGGCCCTGTGTGTGAGCCTCAGGTTCCATATCTGTATGAAGGGGATGCAAACTTTGTCTCTACCACATTCTCCAAATAAAAGCAAAAGACCCAGGACTTCCCTGGTGGTCCAGTGGCTAAGACTCCATTCTCCCAATGAAAGAGGCCTAGGTTCAATCCTTGGTCAGGGAACTAGATCCCACGTGGTGCAACTAAGATCCAGGGCAGGCAAATTAATTAATTAAAAAAAAAAAAAAGGCCTGTAAGCTTCATTTTCCAGATGTAAAACCCTCACAGACACCTAGTTTTGAGAGAGAGGAGCTGAGCTGTGGGGCAAGATAAACAGCATGAACAGAGAATCAGGAGGGTGGAGGCTTGGCTGTGTGGCAGGGAGGTGAATTTCCTTACCTGTTCAAATACCAGGGCTAAAAGTTGCCTCTTCTATGAATAGCACTCTGAGGAGTTGTTGTATAGATGAGTGTAGAGCCACTGCACAGGACTTTGAGGGATGAGGCAGCCATTCTGAAAATAACTCAGGAAATCCCAAATAAGCACCAAGTAAATATGTTTTCTTTTTTAATTCTGCAGAAGAGTTTACCATGAGAAGCGACTCTCATCCCCAGGCTCTCCTGCTAGGGCCAAACCCTTCCCAAAGCTGTGTAGTTCTCTGACATTTACTTCGATCACTCTAAATAATATGCATACACTTTGTATCTCTAGATTTTTTTTCAAGTTTATTGAGGTATAACTGACAAATACAGTTGTAAGATATTTAAAGTATAAACACTGTAAATCAACTATACTTCAATGTTTTAAAAGATGCAAGATTTTTTAAAAGATATTTAAAGTGTACATCATGATGATTTGATATACATACTCATTGTGAAAGGATTCTTCCCATCTAGTTAATCAACACATCCATCACCTCACATATTTATCTTTTATTTATTTATTTTTTTGGTGAGAAGTTTTTTAGGTAAGTAAAATTTAAGTTCTATTCTCTCGGCTAATTTCAATTATCCAACACAGTATTAGGAACTACAGTTGTCACTGAGGGAAGGGTTCCTGTGCCCACTGTGCAGAAAACCCAACTCTGACAGTGGGAGTTTGCAGAAAAGTAAGGAATTATTGCAAGGCACCAAGCGAGGGACTGGAAGACAAGCCTCCCACTTGGTCTTTGAGTTAGGGGTTTTTTAAGGGGAAGAACAAAGAGGCTGGGATTAATCATCGTCTTGTGCCAGTTCTGTGACATTTCTTAATCGTAGTATTGAGATTCAGCATATCTCTGGTTTATGATTCTCTGACCAGGTGGTTCATGGCTTTGGGGTTTGTTAGTTCATCTTGCCCTGTAGAAACAACCTGAGTTTGTACATTAATGATGGTATTTATATTAGCAGTTTTAGTCATGAACGATGTTATCAGCAACAGCAATTTTAGTCATCTGACTGGTTGATTGGTGTTCAGTTATCACAGGATTGTGGTCAGAGGGGACAAGAAAGGGAGCATTTTGGATAAAGAGATTGATCATAAACTTGGTAAGGGAACTCTGTTTTAGGGGGCCTCGGTGTCACAGTTGCCATGTTATACATTAGATCCTCAGACCTTATTCATCTTAGAGCTGAAAATATGTATCCTTTATCAACCTCTCTCCATTTCTCCGCCCCTCCACTCTCAGTTTTTATGAGTTTGACTTGCTTTTAGATTCCACATGTAAGGCATCCCATGCAGTATTTGTCTCTCTGCTATCTCTAGATTTTAAAGCTTCAGAATTAGGTCACTTAGGTTCTCTTCCTTCTAATTATTGATAATATGTTATTCTTTTTGTAAATTTAACAATATACCTTTGTCCTTGGTCGCTCAGTCCTGTCTGACTCTTTGCAACCCCATGGACTGCAGCTCACCAGACTCCTCTGTCCATGGAGATTCTCCAGGCAAGAATACTGAGAGGTTGCCATGCCCTCCTCCAGGGATCAAACCTAAGTCTCCCACATTAGAGGTGGATTTTTTACCATCTGAGCCACAAGGGAAGCCCAATATACCTTTAGTTCCTGTTCTATTTGTATCACACAGTGTCTCTTGACTCTTCAATACGTCAGGAGAGTGAAGCTACAATTTTGCCACAATAAAGGAAGATGTGGGGACTTCTCTGGTGGTCCAATGGTTAAGACTCCGTGCTTCCGTCGCAGAGGATGTGGTATAGATCCCTAGTCGGTGATCTCACATGCTTCATGGCGTGGCAAAGAAAAAAAGGGGAAGATGGGTCCACTGATTTTGGTTTGGGAGGATGTTCCATCGAAACTCAGGACATGAAGATACCCCGCAGGTCTGGTTGAGCGTTTTGTATGCCACAGGAGTTCCCAGATCATCGAGGTTTTTGCCCACTCTAAACAGAAGCAGGGCCTGAGTTTGCTGGAGTGAGGGTGGGCAGAGTTGCCCAGCAAGGGGAAATGGGCCTGCCAGGCTCTTGAGTGGTATTAAGGGGATCCTTGCTGCCAGAAGAGAGAGTCTGAGGGGCTAAGGGAACCATTCCCAATGGGGAGGGCTTGGTATTTGTACAAGGAGGGGGGTCTCTAGGAGAAGGGGGAGTCCTCTTTGTACAAGGAGGCTGGGAGAGAGATTGTTTGAAAGAGACGCCGAGTGGCTGGGTGAGGCCAGAGGCCAGCGGGACTTCCTTCAGCTCCCGCCACTCGGGTGGGTGGGACCGGATTGTTGGAGCGGGACACAGGAATCTGCCTTTGTTTCCAGCTGGAGGGGAAATGCCACAAATCCTGCCCCTTTCCTACCCCTTCCAGCATCCGTGCCCAGACGCTGCCCTTCCCAGCGCCAGGGAGCCTGGCACTGAGGGTTCCCAGCGACCTCTTGTCTCCAGGACTCCCTCATCTGCAGGTTCTGCCCCTTGTTCCCCAGGGCAGATCCCAGATGTAGGACGAACGGGAGGGGCGTAGCCAAGACTGGTGTGGAGGAAATAACCATACAGCTGGATTTAGGCTTCATCTGCCCACCTCTCTCCTTCCCCTGAGAGGACCATGGATTTCACAGTTGAGGAAGGTACCCAGGTCTGTGGGGAGGACTTGAGGGTCAGGCTGGGACCTCCCTCGACCCCCCAACTCCCGCTCCCCACAGTTAGACAGACTCTGCAGCCTCCACCACAGTCACACAGGCCAAGTGTGGAGCCAGGTGGCTGGGGGACCACAAAGCGTTGGGGAGCAGTGGGGATCAGAAGGGGAGGGGTGGGCCAGGAACCTCAGGGAGTAGGGGGACCCTGCCTTTATTTTTTCCTTTGCCAGTGAGCAGATGTGTTTGTGCAGCTGTGTGATGGGGTGTTTATGTGTGCTTGTGTGGGTGGCTTCTCGGGTGTGACTAGGAGGTTGTGGACCAATGGGCCTGTGTATATTTCCACGCCTGTGTGCCCACAGGCCCCCGTGGGCCCCGGGTGACTGTGTGTCCACATGCGACATTGCCTGTGTGACTACGAGTGATGCAGAGTCTATCCAGCCCCATGCCTTGCATGCAAATATTCCCTTCAGGTGTGGTGTCTTCCTTAAACTTGGGAAGCCATGGGCCCTCTGAGGCAGAGAGAGCATGACTGGCTGGTGACTGGTGGGGTGGATGATACATAGAAGATGTTTTCAACCGTTTGGAAAATAGGACAGCTGGAGAGGAGGGAATCCTGTCCAGGTGCCCCAGGTGGGGAAAAGCGGGACAGAAACCAATGAGCCCCAACTGGTCTCTCTGTCCTCCCCACATATATGCACTCCCTTGCCTTCTCTTGACCTAACAGGGGTCTCCTAGGCCGTTTTCTGAAATAACCAGGGACACTGCCACTCCTGGAACCAGGGCAGCCCCTGAAAAAAAGAGGGAGATGATAACGGCCCCTCTGAGCATCCCAGAGAAGGGTCAGATACAACTTAGCAACAGAACAAGCATCCCAGGCCTTGGTGGAACCTATACACATTCATTGAACCTGTATGGGTCAGGCCCAGAGCCAGGGGTGAGGAAGACAGATTGGTTTCTGCCTTTGCAGGACTGAGGGGAGGGTTTCCCAGGAGTCCCCGAAAGCCTGGCTGACATCCCAGTGAGGACAGTCAACCTGCAGTCCTCTCTGGAGGAGCCAGTCTGCCAGGCTGGTGGGCCATGCCTGCTGCAGTGTTGGGAATGGGCTTAGGCTGCAGAGCTGCCTGTGGGAGAGCAGGTCTGAGAAGGTCATCTAGGAGAAGTGTGTGTTCTCATTCAAGGGCCACCAGAATACTATCCAAGACTCGCAGGGGAGGCCATGGGGTTCCAAGGACACATCCACTGGCCCCCTCCACGGAACTGCCCCCTCGGCCACTTCCTTACCCATTGTCGCCCAGCGCAGTAACAAAAGCTGCTGTTTACCAGGTGCTGACTGTGAGCCAGGCCATGCTCTAAGCCTGGCGTGCCTCCCGCTGTTTAGGCTGCACAGCAACCCTGGGAAGTAGCGATTGGATATTATCACCACTGGATGTTACAAAGGAGGAGACCAAGGCTGGAGAGGACCTGGTCACAGAGATAAGAGGCTGGGCCAGGAGTCAAACCCAGGTCTGTGGGTCGCAGCAGGGCAGCTCTGATGTGGCCTGTGTTCTTTATCGCCAGGGGCCTTGTCCTGGGCTCCTTGGCCTCTGCTGGCGGGGACTCAGTTGGGAAGCGTCAGGAGTCCGGCTAAGGTGTGGAGAAGCTGGGATGCTAGTGGAGGGGTTGACTCAGGGCGGCACAGGTAGAGTGGCCCACTAGGCTTCTTTTCTCGCTGGTGACCTGAAGGGCTGTCAGGAGCTGCTAGAGGATTAGAGAGAAATGGCTTGACCTGGGACTCTGGCTTTCTAAGGCCCACTGGACTTCACATTCCAGGATGTCTGGCTCTAGGTCAGTGATCACACCATCGTGATTATCTGCATCGTGAAGATCTTTTTTGTACAGTTCTTCTGTGTATTCTTGCCACCTCTTCTTAATATCTTCTGCTTCTGTTAGGTCCATACCATTCCTGTCCTTTATCGAGCCCATCTTTGCATGAAATGTTCCCTTGGTATCTCTAATTTTCTTGAAGAGATCTCTAGTCTTTCCCATTCTGTTGTTTTCCTCTATTTCTTTGCATTGATCGCTGAGGAAGGCTTTCTTATCTCTTCTTACTATTCTTTGGAACTCTGCATTCAGATGCTTATATCTTTCCTTTTCTCCTTTGCTTTTCGCTTCTCTTCTTTTCACAGCTATTTGTAAGGTGGAGATAGTGGAGGTGATGGAATTCCAGTTGAGCTATTTCAAATCCTGAAAGATGATGCTGTGAAAGTGCTGCACTCAATATGCCAGCAAATCTGGAAAACTCAGCAGTGGCCACAGGACTGGAAAAGGTCAGTTTTCATTCCAATCCCAAAGAAAGGCAATGCCAAAGATGGCTCAAACTACCACACAATTGCACTCATTTCACACACTAGTAAAGTAATGCTCAAAATTCTCCAAGCCAGGCTTCAGCAATACGTGAACCGTGAACTTCCAGATGTTCAAGCTGGTTTTAGAAAAGGCAGAGGAACCAGAGATCAAATTGCCAACATCCACTGGATCATGGAAAAAGCAAGAGAGTTCCAGAAAAACATCTATTTCTGCTTTATTGATATGCCAAAGCCTTTGAGTATGTGGATCACAATAAACTGTGGAAAATTCTGAAAAAGATGAGAATACCAGACCACCCGACCTGCCTCTTGAGAAATCTGTATGCAGGTCAGGAAGCAACAGTTAGAACTGGACATGGAACAACAGACTGGTTCCAAATAGGAAAAGGAATATGTCAAGGCTGTATATTGTCCCCTGCTTATTTAACTTCTACGTAGAGTACATCATGAGAAACGCTGGGCTGGAAGAAACACAAGCTGGAATCAAGATTGCCGGGAGAAATATCAATAACCTCAGATATGCAGATGACACCACCCTTATGGCAGAAAGTGAAGAGGAACTAAAAAGCCTCTTGATGAAAGTGAAAGAGGAGAGTGAAAAAGTTGGTCTAAAGCTCAACATTCAGAAAATGAAGATCATGGCATCTGGTCCCATCACTTCATGGGAAATAGATGGGGAAACAGTGGAAAGAGTGTCAGACTTTATTTTTGGGGGCTCCAAAATCACTACAGATGGTGACTGCAGCCATGAAATTAAAAGACACTTACTCCTTGGAAGGAAAGTTATGACCAAACTAGATAGCATATTCAAAAGCAGAGACATTACTTTGCCAACTAAGGTCCGTCTAGTCAAGGCTATGGTTTTTCCTGTGGTCATGTATGGATGTGAGAGTTGGTCTGTGAAGAAGGCTGAACACCGAAGAATTGATGCTTTTGAACTGTGGTGTTGGAGAAGACTCTTGAGAGTCCCTTGGACTGCAAGGAGATCCAACCAATCCATTCTGAAGGAGATCAGCCCTGGGATTTCTTTGGAAGGAATGATGCTAAAGCTGAAACTCCAGTACTTTGGCCACCTCATGCGAAGAGTTGACTCACTGCAAAAGACTCTGATGCTGGGAGGGATTGGGGGCAGGAGGAGAAGGGGATGACAGAGGATGAGATGGCTGGATGGCATCACTGACTCAATGGACATGAGTCTGAGTGAACTCCGGGAGTTGGTAATGGACAGGGGGGCTTGGCATGCTGCAATTCATGGGGTCGCAAAGAGTCGGACACGACTGAACGACTGAACTGAACTGAACTGGGACTCTGGCTGCCCTGGAGATGGCCAGGGATGGACAGGTGGGTATTCTTCAAGGTGGAAAGGCTCCCTCTGCTGGAAAATGTTATATGACCTGTGGCCCAGGTATGACTGCCTGCCCATGGAACCTCCCAGCCCAGATCTACCCCAGGCCAGCCAGCTGGGAGCAAGAGCCACGGTGGGTAGTTCTCTGGCCCCGAGGATGCCACGGTCACCCCTGCACATTCGTAAAACTCAAGCCAGTTAGAAGTGGGAGGGAGAGTCTCAAGAGAGCCAGGGAGCCTGGGCTGTGGGTGGGGGTGTGTGCTGCAGTGGAAGGGACATGGGATCCAGAGCCCACAGACTTGAACTCCAAGTACCACTTAGCCACTTACCAGCTGGTGACCTTGGGCAGGAGCTTAACCTTCACATTGCCTCCATTTTCTCAGCTGTGAAAGAGGAAGGTTGCAAGAATTAGGCCAGGCACAGGCTTTCCAGGTTGCACTAGTGGTAAAGAACCTACCTGCCAATGCAGGTGCCATAAGAGACTCCTGGGTGAGGAAGATCCCCAGAAGAGAAAATTTTGCAACCTACTCCAGTGTTCTTGCCTTGAGAATCCTGTGGACAGAGGAGCCTGGTGGGCTGCAGTTCATGGGGTTGCAAAGCATCAGACACGACTAAAGCAACTTGGCACACGGTACAGACAGCTGCGTTTGCTCATCGAATTCTCACAACAGCCCCACATGCTAATGTTACCTCCACTCTACATATGAGAGTCTTGAGGCCTAGAAAGCTCCTATAACTTAGCAGAGCCCAAAGGCAAGCTCCTAGGCTGAAGCATGTAACCCCCATGCTGTCCCAAGCCTGTCATGTGGTTCTTTTCCTGGCTGCAATGTCCAGTGCCAGGGACGGCTTCTTGGGCTTTGATTTCAGCAGTGGCTGAGGAGGAAAGAACTCTAGCTCCATTCTGGAGGTTTGGAAGCAACTCAATCAAACTCGGTTCTCCAAGACCCTTCCATAGCACTTCAGCTCTTGGCAGCACTTTACAGTATACAGATCCTCTTTACCTTTATTAGCTAATGCATCTTTCTAATAATCCTGTTTGCCCCCAATTAACAGATGAGAAAAAGAGGGGTAAGAGAAACTTAAGTGTCTTATTCAGGATCACACAGGTAGGAAATGGCAAAATTAGCCTCGAATCCACTCTGGTCCACCACAGTTTCTAGGAGAAATCACAATCTAACCCTAATAGTTGCTGTCACCTCAGCATGGGTGTGTGTTTTCCTCTGTTTAAAGAACAAATTTGTTTTATTTGTTTTAAATTGAGGTATTCACATGTACACCCATGGCTGATTTATGTCAATGTATGGCAAAAACCACTA
Source organism: Bison bison bison (assembly GCF_000754665.1). Taxonomy (NCBI): domain Eukaryota; kingdom Metazoa; phylum Chordata; class Mammalia; order Artiodactyla; family Bovidae; genus Bison; species Bison bison. The sequence goes on along the minus strand of NW_011494955.1, from coordinate 5,617,620 downwards.
CAATATTTATAAAGTAATTAGCCTCCAATTAAAATTAATTAAAAAAAATAAATTGAGGTATAACTGACTACAATATTATATAAATTTCAGTTGTATAAATAGTGATTTACGATTTTAAAGGTTATATTCCATTTATAGTTATTATAAAGTATTGGCTATATTCCCTGTGCTATACAGTGTTTCCTTGTAGTTTTATTTGATACATGGTAGTTTGTACCTCGGAGAAGGCAATGGAACCCTACTCCAGTGTTCTTGCCTGGAGAATCCCAGGGATGGGAAGCCTGATGGGCTGCCGTCTATGGGGTCGCACAGAGTCGGACACGACTGAAGCGACTTAGCAGCAGCAGCAGTTTGTACCTCTTAATTGCCTAACCTCATCTTTCCCCTCCCACTTGCCTCTTCCCTTGGGTTACCACCAGTTTATCCTCTTTATCTGTGAGTCTATTTCTTATTTGTTATGCTCACTAATTTATGTTTTATTTTTTTATTTTTCACGCAGCATTTGTCTTTCTCTGACTTATTTCACTTAGCATAATGCCCTCCAAGTCCATTCATGTTGTTGCAAATGCCAAAATTTTATTCTTTTTTATAGTGGTGCTCCCTTGTGTGCGTATGTATATATGCATAACATAGTTTTATTCATTCATCTTTTGATGGACACAAGAGCAGATTCATTTTTAAGTCTTGCAAAATTTGGTAATACATGACTAAAAAGTCAAAACATTTTGTGCAGAAGAATTGCAAATAATTTATGTAGATATTCCACCCCCAAGAGAAGGGAGTATAATTCTCCACTCCTTAAGTGTGGGCTTCCGATAATGACAGTATAATATAGAAAGGCGGGCAGAGTAACAGCACAGTGGAGAAACCTGAAACAGCGCCTCAGCCAGGTGGTCAAGTCATGTTTATAATAGGATATGTACCCTGGACGTATGTAAAGAGAATGGCACATAACCTCTGTGGTCTTCTTCCCAAAAACCCACAACCCGGTCTATTCAGAAAAACATCAGACAAATCCCAGTTAAGGGACCACCTACAAAATACTGACCTCAAAACTGTCGTTATTGGAAACAAGGAAAATCTGAGAAACTGTCACAGTCTTTGGCTAAATGGAAGGAATCCTAGACAGACAAAGGATGTTAGGAAAAAACTAAGGAAACCTGAATTAAGAATTCAATTTAGTTCAGTTCAGTAGCTCAGTCGTGTCTGACTCTTTGCGACCCCATGAATCGCAGCACACCAGGCCTCCCTGTCCATCACCAACTCCCGGAGTTCACATAGACGCACGTCCATCGAGTCAGTGATGCCATCCAGCCATCTCATCCTCTGTCGTCCCCTTCTCCTCCTGCCCCCAATCCTTCCCAGCATCAGAGTGTCTTCCAATGAGTCAACTCTTCGCATGAGGTGGCCAAAGTACTGGAGTTTCAGCTTTAGCATCATTCCTTCCAAAGAAATCCCAGGGCTGATCTCCTTCAGAATGGACTGGTTGGATCTCCTTGCAGTCCAAGGGACTCTCAAGAGTCTTCTCCAACACCACAGTTCAAAAGCATCAATTCTTCGGTGCTCAGCCTTCTTCACAGTCCAACTCTCACATCCATACATGACCACAGGAAAAACCATAGCCTTGACTAGAAGGACCTTTGTTAGCAAAGTAATGTCTCTGCTTTTGAATATGGTATCTAGTTTGGTCATAACTTTCCTTCCAAAGAGTAAGTGTCTTTTAATTTCATGGCTGCAGTCACCATCTGCAGTGATTTTGGAGCCCCCAAAAATAAAGTCTGACACTCTTTTCACTGTTTCCCCATCTATTTCCCATGAAGTGATGGGACCAGATGCCATAATCTTAGTTTTCTGAATGTTGAGCTTTAAAACAACTTTTTCACTCTCCTCTTTCAAGAGGCTTTTTAGTTCCTCTTCACTTTCTGCCATAAGGGTGGTGTTATTTGCATAATGGACTTTACTAATAGTAATGTATTAATATTCACCCATTAATTAACAAATATACTATACTTGTGTCAATAAAAAAAGATACTGGGTGTGAGGTATATGGAAACCTTCTGGACAATCTTCACAATTTTTCTGTAAATCTAAAACTGCTAGAAAAAAATTAACTTTACTTTTTAAAGAAGCTTGAAGTTTCAAAAAAAAAAATACTCAGTGAAAAGTCTCCCTTCTACCCTTGATCATCTGCTCAGTTTTCTTCCCCTCCAAACCACCATGCCTCCTTCCAGGAGGGTTCCAGTGAGGCAGCATGGTTTGGTGTTAAGAGTCTGGCCCCCACAACTGGAATAACTGGCCCTCAGTCTTGATCTATGTTGGTTTCTAGCTGTGTGACCCTGGCAGTTCCTTACCCTCTCTGTGCCTTGTGCCCTCAAAGCTAAAATCCTCATAAAATTATTGGGAGTGTTAAATGTATTAATGTATATAATAAGCATGTTATAAGTGTTTGCTTTTATTATTGCATATAAGTAAGCAAATATATTTATGCAACAAATATGCTAATAAAAATATCCAAAACTTGCAAATAAGGCACATCAAAAAGAACTAAGTGCCCTTTCAGAGTTATTTGAGATCACTGGCTAATAACCCCACCTATGGGTCAGCCGGGGAAAGTAACTGCTATATGATTTGCTATTGATTGATTAGTGTTCAGACTCTATGAAGAGGTTAACTTGTAGAAGATTGATGAATAGCAATTTTTTTTGCCTGGTAGGAAAAGAAAAAGTTATGGTTTTATTGCCAAGTAGGAATTAATTTCTTTGTATCTAACTTTGCAATCTTATTCAAGTTCTTTTTCCTCCTGAATGTCAATAATAATTTTTCATTTCTTCCTTTTTTCTAAATTTATTTTTGTAGTATTATTTGTTTGGCTGTCCCAGCACATGGAATCTTGTTCCCTGACCAGGGATCAAACCTGGGCCTCTTATGTTGGGAATGTAGATTCTTAACCACTGGACCACAAGGGAAGTCCTCATTTCTTCCTTTGATCCATCCTGCTGGTTTACTCATTAAGTAGTTAAATAAATCTTGGTTCTCACTACATATCTGCATTAGTCAAGTTTACCCTGGTGCAAATTTTGCTTTGACAAATAGTACCATGCCATATACACGGTCCTACCCTTTGGTTTTTTTCACTTAATACATCTTAAAGGTAGTTTCACATCAGAATATAAAGAGCTTCCTTCTCCTGTTTTGCCACTGTATAGAATACATCATATGGTTATGCAGTATTTATACTCAGAATCAATTTAGCCAGCCTCCTATTGATGAACATTTAGGTTTTTTCCACTCTTTTATTGTTGCAAACAATGCTGTATGAATAACCCTGTACACAGCCAGAGATAGTCAGAAGTGGATGGGAAGGCTGAAGGGCCTCTAGAGGGCAAAGGAGCCTAAGGGAGGGGCCTGGTTACCTGCTCCCAGCCCAGCCTAGCCGGTCTTCCCCTGGCTCTGTGTCAATCCGGCCTCCTCCTGTCTCTTCCTCTCCATCCTGAGCTCCTGGTATCTCCAGACAGGAAGGGACAGCCTTCGGTTCCCTGAAGACCTGAGCTCTGGCTTCCACTGAAAGCCAGCGGAGGGTGCCTTGGAGAGGAGGATCTTGGGGGCTCGGGGCCTGGGGCTGGTACTATCCCTGGGCTGG
>NW_011494955.1:5611746-5613754 GCF_000754665.1 Bison bison bison | reverse complement strand
GCCTGCAGTCGCTCTAGGAGAGACGGGGCGGCCTGAGCCTGGGCCACGAGCCCGGGCAAGGCTGGCCACTCAGGCTGATAATGCTGGCTGAGCTGCTCCACTTGGGGCCGCCGCAGCAGCTGCCGGATCCTCTGCACCGTGTCGAAGCTGTCTGTCAGAAATGCCCACTCCAGGGCGGTCTTTCCCCTGACGGGATCCACTGCTGTCAGGTCAGCACCTGGGGGGTGGGGGGCACAGGAGTGTCATGCGGTGGGACAGGGAATTGCTGACTTGCAGAAGGACAGATTCTTCAGTGGTAGGACTGATTTGGGTTAGATGCAAAACCATAGTGTCTCATCCTGTTGCAGCTGGAAGCTAAGGATCCTCAGTGGCTACAGCCCAGGGTCAGTACCAGCCCCAGATTCAACTTCTGGTTTAGGACTGATGAAGAAATTGGAGTCCAGCGAGGGGAAAAGATTTCAGAGAGACCTACTGGGGGGATCTCCAAACCTGGTGTAGAACAGAGACCCCCTGAGCTAAGGCACTGACCAGAGGGATGGTGTACAGGTTGCCCAGAATGGGGGGGTCAAGCTGCACCCCCTGGAGCAGGTAGGGGGGATCCTGCTGGTTCCCACTCCTGGTTCCTCCCTTCACCACCACACACCCCTAATCCTGGGAAGCAGGGAGTGGCTGTCACTTTGAAACAAAGGAGGGGGTGCAGACCTTCTCAGCCCAAACCCAGTCTGATGCAATGGGGAAGGGAAAAGCTGGAGGCTGGGGATCCCCAAAGTGAACAACAGAGGGTAGACCCACCTCATGGAGTAATGAGGGTCTGAGACTCCACAGACCATGTGGACTTCACCCCAGAACAACTCTACACTGCCCCTACGTCTCAACTGCCCATCACTGCATCCCTGGAACCCTGGCTCCTCAGAGCTGGAAACCCAAAGAAGGCCATCGTTCTCGTTACACTGGGTAGGCTCAAAGAGGAAAGCTGTTTGCCCACAGTCACTCAGCTGGTGGCAGAGCCGGGATGAGAACTCGAGAATCTGGTTCCAGACTCCAGCTTTTTTTTTGGTATTAGGTTATCTAGCTGGTCCAGTTATCCTCCCAAGCTTTCTTTTCTGGGACCATCATTCACAGTGTAAACAGAGCTCTCAATAGCTAGACGCTTCGTCAGAAGCCCCAGCACACTCCCCCCAACTCCAGGAGGTCAGCCTGGATTGACCTTCCTTCCCCATCTCTCTCATTGCAACTATGACAGCACGCAGTGCTGGTGGGGAGGGATGGGGGAGGGACTCGAGGCCACTGATCATGATCCAGACCCCATGCACCTGCCATGAGGAGGGCAGCAACACATTCCGAGCGATCCCGCATGGCGGCCTTCATCAGCGCGGTCAGTCCCCGCTGGTCCCGGCGCTCCAGGTCAAGGCCTGCATAGTAGTTGATCAGGTGACTCACCAGAGACACGTGGCCTACAAGGCACCAAGGGCTGAGCTTAGCTACTCAAGAAAGAGATGACAAAGCCCCAAACCCACCCTCCACCCAACAAGGCAGAGTCTGTGGTGGGAGTACGTCATTGCAGACAGTGTGGGGCTATGGTCGGGTCTGGAGCAGGGGTACTGATTAAGGATGGGGTTAGCAGCCTCTCACCTGCTTGGGCAGCCAGCATGAGGGCTGTGTCCCCTTCTTTGTCCTGCTGGTTCACATCCAGGAAAGGACAGCGGCTGAGCAGGGCCACCACACTTTGGAAACCATGGTAGCAGGCGACCATGAGACCTGTCTGGAGGAGGGGCAGCTCAGCCCCTGTGGTTTCCTCCAGGAGCTCCTTGGGGGCCCTGTGTCCTCTAACCCACAACTGTCTCAGAGATGTCCTAGGCCCTGGGGAGACCCACTCTTACCCACTCCCTCCTGAGGACCCAGGCGATGGGTGCTGACCCTGAAGCTCACAGCGCCCTCACTGCCCTGCAAAGCCCTCTGGGGTGGCTCACCCTCCCGTTGCCATCCACCTGGGTGGCTTCCTCTGGGG
>NW_011494955.1:5611153-5611646 GCF_000754665.1 Bison bison bison | reverse complement strand
ACCCCATCATCCAGCATGGCTTGCAGCTGGGCAGGGTCATTGCGGACACAGGCCCAGTACAGGGCCCCCAGTGTGCAGCTTGGGGTAGAGGCCTCACTGTCCAGGCAGGATGGGGCCTCAGACGCGTCCAGCCCTCCCTTCTGCCAGGTCGGCTCCTGGTCTTCCATCTTGGAGCCAAGAAGGTGATTGGCTCCTTCTCACACAGTTTGCATCTATAACACAGGATGAGGGGAACAGTGTCTCCCTGGACCCCAGGAGGGATCCCAGCAGTTGTGACTGCCCAACTGGCCCTGGGGAGAGCTTTTCCTTGCTGGAGTCTTCCATCCCATCCATCTAGGAGAGAGGACAAACCCCTGGCAGAGAGTTGCAAGAGTCTTAAGAGGACAGAAGTCCTTCACTATTAAATGAGGATCCTAGTGAGATTCAAGGAGAGGGGCGGTCTTCTCTTTCCCATGGGACCTTACCTGGGTTCGCAGGGTCCCTAGCAGGCAGT
>NW_011494955.1:5596340-5610750 GCF_000754665.1 Bison bison bison | reverse complement strand
GCGGAGGCGATTCTGGGAGTAAGCACCCCATCTCCTCCGACGCACTCAACTTGCGCCTTCAGGGGAGACTCGCTGTCTCAGAAACCGATCCTTCGATGGTGGAAGGGCTACGACGTCCCCAAACTCACTCTCAAAAGCTGAAGTCCCTTTTTCCTTGGTGGAGCGGGGTCTTGGTGAGGGGGTGGTGTTGGAAGAGGGTGATAGTGATGACATCTCACTAAACAGGGGCTGGAGCAGAGATGGGGGTTCCAGGGGTCACTCGGATCTATTTTTTGAGGTTCTGGAGAAATTAAAGTATAAAGAACTGCTAATTAAGGGTACAAAAATTATGATATAGAAAGTTTACTGGATTAGTTTGTTATGGTAAATTAAATATGAAATGTTTAAATTGTGTTGATATCTAAATGAATTCATTTGATTATGTAAGCCGTTTATTTATAGTTATTTATTAAATTAATAATGAAGTATTGTTAAACCATTCTTTAAGTTAAATTACTATTAAATATCAAGTTTAATGAATTGGTTTTGGGCCTCGGGTGTAGAAAATGGAGCAAGTCATATTCCTCTGCTTATATCAGTCCAATTATAAGACTGTATAAGATCTCTCTCTTGTTTTACTTTACTTTATTTGGTTTATGTCTTTCATCCCTGATCCCCAGAGCCCATTCTCCTTTCCTTCACCAATTGACACAAATACCCTTGAAAATGTACATTTCATTGAAAGGTAGTGTTGATTTGTGTACGTTTTAACTAACACCTTGCTTCCCTTGTGGCTCAGCTGGTAAAGAATCTGCCTGCAATGCAGGAGACCTGGGTTCGAGCCCTGGGTTGGGAAGATCCCCTGGAGAAGGGACAGGCTACCCACTCCAATATTCTGGCCTGGAGAATTCCATGAACTGTATAGTCCATGGGGTCGCAAAGTGTCCGTCGGACAGGGCTGAGCGACTTTCACTTTCACTTTAACTGACACTTTGGATTGTGCTAAGCTCATTGTGTTTCTTCTCTTCACTCAGCGCTCTGTTTTCAGATTCTGTCCTTGTTGCAGTCCTTGCAGTGTATTGGTCAGGAGTGCCTTTGGTTGTAAGTAATCAAAAACTAACCTCAGCAGTGTGGTGGCTGCCACAGACTGATTGTTCAACATCCATCCAAAACTACAGATGCTGGAAAGCTAAAATGACACCCCCCAGATTCTTGTGAGCTAGCAATCTATGATTTATGTTCTGCTCTTGTGTGAGACATAAATTTGGAATACAGCTAAGTAGCATGGGACATCCGTTTTGCTGTCACAGATCATGATAGATGCTGGGGGATTCTGGTGAGTAGCTTCCTGATTCATCAGCTTCCTGTAGTAATGACTGTTGTTTTCCCCATCACAGGCAGAGGTCATGTGCCTCTCAAAGCTGGGAGTTGTTCCTGGACCTAAAGCCTGCTTCTCCATTTAAACTAGCCAGATTTATTTCTATTGTCTGTAATTGAACAGACACTCTGACACATGTGGCTTAAACAAATAGAGATTTATTCTTCATACGAGATAAAAAGTTCAGGGATAAGAAACTGTTGGTGTTGATTTAGTAACTTAAGATGTCAAGGTCTGGGATTCCCTGGTAGCTCAGTGGTAAAGAATACACCTACCAATGCAGGAGACACAGGTTCGATCCCTGATCCAGGAGGATCCCACATGCTGAGGTGTGCCGAAACTATTGAGCCTATGCTTTACAGCCTTGGAACTCCAACTACTGAACCCATGTACCTAGAGCCTGTGCTCTGCAACAAGAGATTGTACCGCAATGAGAAGCCTGCAAACCACAGCTAGAGAGTAGCCTCTGCTTGCCGCAACTAGAGACAAAGTCTGTGTAGTAACAAAGACCCAGCACAGCCAATAGATAAATAAAGAAAATTATATATATTTATATAAAGATGTCAAGGTCTTCTCTAGGAGTCTCTTGACTTTCCCTCATGGTCACAACATGGCTGCTGTACCTATAGCCATCACAGAAAAATGTGGTGAATGCACAATATGGATTTTGTGGAGCAGCTGTAAGAAATCTAGTAGATTATTTGTTAGACATCACTGATAGATAATACAGTTCCTATCCATAACCCCCCATTCTCTCTAGTCACCTTTTAGTTAGGTAAGGCAAAGTAACACAATTTTGGCTAATGAAATGCAAGCAGCACTCTGATGGGTGAGGATCCTGGAAAAATCTTTGTTCTCTTGATAAAATATGTGCGGTGTACCTTTTAACCTTTCTTTCTTCCCTCATATTCCTGCTGCATAGAATTCTGTAGAGTGCCTCCATTACATTTTACTTATCTACTCTTCCAGTGTTGGATACATATGTTGCCTCCAACTTCATGCCACTGCAAATAATGCTGCCGTGAGCATCCTTGTACATCTCTAGCTGTAGACCTGAAAAAGAGCTTCTCTGAGACTGCTAGATCATAGGACATACACATACTTATTGACCAGGTCCTGTCAGATTGCCCCCTATTTTGCAGTGTACCCACCAACAGTGCATTGAAGTATCCCAAATCTTTACCAACCCTTGTACTTATTTGGCCTTCTAATTTAAATATATATATATATTTATTAATTTGGCTGCACCGGGTCTTAGTTGTGGCACACGGGATCTTTAGTTGCGGCATGCAAACTCTTAGTTGCCACATGTTGCCCGCCCAGGGATCAAACCCAGGCCCCTTTTATTGGGAGCACAGAGTCTTAGCCATTGGACCACCAGGGAAGTCCCCTTCGACTTCTAATTTTTGTCAATCTGGTAGTACAGAACTATAAAGGGATATGGCTATTTTACGTTGGATTTTTCTGATTATTAACAAGTTGAGCATCTCTCTATATACCTGGTGGTCATTCTTGTTTCCCCTCCTGGGAATCACCTGTTGATAGTGTTGGTCCGGTGTTCTATTGGATTTTCCTGTCTTTTTCTTATTGAATTTTTAAGAATTCCTTTTAATATTCCAGATAATAAACCCATTGTTAGATGGGTTTTGGGTGTGGCAACTGTATATAAAACTTTCTGTTAGCTTTATCTGTTGTGAACTTTATTGATAGAAATCCTAAATTTTGATGTGGTTAAATTCATAAAAATTTCTCCTTATGCTTGGTGCTTTCGAGTCTTGCTTGAGAAGAATTTCCCATTCCAAGATCACAAGGATCTTCATTTCTTTGATTAATCTTTCAGTTTTTTTATTATTTAGTCTTTAATCCATCTGGGATTTACTTTTGTATATGGTATGAGGAAGACTGTTATGAACTGAATTGGGTCCCCCTAAAATTCATATGTTGAAGCCTTGACCCCTTACTGTGACTATATTTGGAGATAGGGACATAATGGAGGTAATTAAGATTAAATGAGGTCATAGGGTAAGGCCCCCATCCAATAGGGGCCTGCCGTCCTTTTATTTTTTTAATTAAAAAAAATGTTTGGCTGCGCTGGGTCTTCGTTGTGGTGCACGGGGTTTCTCTAGTTCCGGCGCCTGTGGCCTCCGTTGCAGCACAGGGGTTTCTCCTCGCTGTGCGCAGGGCTAGTTGCCCTGTGGCACGTGCAATCTTAGCTCCCTGACCAGGGATCAAATCCACGTCCCCTGCATCGTAAGGCGGGTTCTCAACCACTGGCCCACCAGGGAAGCCCTGGGACTGCTATCCTTTTAAGAAAAGGAAGAAAAAAGAAAAGGAGGAAAGGAAGAGACATCAGAGCACATCCCCTCTTTCTTTGTCTCCTTCTTCCTCCCCCTGCCATGCCAGCCCCTGTGTAAGGACAGTGGAAAGGCCATGAGAAGATCCAGTGAGAAGACAGCCATCTACAAGCTGTCTACAAGAGAGACCTCTTACAGGAGACCAACCCTGCTGACATCTTGATCTTGGACTTCCAGCCTCCAGAACTGTGAGAAAATTCATTTCTATGGTTTAAGCCTCCTATTCTGTGGTCCTTTGTCATGGCAGCTCAAACAGACTAATATAAAATCCGGCCTTTTCTCCAACTAGTGAATAACCCCATCTCGTAAGCAATTCTCTTCCCCTGATTTGTAGCATCATCTTTACCATCTATAAACTTTGAGTTCTCTTTAATGTTTCATGTTGTGTTTAAGTTCTCTTTTATCATTTTATTAGAGCCTTCCTCTGCTCATGCAACACTGATTTTCCTACATCAGTTTTGCAGTGTGTTTGACTACCTAACGGGGTGAGCTCTCCATCTTTCATTTCTTTTTCAAAATTGATTTTTATATTTTCATATAAAATTACAAATCAGTTTGCTGAATTCTTTAGAAAAGAATTTGCCAGCATTTTGATAGGAATTGCGTTGAATTTATAGATTAATTTGAAGACAGTTGACTGCTTCACAATGTTAAATTTTCTCTTCCACAGAACATAGTATATTTATTCATTTTCCAGGTTTTCCTTTATGTCCTCCAATAGTGTTAACTTTTTTTCTTCTCCAGCACAGTCTTATACATTCACTGTTAGGTGGATTCCTAGATTCTTTCTAGTTTTTCTTGCTATCATAATTAAAGTCTCATGTTTTTGTTTTGCTTATTGTTGATGTAGATGCAACTTTTTCTTAGCCTCAAGTATGCTGAATCAGATTAAGCACAATCCCCAGTTAATGACATATTCTCCCTATTGATGCCTGTATAGTCTGCTTTTATTTTATTCAGTTCAGTTCAGTTCAGTCTCTCAGTCATGTCCGACTCTTTGCAATCCCTTGAATCGCAGCACGCCAGGCCTCCCTGTCCATCACCAACTCCCGGAGTTCACTCAAACTCATGTCCATCGAGTCGGTGATGCCATCCAGCCATCTCATCCTCTGTTGTCCCCTTCTCCTCCTGCCGCCAGTCCCTCCCAGCATCAGGGTCTTTTCCAATGAGTCAACTCTTCTCATGAGGTGGCCAAAGTATTGGAGCTTCAGCTTTAGCATCATTCCTTCCAAAGAACACCCAGAACTGATCTCCTTTAGAGTGGACTGGTTGGATCTCCTTGCAGTCCAAGGGACTCTCAAGAGTCTTCTCCAACACCACAGTTAGTTAATTATTTTTAATAAAGCAATAAGCACACAGAATAACATCTCCAAGCAAAAGCTAGAACTTGACATCACACAACATGATTTCCTCAATTACCCTCTGCCTCTCCCCACTCAAGGCAGCTATAATCCTGAATTTCATATCAATTATTTTGTTGCTTTCCTTGATATATTGTTTTATTGCATCTTTAGATATTCCTTCAGAGTATATACATTGCGTATATTACACATGTATAATTCTAGTATTTTAGTTTACAGGATGTAAATGCTGTGGTAGTCATTTGCTGTCTGCTTTTATCATTGAATAACATTTGCTAAGACTCACTCATACTGTTGCGTGGTGCTACAGTCCGTTCATCTTGGTTGCTATGTAATACTCTACTGTCTGAATATACCACAGCTAGCTATCCTACTGCCTTATCAACGGATATTGGGGGTGTTTCCAAGTTTCTGCTACTAAAAATTGTGCTTGAGTTTGCCTAACTTAACTGTCCTCAGACTAAAGTACATTCCTTGCTCTGTTTCCCTGAGTTTCTACCTTCTCTTAGATTTCAACCTAATAAATTCTTGCTCTCTGGCCAATTCTTCTGGCTTTTAAATAATTTGCACTTGTATTTTAACTAGCATTTTTACTGTTTTACTCAGAAAGATTAGCCCCGAGTCCAGCCAGTCATATTATTGGAAATAGAATTTCCTCTAATCCTAATTAAAAAATCAGTCTAATAGGAAAATCGGAAAAAGACATGGTAATTAATTCATAGAAGAAATACAAATGGCCAAAATAAATATATGAAAAGATGCTTCATTTCACAAGTAGGCAGAAAAGGCAAATTAAAACAATAATGAAATATTACTTTGGACCATCATTTCAGCAAAAATTAAACGTTAATAATATTAAATGCTTACACTGCTGGAAGAATGTAAATTAGCGTAGTATTTTTGGAAAGTATTATGACAGTGTCTGTCAAAATAACAAATGTACGTACACATTAACCCAGCACTTTGGGAAAGTGCCTTCCCAAAACAGCACTTGCATATGTGAACAAAGATATATGGGATATACTTTGCAGCATTATTTCTATTGAAAATGTCACTCAGTCATGTCCAACTCTTTGTGACCCCATGAACTGAAGCTTGCCAGGTTCTTCTGTCCATGGGGTTTCCCAGGAAAGAAAACTGGAGTGGGTAGCCATTCCCTTCTCCAGATCTTCCTGACCCAGGTATTGAACCGGGTCTCTTGCATTGCAGGCAGATTATTCATATTAATTTTTAAAAATTTAGAAACAACTTTTAAATGTTCATCAGTAGAAGAAGGGCTTGAAAAAATATGCACATGCAAATTTTGCCTTCATTAAAAAATAATAGGATACATCCATATGGACTGCTGTGAAAATATCTTTTAGATGTGTTAATTAAGAAGAAAAAGCCAAGGTAATATGTATGTGGTATGTGTGTGCATGCACATCACAGTTGGCTGCTTACATGTATGTAAAGGCCTGAAACAGTTGTTCTCAACATTGGCTGCACAGTGTAATTACTTGGGGACTTTTAAAAATAGTGATACCTGGAACCACCCCAGAGATTCTGAAGTAATTGGTCTGGGGCACAGCTTTGACAATGGGATTTAAAAAATCTCCCCATGTGATCCTAGTGTGCAGCCAAAGTTGAGAACTGCTGTAAAGAATGGAGCTCATTAAAATGTTGGTGGTAAGGAACATCCCTAGTGGTCCAGTGGTTAAGACTCCACGCTTCCAATGCAGGGAGGGTGGGTTTGATCCCTGGTCAAGGAACATGCCACACAATCAAAAAAAAAAAAAAAATGCTGGCAATAATTAAGGAGGGGGATAGAAATGAAGTGAAAGGGGACCTTCATATTTTGTTTTTTAATGTTTGAATCTTCCACCAGGATAATTATTTCTTGATAACAAAAAGGGGAAAGAAAAGAAGCAGAAGTATTTCCTCCTCTTCTTCCCCAGCCTCTCCTGTATAGAGTTCATCATTCCTCAGTGCTCTGTTCTTCATGCACTCATGCATTCATTCATTCGGTAACTATTCACTGGAGCCTGCTTTGTGTCAGGCACACACTAGTTATCACACTAGTTATCGTTAATCTTGTACTTGGCTGTTTCCTGCACCTGGGTCCCCTCTGTCTCCTGCATGTGGCACAGTGTCTACCACTCCGAAAATTCATTCACCACATTCATGTGAATTTCCTGAGTCTCTCCTTTGATCTGAAGCCCTCAGCACCCCTCAGGAGTGACTGTAGAGGGCTAGGAGCCTTTAACCTGTTTTGAGAGTCCCATAGCTAAAACATCTAGCTAGGTGAAAGGGGCTTTCACATTTTGCTTTTTCAATTCTCTTCCTTCCTAGAGAAAGTCTTAGCAGTCCAGTACACTCCACCCCTAGCCTCTTCAAAGGTCCTGTTTCTGCAAGGCCACTCTCAGCCAACAGATGGCAGCCCTGTGCAGGAATTGGGAGAGCACACCCACCCCAAAAGAATGGAGGCTATAGCAGAGGGTTCTGGGGTCAGGCACAGGGGCAGGTCTTGGCAGGACAGGTGCACAGAGGGAGAGGGGTGGGGTTCCATTTTTGGCACAAAGTTCAAAGGACAAGAGAATTATTTTTGTAGGTCAACATTAACCAACTGTTGTGGGTACCCAGGTTTGTGAGGTTTCTTTCCCCTTCCATCTGCAGCAGTGCCCCGTTTGGAGGTGTCCTCTCCAGGCTTTGTCCTCAGGAGGACTCTCTGTCCCTCCCCAACCCCTGCTCAGCACCCCAGCCTGGGTCTTGACTCTTCCTGCCTGTATATGTCTTTGCTGATAGAGATGATTATGGCGGTTGGAGAATGGAGGTTGCTGGTTAATGTGTAAAATAAGGGTAAACACCCTGGGTGATACAGGGACCCTCTGTCAGGTACATTTCCTTCTGGAGTCTTCATGTGGCAGACTTAAGGATTAACAGTGAAGGAACTGTCCAGGTTATCCTGCTATTATCTCTGAGCTGCTGAGGTCTGACAAGAGTTTGCCAGAATGCTCTTTTCTTGCCACTCCGGTTTCTCTTTAGCCTGGCTCTCTTCACTGCCTTCTGTCTGTCTGTCTTCTGTCTGGCTTCACTTTTTATCCATCCTTTCAGCTTTTGATCTTTCTCATCTTATTGTCTGAGTCCTTCTTTTTATCTTTCTAACTCTCTCTCTTAAGTCCTGATAATATACATTGTTTAGAACACAAGCTTGATTCTCTATCTCGCTCTCTGACTGTCATGCCATATCTCCAGCCATCTAATCCTCTGAGCTGGGGTTTTCAGGAGTCTTGACTTGTGGAATTCAATCAGGAAAAAAAAAAATGGGGGAGGTTTAGGGAGAGTGCAGTCGCAAATTTGCAGAGAAAGAGCTCAGCAAACTCTTGGGTCCGGTCTGGAACACAGATCAGTCACCTGTTGGGAGTCAAATGTCTTGTCAGCTCCTCCTCTTCCTTTTTTCCAGAATCTTTCTCCAGCATGAGCCCCTCTACTCCCACCCTACATGCCTAGTGGCAGGTATAGCTAGGGCCAGAGGTCAGTAGGGAAATGGGCCAACCCCGCTTAAGGACTAGACATGGAATGGGACTCAGCAGGCTGGGGCGGAGAATGGAGGAGGTGACCTCTGACCCCAGCTCTGGCCCCTTCTGGGGGTCCTGTGTGACCTGCCATAGGTCATGGCCCCTCCTCCCCAACCACAATCTACATCACAAAACCCACAGCTCATAACTCACTGCCAACCAGGGAAGTCTGGGATTGATTTAGGGCCCCCCTCTGATCAGTTCACCCTCACTAGACTGTGGCCCCTGGGGTGGGGGTGGGGATGAGGGTCATGGGTGAAGTTCAGGCAGGGGTATCCTGGCTCAGGACTACATCATACCTGTTGCACTCTTAGTGGATTTGTTGGGGGAGGGATCCAGGCACAGGAATTCAAGTTTCTCACCCACCAGCCCATCCTCGCTGGCTCAGCCCAGGGCGATACTGAGGGAGCAGTGTCCATGGCTTATTAGGTTTGCAGGGTTGGCGTCCTCAGGATTCAGGTCCCTGGCATCTTACAAAGCAAAGAGAGCATCCTCACCCACCAAGGGATTAGTTAGCTGAGTCCTAAATAAGCCCCTCCACCCATCACCACAAAGTTCATGTATACTGCTGGGCTCAGGGCAAATCTTCCCAGTCTAGGGTTCCACAGTTCACCATCAATTACATGTATGTTTCACCTGGCCGGGGCATTTCATGTTGTTAATTTCCATCCATCCACAATACATTTCTGGAGATAATCACTTAAGAATCTCCTCCACTTGGAATGTTGCCAACTTTTTTGACCATCATCCACAGTAAACATGGGCTTCCCTGGTGACTCAGATGGTAAAAAATCTGCCTGCCAATGCAGGAGACCTGGATCAGGAAGATCCCCTGGAGAAGGAAATGGCAACCCACTCCAGTATTCTTGCTTGGAGAATCCCATGGACAAGAGCTTGGTGGGCTACAGTCTATGGGGTTGCAAAGAGATACGACTGAGCAAACAACACACAGTAAATACATCTACCTCTGGCCCTAGGACACATGAATATGCATACAGCTAAAAGCAAAGTGTGGGACTTCCCTGGTGGTCCAGTGGTTAGGTCCAGGCAGCTGCCAAAGCAGTGGACCCGAGTTCAATCCCTGGTCTGGAAAGATCCCCCATGCTGTGGAGCAACTAAGTCTGTGAGCCACAGCTCCTGAAGTCTGTGTGCTCTAGAGCCCATGTGCTGCGATGACTGAAGCCCATGCACCTACAGCCCACGTTCCGCAACAAGAGAAACCACCGAGATGAGAAGCCTGTTCACTGCGACGAAGAGGAGCCCCCCACTCTTTGAAAACTAAAGCAAGCCTGTGCGCAGCAATGATGACCCAGTGCACCCATCAATACATAAACAATTAAATAAATAAAAGCAAAGTGTAATAAACCGTGTGCTGCACTGTGATGTTTTCTACTCCATTTTATTTTGCTGTAAGAAACATTTAAAAAAATACTTTTATGAACCACTAAGGGGCTGACAGTTTACAAGTAACTTCTTACGTTTTTTACACCTTCGCAAGCTGTAACGCCCATTTTACAAACAGGAAGATCTGAATCATCTTCATAAAAGCCGGTGAGGTCGTCAGGCAGGGTTCTCTCATTGACCCACTTTATAGGTGAAGAAACACAGACTCTGAGAGGTTCATGGACCTGCTTGAGATCACCCAGCTGGTGAGTGACAGAGATGGCCTTCCAAGACAGGTCTTCCCTGGGAGGGTGGGTTTGTGGTCCCCCACACACTGTGGCATCCCTCTGCAACCCTCCCCGTTGATATCTTTGTCTCTTTCCAGTTTGAAGGCCATCTCTTCCAAGGGGAAGGTGGAGGGACAGAACAGCTGAGTAATTCTGTTTTCCATGTCATCTGTTAACCCTGCACCATCTGCCAAATCTACTCTCAGCCCCGACCCGCTCTCTCTGACTGGCTGGAGTGGGGGAGGAGGCGTTTTCCTGGGGTCTGGACTGAGAATACCCACAGAAAACTCATTTTTCTGCTCAGAACCAACAGCAGTGGCCTAGAATTACAGGGCGTGTCAGGGAGTGGAGCGAGAGGGGAGAAAGGATTTTCTGACATCAGAGGGATACAATAGCAGTCCCCTGCCCCCTACTCTCAGGGGCTTGTCTTCACGCCCCTCACACCTTCACCTTGGTGAGGCTCTGGAACTGTGGGGAGGGTGAGTTGACCACAGCAACCAGAGCCCTGCCAGACGCTCTCGGGGTGAAGGCAAAGTAAGTCCATCTTACAGGGAGCTGAGGCAGATTTATGAGGCCTCGGGTGTGGCCGGCTGTTACTCAGCCTCTGACTTTTTAATTCCCCAGCCTCCTCACCCACCCCGCCTCCTCCCCAAGAAGGCCTTTGTGCAGGACAATGAGGAATCTATAAATTCCGGGGGACAGGGACGTGGGGGAGGGGAGCACCGGTCACTTCGGCTCAGTGTAGACAGCAAAGGGGGGGCCTTCACGGACCTGCCGCGTCTCAACTGTTCCACACAGGCCCAGAGAGAACGGTGGGGCCAAGCCTTACCACTGCCTTTGACAGACAACAAGCTGAGCCTCCCAGGCGGAGGATGTCTCTAGTCCCTGCTTCGATCACTCCGTCTTTGGGTTTGGGTGTCAATACATCACTGAATTTATTTATTCTCCCTCTCTTCCTCATCCCCTAGTCATTCCCTCACCCAGGCATTATTCACTCAACACTCGCTGAATACTCAGTGTCCAGGTCAAGGATGGGGGGCACAACGGGCAGACCCTGGCTGGCCTGGAGGAGCACACAGCAGAGAGCTGTGGCTCAGAGGCCAAAGTGGAGCTCTAACCTTTTCAGGCTGGCAACCTTCACCCTCCTCTCTTTCCTCGGCAGGTCCTCTGCAGTGATGTACTTCCATCGGCATTTTTTTTTTTTAATAGAAGCATAGTTGATTTACAATGTTGTATTTCAGGTATACAGCAAAGCAATTCAGTTATACATATGCATTATTTATTTTTTTTCAGATTCTTTTCCCTTATAGGTTAGAGCATTTTTAATGTAATCCTGCCAAGGGCTCTGGGAGTTAGGGATTATGTAAGTGTCCCAGGATACTTTGCTAATGTGGCCCTGAGAAGGTAAGTGGCTGCCCTCTGGCAGGGAACAGCACACCAGGACCCAGGCCCTTACGTCCACATCACAGCTGCACCTCTGGGTGCTGTCAGGACCCAGAGCAAGGGCATGGGCTGTGGCCTAAATGTCCTCTTCTACTCGCCCAAACTAGCCCTGGGCCACCATACTGCCCCTTCTTCGGTTTTCTGTTCTGCTCTGTTCCACCTTCATGCAGTAGTTACTAAATGCCCCAGGCTCAACCGTGTATTTACTCACCTCACCCATCCATTGTATGATAATAATTAATGAATCCAATGCTTATGACGCATGTGTATGTTTGTTGAACAATCACACATCCTGTGTGTCCTGTTGTGTGTCTACTTGTAAACTGGGGCTATTTGTATGTACTTCGTTATACAAGTTAATCAAGCTGTGTGAAGCACTTAATGCCTAGCACATAGTAAGTGTTCAGTAAATGTGGTTGCTAAGATTTCTGTTACTGGAAACCACAGGCTGGCCCACATGAATGAGGCATTTGGGTGAACACAGGGGTTTGCAGCAGGTCCCTCTCAAAGAGTAGCCTCTGAGAGGTGAGCAGATGGCCCAGAGTCCAGTTCATTTCCCAGGGACTCCCGCATTCCTGAAATGAATGGAGATGTTGCCCACTTTCTAGGTTTGTGCTGGGTGTCAGGCCAGCAGACAAGAAGAAACATCCCCAAATTCATGGAGCTGGCCTTCTGGTAGATGAAACAGACCACAAACCAAGTGAATGAAGAAGACAGTCACAGAAAGTGCTAAGTCCTGTGGAAGATACAGATAAGGTCAAGTGACACAGTACATCGGCAGATGGCGCGTGGGGCTGCTTCAGGATTGAGGTCAGGGCTGATGCGGAAGTGACATCCCTGTGAAGAACCTGGGCAGAGCGTTCGGGGCAAAGGGATCCTCATGGCCAAGGCCAGAGATGGGGGAAAAGCTTGTCAAGTTCAAGGAGCAGAAAGGCAGCCAGTGGGAGCAGAGCCCAGGCAAAACAGGGAATGATGGAGGAGAGGTCAGCACAGGCAGGGGCCAGGGTGAGAAGTTGGGGCTCTCTTCCAAGGGAAGCCATGGAGGTTGTTTAGCAGGAGTGACATGCTCTAATTTGTTGTCTGATTTGTATTTTTAATGGGCCCCTGGCAGCTGGGTGAGCTGACTGTTGAGGAGCCAAGAGAGCAGACAGGAGCTTGCTTCTGCAGTTGTGCAAGGAAGTAGGAGTAAGAGGGGCTTGCACTCTGGAGACAGTGGCAAGCAGGGGCTGATCCAAGATACATCTTAGAGAGAATTCCCTGCTGGTCCAGTGGTTGGGGCTCTGTGCTCTCACTGCCAACGGCCAGGTTCAGTTCCTGCTTGGAGAACTAAAATCCCACAAACCCAGCAGTGTGGCAAGATACTATCTTGGAGGTAGAAAAAAAAATTGCTAGTGGACTGGACAAGGGAAGGACGGGAGAGAAATTCGGGGAGGAGACAAAGAGCTAGAGAAGCCGGGTTTGCAAACCTGTCTGGGCCCTGGATCTTGAGAGCCCTTCTGCTCTCTCTGGCTCTGCCCCACAGAGGTCGTTTTCACTCCTTCACACAGTCGTCTGCCCTAAAGCAGGGGCAGTCCACACTCGCTAGCTCTTTCCATCTCTCGGTGAGAAAAATGCCCCATACCTTCCTCCAGAGTCAACACCTGCCAAAGTGAAGCTTGGATTTCAGACCATTCACTCCTGGCCATTGTCGAGACCACAACCCGCACAAGCGCACAGCTCCCCTCTCCCCAGCCTGGACCACTGGCCCGGCCTGAAACATCCTCTGATCTCAGACCTACAGGCGACGGGCTTGTAAGGACACCGGCCTTAGACGACTCAGGGCAGGAGCGGGAAGGGAGGGCTTGGTCTTTCCTAAGGGAATCTCCCGGCCCCGCTCCCGGGGGAAGGAAGTCCCCTCCTGGACCTGCGCCCCCGACTCCGCTCCCCGCCGCGGAGGCCGCTGCCCCTCCCGCCTGCGAAAGCTCGAGAAGCCAATCTTCCGGCCTCGGGCTACGGGCGGGGGAGGGCCGAGCGGTAATTGCTGCCATCTGCTCCCTCCTCCCCTCCCCTGCCCCCAGCCTGGGGGAGGGGCTGAGGCGTGCCAAACTCCCCCTCTTACGCGCACACCCAGCAGCCGGGAGTTCAGGGGTGACCCGCGAACGCGCCTTCGGGCGAATGCAGGGGGGCCACGAGAGCGCCCCCACCCTCCTTTCTGGCAGCGGACGAGGGATGCCCTCCTGGAATCATCCACTGTTCAGGTTCTGTTCCTCTGGGATAGGGACTTAGGAAGCATCCTGGGAGCTGTCCTACCTCAACTCACTATCGCAGGCTCTGGTCCGTGGTTGAGGCTTGTTTTGGATACTGACGCGTCCATCTCTCAACTGCAGGGCTGTGACTGGTGTTGGGGGGAGGGGAGGGTGTGGAACTCTAGGCTGGTTCTGGAAGCAAGGCGCCTGGAGACCGAACTTGGCTCTCAGACTCCTCCTTCCTGCTGGGCTCAAATTCTCGAAGGGGTGCTCCTCAAGGGTGGCTCATCCTGAATAGGTTCCTCCTCTGTGAAATGAGGATACCCCAGTATCTACTTGGGTGATTCCACCCAGGGCAACTTGCTAGACCAGGAGCGTCAGGCCTGCCCCTGGGCATGGCGAGGCCCTTGGCAGGGGAGTGATGACAGGGGAAGCTGTGTGAC
>NW_011494955.1:5594448-5596240 GCF_000754665.1 Bison bison bison | reverse complement strand
TGTGACCCTGTGGAAGGTGCTGTGACCCTGAGGAGGGGACCCTGGGGAGGTGCTGGGGACCCTGAGGAGGTAGGGACTCTGCTGGGGAAGAGGGAGGGTGGGCTAGGAACTGGAGGCTGGGGAACAGCTTATGGGAGCAGCCTTACTGGTTTCACACCCATCTCCTGGGGTCTCTGCAACTTCAGGTCATTTAGCTATTGTTCACCTGACCTCTATCCCTGTACTGATGACAGCTCTGAGCACTGGGGATGCTCACAGGGCACAGTACCTCCACTGCCCTGGCACAGGGAGCCACTGCCCAAATGCTTATACATCTTCACACCCACCCTCAGGGTCTAAACAACCACACAGGTGCAGAAGCACATGTAATGGTCCTGAGTGAGATTTGTTCAGTCAATAAGTCATGTCTGATGCTTTGAGACCCCATGGACTGCAGCACACCAGGTTTCCCTGTTCTTCATTATCTCCTGGAGTTTGCTCAATCTCATGTCTGTTAAGTCAGTGATGCCATCCAGTCATCTCATCCTCTGTCGTCCCCTTTGCCTCCTGCCTTCAGTCTTTCCCAGCATCAGGGCCTTTTCAAATGAGTCAGTTCTTCACATCAGGTGGCCAAAGTGTTGGAGTTTCAGCTTCAGCATCAGTGCTTCCAATAAATATTCAGGGTTGATTTCCTTTAGGATTGACTGGGTTGATTTCCTTGCTGACCAAGTTACTGTCAAGAGTCTTCTCCAGTTCATTTCAGTTCAGTTCAGTTGCTCAGTCGTGTCCAACTCTTTGCAACCCCATTAATTGCAGCATGCCAGGCCTCCCTGTCCATCACCAACTCCCGGAGTTCACCCAAACTCATGTCCATCCAGTCGGTGATGCCATCCAGCCATCTCATCCTCTGTCGTCCCCTTCTCCTCCTGCCCCCAATCCCTCCCAGCATCAGGGTCTTTTCCAATGAGTCAACTTTTCACATGAGGTGGCCAAAGTACTGGAGTTTCAGCTTTAGCATCATTCCTTCCAAAGAACACCCAGGACTGATCTCCTTTAGAATGGACTGGTTGGATCTCCTTGCAGTCCAAGGGACTCTCAAGAGTCTTCTCCAACACCACAGTTCAAAAGCATCAATTCTTCGGCGCTCAGCTTTCTTCACAACCATACATGACTACTGGAAAAACCATAGCCTTGACTAGATGGACCTTTGTTGGCAAAGTAATGTCTCTGCTTTTCAATGCTATCTAGTTTGGTCATAACTTTCCTTCCAAGGAATAAGTGTCTTTTAATTTCATGGCTGCAATCACCATCTGCAGTGATTTTGGAGCCCCAAAAAATAAAGTCTGACACTCTTTCCACTGTTTCCCCATCTATTTCCCATGAAGTGATGGGACCAGATGCCATGATCTTAGTTTTCTGTATATTGAGCTTTAAGCCAACTTTTTCACTCTCCTCTTTCTCTTTCAGCAAGAGGCTTTTTATAGTTCCTCTTCACTTTCTGCCATAAGGGTGGTGTCATCTGCATATCTGAAGTTATTGATATTTCTCCTGACAATCTTGATTCCAGTTTGTGCTTCTTCCAGCCCAGCGTTTCTCATGGTGTACTCTGTATATAAGTTAAATAAGCAGGGTGACAATATACAGCCTGGACGTACTCCTTTTCCTATTTGGAACCAGTCTGTTGTTCCATGTCCAGTTCTAACTGTTGCTTCCTGACCTGCATATAGGTTTCTCAAGAGGCAGGTCAGGTGGTCTGGTATTCCCATCTCTTTCAGAATTTTCCACAGTTTATTGTGATCCACACAGTCAAAGG
>NW_011494955.1:5591980-5594348 GCF_000754665.1 Bison bison bison | reverse complement strand
TGCAATTGTGCGGTAGTTTGAGCATTCTTTGGCATTGCCTTTCTTTGGGATTGGAATGAAAACTGACCTTTTCCAGTCCTGTGGCCACTGCTGAGTTTTCCAGATTTGCTGGCATATTGAGTGCAGCACTTTCACAGCATCATCTTTCAGGATTTGAAATAGTTCCACTGGAATTCTATCACCTCCACTAGCTTTGTTCGTAGTGATGCTTCCTAAGGCCCACTTGACTTCACGTTCCAGGATGTCTGGCTCTAGGTCAGTGATCACACCATTGTGTGATCGTCTTCTCCAGCACCACAGTTCAAAGCATCAGTTCTTCAGTGCTCAGCCTTTTTTATAGTCCAACTCTCACATCTGTACATGACCACTGGAAAAACCGTAGCTTTGACTAGACGGACCTTTGTTGGTAAAGTAATGTCTCTGCTTTTTAATACACTAAGTTTGTCATAGCTTTTCTTCTAAGGAGCAAAAGTCTTTTAATTTCATGGCTGTGGTCACCGTCCACAGTGATTTTGGAGCCCAAGAAAAAAAATCTGTCACTGTTTCCATTTTTTCCCTATCTGTTTGCCCTAAAATGATGAGACCAGATGACATGATCTTAGTTTTTTGAATGTTGAGTTTTAAGCTAGCTTTTTCACTCTCCTCTTTCGCCCTCATCAAGAAACTCTTTAGTCCCTCTTCATTTTCTACCATTAGAGTGGTATTATCTGCATATCTGAGGTTGTTGATATTTCTCCCAGCAATCTTGATTCCAGTTTGTGATTCAGCCTGGCATTTCATATGATGTACTGTGCATAGAAGTTGAATAAGCGGGGTGACCATATACAGCCTTGACATACTCCTTTCCCAATTTTGAACCAGTATGTTATTTCATGTCCAGTTCTAACTGTTGCTTCTTGACGTGCATATAGGTTTCTCAGGAGGCAGGTAAGGTGATCTGGTATTTCCATTTCTTTAAGAATTTTCCACAGTTTGTTGTGATCCACACAGTCAAAGCCTTTCGTGTAGTCAGTGAAGCAGAGGTAGCTGTTTTTCTGACATTCTCTTGCTTTTTCTATGGACCCAACAGATGTTGGCAATTTGATCTTTGGTTCTTCTGCCTTCTAAACCCAGCGTGTACATCTGGAAGTTCTCGGTTCATATACCGATGAAGCCTAGCTTGAAGGATTTTGAGCATTACCTAGCTAGTATGTGAAATGAGCACAACTGTAGGGTAGTTTAAACATTCTTTGGTATTGCCTTTCTTTGGGAATGGGATGAAAACCGACTGTTTCCAGTCCTGTGGCCACTGCTGAGTTTTCCGAATTTGCTGGTGTATTGAATGGAGCACTTTAACAGCATCATCTTTTAGAATTTGAAATAGCTCAGTTGGAATTCCATCCCTTCCACTAGCTCTGTTCGTAGTAAGGCCCACTTGACTTGGCACTCCAGGATGTCTGGCTCTAGGTGAGTGACCACACCATCGTGGTTATCCAGGTCATTGAGACATTTTTTGTGTAGTTCTTCTGTGTATTCTTGCCACCTCTTCTTAATCTTTTCTGCTTCTGTTGGGTCCATACCGTTTCTGTCCTTTATGTGCCCATCTTTGCATGAAATGTTCCCTTGGTATCTCTGATTTTCTTGAAGAGATCTCTAGTCTTTCCCATTCTATTCTTTCCCTCTATTTATTTGCATTGTTCACTTAGGAAGGCTTTCTTATCTCTCCTTACTATTCTCTGGAACTCTGCATTCAGTTGGGTATATCTTTCCATTTCCCCTTTGCCTTTCGCTTCTCTTCTTTTCTCAACTATTTGTAAGACTTCCTCAGACAACCATTTTGCCTTCTTGCATTTCTTTTTCTTTGGGATGGTTTTGGTGAGATTAGGCTCCTAGTTACACCAAGCCCATACCCACCTACTCTTGTCAAGGTCCCCAGGTGGCACAGGTATCCTTCCTGCTGAGAACCCAGGACCTCACTGTGGAGTCCTATCCTTGTACCAAGGCCACAGACATGGAGCCCAGGACCAAGGTCACCTCCAGAATTGACTGAGCCCCTTTGTAACCATTACCAAAAGCCCCCCAATCATCACCAGCAAGCTTCCTGACTCCATATTAGACAAAAATGGTCACCTTGGTATCCACCCTATAGCACCCTAAGTGAAGTCACTCAGTCGTGCCCAACTCTTTGTGACCCCATGGATAGTAGCCTGCACCAAGCTCCTCCGGCCATGGGATTTTCAAGGCAAGAGTATTGGAGTGGGTTGCCATTTCCTTCTCCAGGGAATCTTCCCAACCCAGGGATCGAACCCAGGTCTCTCACATTGTAGACAGACGCTTTACCGTCTGAGCCACCAGGGAAGTAGATTAGGATAGCACCCTAATCACCCTC
>NW_011494955.1:5586319-5591786 GCF_000754665.1 Bison bison bison | reverse complement strand
AGCTGGCCCACTGTTCTAGGAGTGTCCAGTCGGCTTTCTCTCTTCTGTCGGGAGATCAGCCTGCTGTGCTTTCCATGCCCACATCATCTCTACTCTTTGTTCTTAATAAACTCACTCCTTTCTGAAATGCTCTGTGTTTGGAAATTGTTTTTCATCCCGTGCTCAGACTGCATGACACACAAATTCAGCACAGAATCCCTGCCACGTCCCCTCCTGCAACCTTGCCATGTCCAACAAACTTGTGTTTGCCACTGAGGCCAGCTCTACAAGGGTGGAGTTGCAACTTCCTCCTCCCAACCATCTCTACCTCTGGCCTGATGGCCTGATTCCTCAACACAGGTGAGTCCTGGGGATGCCCAGCAGGCCTGCTCCCAGCCCTCAAGAGGCTCTCACCGCAGAGTGGGGATGCAATGTGAGTTGTTCCAGCATCCTCAGGAGCATTGGACAACCCGACGGTCCTGCCTGCTAGAGGCGTTAGGAGGATGACTTCTGGGTTGGGGCTGGAAGGAAAAAGAAAATTTCTTGGGGCAGGAAGAACAGCACGTGCTAAGACTCGGGAGTATGGAGGTAGTGATGTAGCAGGAGTGTTGGAGGGGAGGAACTGACAGGGATAAGGAGCAGAGAGGTATGTGAAAGGAGGCTGAAGAGGTATATACCTTAGACTTGGGTTTGTTGTAGCAATTTGATGTGTCAGCACAGGGAGGGACAGACAGGAACATAAGATGCTAGAAGAAGTGAAACTGACAGTAAGATTAAAAGGTGGGCTTGCTGGTGGCTCATACGGTAAAGAATCTGCCTGCAATGCAGGAGACCTGGGTTTGATCCCTGGGTCAGGAAGATCCTCTGGAGAAGGGAATGTCTACCAACTCCAGTATTCTTGCCTGAAGAATTCCATGGACAGAGGAGCCTGGAGGTCTACAGTCCACAGGGTCACCAAGAGTCAGACAGGACTGAGTGACTAACACTTTCACTTTTTTTCAAGATTAAAAGGTGGGTACTAACCCAGTGATTAAAAAGGCCATTCATTCATCTGGGCCTCAGACCTAAAAGACAATAGGGACTGGTGGGACTGTGGCTCTCATGTGAGCCCCAGGGATTCCCTTCTGAAGACCATAGTTGCTCCTCACCTCTGGCCAGTTGTTGCCATGCCGGCTTCTGAGCTTAGTGTTGTCAGCTATTTTCAAGAAAAATTAGAAATGTAGAGTTTTACAGGTTACTTCCTGGTTTATAAATATTGACAACTCTTTTAAAACCTTAAAATGGTGTGTGTGTCTAAAACACATGTAGCACAGATATATCTGAGGATGCAAACAGTGACAGCTACGGAGATGCTGGAGAGCTGTTGGAAGTTTTATAAAAGGGAAATGATCTTTATAACAGGCCTGAGTTTTAGGCCCACTCAGGGACATTATGGAGGAAAGTCCTAGCCAGTGGGGCAGTTGCAAGTGTTAGAACCAGAAGACCTGAGGCCTGAACACAAGCAGCTGACCTGGAAAGGAGGGAAGGCGCTGGGAACATCATATGGGTCTTCAGGAATTAGCCTCCCCTTTAAGACATTGCAAAAACATCATATAGTGGGTGGGGAGGCCTCTCTGGAGTGGGATGCCCCAGAAAATCCCCAAGGTTGCACTTGGGTAGGCAGGCCACTTGGAAGAACTGGGTAAGACATTCCAAACAGCCCCATGAGGGAGGGGCTGTGTTGGGGGAGGGGCTCGGGAATCCGCCTGGCCTTCAGGAAGACCCCAGCCAGTCCTAATGGGAACCACACGTGGGGTGAGCTGAAATCCTGGATTGCCTGTGACGTCTGGCTTTGGAATCGGACACTTGGCTCAGGTCACTCCTGACCCGCTCAAGTCTGAGGCCTCCCTGGCTCCCTTCCTAATCGCTGCCAGACACATTCTGCCCTGCACCCAGCTCTGGGGCCTGCCTGGGTCCTGGAGAGGAGGTGCTTCCCAGTACCGCCTCCTTCCCCAACTTCCTGCTGGGAGAGAACCTAAGCTCTGGAGAAGTATGGATTCTCAGATCAGAATCCTAGGTTTCCTGCTGGGCCAAGGGTTGATGCTCTTAGAATATCAGAATCAGAAGTCCTTTCCATTGTCCCCCAAAACAATGTGTCCCGAACTTCACACCCCTCCTGGAGCCCTGAGCTGCTACTGGCCTTGTAGAAACTGGTGCCCTCGACCTTCATCTTGCCCCTGTAGCATCTATGAGGCTCTCTGGCTCCCACGGGATAATTTTCCTGCAGGACCTCAGACACCCGGGGCAGGGAGCAGTCCAAAGGGCAAGGCAAGAGCCTTGTGAGCAAGTGGTTTGCTCCTGAGGATTCCCTGTAAAAGCAGGTTAGGGGAACAGGTGTCTCCTAGCATACTTCCTTATGCTCTCTCGTCCCCCTAACTCAAACACCTCCTGGCCCAGGGACTGGAACTGTGTCACAAGATGTCTTAACACAACATAACAGGTGTAGGAAAACTCCAAGTCCTTATTCGAGTGGGTCGCTCCAGCCTTTTGGCCATGGCTGTCATCATACCCGCTAAACCCTCTTCATAACCCTCTACCAATGGTGTGTATGTGTGTGGGGGTGGGGGTGAGGGGTTCACTTCCTGCTCAACTGCAGGACCCTCTCAGTGGTCCCCTACAGGCCCAGCCCCCTTCCTCCTGGGTCTCCTCCTTGAGAAGTTCCAGGCAGCCTGCTCAGGATCAGGCCAGGGGCCCAGGAGCTTGGACAGGCTGCATTCCTGGGGGAAGGGGAGAGGAGAGCAGGATTGCACAGAACCCCCTCCTCCCTTCCAACACAGACCCCAGGCTGCCCAGCCTGGAGCTCTCTTCTCCAGCCTGCTGAAGATGGCCAGAGCAGTGCCAGAAAAGCTCCTGGCAAAGGCAGCAATGCCAGGAACCTAGGAGCTTCTCCTGGGCTCTGCTGAGGAGGAAGCCATCTGTACTTGCAGCTATTCCACCCCTGAGGGAACCTAAGGTTTTCCAGCATTATAATGACCCACAGCGGGCACTGGTAAGAGGCCCATGGGGCGAGACGGAGGGAATGCAGGGCAGAGGGATACGGCAACTCTTTGGCATAACTTAGCACCACACTCCTGCAAGGCAGTTCCATCTCCAGGGCGCAAGAACTTAGGGACTTGCAGAGAGAAATCAGGCCCAGCAGAATGGTAATCAGACAGCAGTTGTAGGAGATGATAAAGAGTGCTGGGGAGGAACAAGGAACCTCCTCCGGAACTGTATAGGTTCGGGTAGTCCCTCCAACCCAATCCACCCCCATCCCCCAGCCAGGTTTCGGGAAGCTCTCCCAATGAATATTTAATAGCTCAGCGCTGGGCCTGATTGAATTTTAATGCTGGCGACCCCGAGAGCTCCAGCCGAGTTCAGGCAATTAGTCAGGAGCCATTAACTGCTGACGGAGCTGATTTATGGGCGGGACTGGTGGTGGGTGGTGGGGGAGCCCAAGCTGCGAGGAGGTCCCGGATTGGGCGGACAAAATCTCTGGGGTCAGCCAATCCTTACGGCTGTCTTGGCTTGGTTTGCATCTCATTTGCATAGCACTCCCACTAGGCAAACCTGTGAGGAAACCCAAGGGTAGGGGCCTCTGTCTGAGAGCTGGACCCAGGCTTGGCCCTTTTCCTGAGGCCTCACTGGCATTTATGTCAAGGAAAACCACGTTGTGTTTTGCACGTGGAATTTCATTATTCAAAGGATCTCTCCCCCACACACCCATATCTTGGTAAGGCCCAGTTCTGGGGGAAAATTCCAAAGGAGGAGCAGAGGGGGTAGAGAGCAGGACTGACCTGGGCACTCTGGGCAAAGCTGAGGGGCCTGGGGACCTAACAAAGAACTCTGGGTTAAAACAGACAGGAGTCCTGTGACTCTATGCGTTCCATGGCTCTCCCATCTCCCTGAGCCACCGCCCCTGCCAGTTCCGGGTACTCGCTTTGCTTCTCAGAAGGAGGTTCTGCACTGATGCAGATGAGAGTTGTGGGTTTTCATAGGACTGAATTATGCCTCCGAGGCCTGGGAATGAATTCAAGGGGCTCTTGGAGGAGATGACCCTCCTCCCCTCGCTACTCCTCATCCCCCTGACCTGTGTGAATGAGCTGGGACTCAGCCTGGAGTGCTCTATTGAACTATGCCCGACCCCTTAAATCGCAGGTCAAGGATTTAGCTGGCCTGTCGGCTGCCACTCTGGCAGGTGGCCTCCTCCTCACCAGCCCCCACCCCTGTCTGAGCCTTCAACCACTGAGGATGTGGTGGAGAGTGGAATCCTTCTCCTGGGGTCCAGGCCTTATCTGAGCTGGAGTGATCTATACTGAGGGACGGGCAATGGAAGGGAATGGAAAGAGCTCTGGGCTGAGAAGCCAGTCCCTACAGGGAGGCTTGTAGAGAAGTTGGCAGGGAGATGGGGGGTCATTAGTCAAGGATGGCTTCCTGGAAGAGGGAGGGCAGAGTAGTGCCTGGGAGGAAGGGAGGGACAGGTCAAAGAAAGAGAAAAGGAGAGGAAATCTACTGCAGGGGAACACCCTGTTGGAATCCGGAGAAGGTGAAATGTAAGCTCAAAACTGTCCATCCCCGTCAGCAGTAGCTCAGTAGGAGCCTGCCTGCCTAGGCAGGTGAGGCTGAGTGTGAAGAGAAAATGAAAATTCCTATCACTACAGTGTGCCAGGCACTATGCTGAGCACTTTAAATATATTGTTTCATCCAATCTTTATAGCATTCTCAGTAGGAGGGTGAAAAAACTGGCTTGAAACTCAACCTTTAAAAAAAAACTAAGATTATGGCATCCAATCCCATCACTTTAGGGCAAATAGAAGGGGGGAAAGTGGAAGCAGTGACAGACTTTATTTTCTTGGGCTCCAAAATTACTGTGGACAGCCATGAAATTAAAAGACACTCCTTGGAAGGAAAGCTATGACAAACCTAGACAGCGTGTTAAAAAGCAGACATCATGTTGCTGACAAAGGTCTGTCTAGTCAAAGCTATGTTTTTTCCAGGAGTTGTGTGCAGATATGAGAGTTGGACCATAAAGAAGGCTGAGTGCCCAAGAACTGATGCTTTCCAATTGTGGGGAGTGGTGCTGCAGAAGATCCTTGAGAGTCCCTTGGACTGCAAGATCAAACCAGTAAGGCCTAAAGGAAATCAATCCTGAATACTCATTGGAAGGACTGATGCTGAAGCTGAAGTTCCAATACTTTGGTCACCTGATGTGAAGAGCCAACGCACTGGAAAAGACCCTGATGCTGGGAAAGATTGAAGGCAAAAGGAGAAAGGGGTGGCAGAGGATGAGATGGTTAGATAGCGTCACCGATTCAATGGACATGAATTTGAGCCAACTCCAGGAGATAGTGGAGGACAGAGGAGCCTGTCTCACTGCAGTCATTGGTGTCCCAAAGAGTCAGACACGACTTAACGACTGAACAAGTTTTCTTAGAACTCCCAATTTACAAATGAGAACTATGAAGCTACC
>NW_011494955.1:5582021-5586219 GCF_000754665.1 Bison bison bison | reverse complement strand
CTGAAGCTCCAAGAGAAGGGGTAACTTGCCCATGATCACATAGTTACTTGTTGGCAGAGTCTTTGCTCTTGTCCACCACTGCATTCTGCTTAGAGGCATCTCAAAGTCAACTTATAACTC
This sequence comes from Bison bison bison, assembly GCF_000754665.1. Taxonomy (NCBI): domain Eukaryota; kingdom Metazoa; phylum Chordata; class Mammalia; order Artiodactyla; family Bovidae; genus Bison; species Bison bison. The sequence goes on along the minus strand of NW_011494955.1, from coordinate 5,586,099 downwards.
TTTTTTATACTCTCCAAATCTACTTCTTATCCCATTTTTTTTTTTGCTGTGCTGCACAAGATCCTAGTTCCCTGACAATGGATAGAACCTGGGCCCCCTGCAGTGGAAGCACAGACTGTTAAACATTGGACTGCCAGGGAAGTCCCCTCCCATGTTCCTTAACTTCCCTCTACCAGCTTCCCTCTAACTGGTGAACAGATACTGCAGGTAATCTTTGCCAAAATCCTGAGAAAGAATCCCATCTACACTGTCACCCAAGCCTGAGTCCTTGCTGTAATCAATGATTTACAATTCTGGGAACTACTTCCTAAAGATTTCTGAATTCCGTTCCCTTGGTTCAGGCCCAGGTAATTCTCAGGCCAGGTGAGGTAAGACAGGAGCCCTTATTGAGCCCTTACTATGTGCCAGGCCCCGTGCTAAGAGCATTCCTGCATTTTCTCTTAATTAATCCTCACCAGAAGTCTGAGAGTGGGTCCTTTGATTGCTAGATCACCATGTTACAACGAGGTGAAGAAAGTCAGGAAATGGTCCAAAGAAACCCCCAGTTGTACTGGGCTCACTAGGATGTTGGGGTGGGGAGGAGACCCCACCAGATGACACAGAGCTCCAAAATCTCTTGCCCTTTTCAGCTGTTCATAGAAGTTCACAGTTTCCTAGACTGGCTCTGTGTCCTGACCTCAGGGTGCTTCTCCCTGCTTTGACAGAGGAGTTGGGCTTCAAGTGACAGAAGACCCAACTTAAATATGCCCTAACCAGTAGGATGCTTGTTTATTTTGTTGCAAAGCAAGACTTAATATATGGGGCTGTTGGCTAATTCAGTGACACAGCAATGTTGTCAAGGAGCTACGTTTCCTTCCTTCCTTATTTGTTTCTTTTTTCATTCTTTACTTCTTTTATTAACTCTACTGAAATTACATGCAGTAGAATGCACATGGCAACCCACTCCAGTGTTCTTGCCTGGAGAATCCCAGGGACGCTGGAGCCTGGTGGGCTGCCATCTATGGGGTCACACAGAGTCGTACACGACTGAAGCGACTTAGCAGCAGCAGCAGCAGAATGCACATTGTAAAAATACAGTTTGATGAGTTTTGACAAATATATACCTGGTAGCCACCATTCCAATCAAGATATAGAACACTGATATCATGCCAGAAAGTTCTCTTGTGTCTACCTGTAGTCCCTTCCTCCCTTATCCTCATAGGTAATCCTTGATCTGATTTCTACCTTCATAGATCAGTCTGATATGTTCTAGACCTTCCTATGAAGGGAATCATATTATATATACTCTTCTGTGTCTGACCCTTTTGCTTCCGACAGTGTTTTGGAGATTCATCCATTGGGTTGTATGTGTCACTAGTTTATTTTTATTGCTGAGCAGGACTCCATTCTCTGAATACTGTATTGCATTCTTTTTTCTCTGCCATTTTCATCATGTTGGTTTACATCCTTGTACCCTAACTTTTCTTAAAATCACAAGATGGCTCTGCAATACTAGATACCACGTACAGACAACAATATTCAGAGTACAAGAAAAGCTGTTTCTCCTTTGGCTTCTGAGAAGTCTTTCCAGAATTCTCCTAAAGAACATCATCCTCTCATGCATCATAGGCCAAAATCATGTAAGTCATAGTACATGTCCAGCCTTGTTAAAAATTAATTAATTTGTTTGGCTGCCTTGGGTCTTAATTGCAGCACATGGGATCTTTCATTGTGGTGCAAGGGTAACTTAGTTGCCCCAGGGAATGTGCGATCTAGTTCCTCAACCAAGGATTGAACGCATGTCCCCTGCATTGGAAGGTGGATTCCTTTTTTATTTTTATTTATTTATGTATTTTGGCTGTGCTGGGTCTTTGATGCTGCATGGGCTTTTCTCTAGTGGTGGTGAGTGGGGGCTACTCTCTAGGTGCAGTGCTCAGGCTTCTAACTGCTGTAGCTTCTCTTGTTATGGAGCACAGGCTTGAGGCACACAGGCTAGTAGTTTTGGTACACAGGCTTGGTTGTTCTCTGGCATCTTCCTCGACCCGGGATTGAACCTGTGTCTCCTGCATTAGCAGGCAGATTCTTACCACTGAGCCAGCAGGGAAGCCCAGAAGGTGGATTCTTAACCATTTAATCACCAGGGAATTCCTTGCATGTCCGTTCTTAAACCAAACACTGGCAGAGAATAGAATTCCCACAGGTGTCTCAGACTAATCCAGACTCACCCCTGGGGCTGGGGAGGGGCTTGGCCTCCCCTAAAGAACCTGGCAGCCCGGTCCCTGAAAAAATACCAAGGCTCTGTTAGCAAGAAATGGGGGGCAATGTTTGTTGGTCAATGATCAGTAGTCTCTGCTTTATCTGATTCTTCAGTGTTAACAATTCAGGTTTTGTTCATGGATCCACCTCTCAAGAATGTAACCCATTTTCAACAAAGAAGTAAACCCAGATGGAGTAAATCCTGATATGTCTGTGTCAGTCCTAGTAATCCTGCCCACCCCCACCCCGCGCGCCAACCCAGCCAGAGATTGGTTTAAGTATGAGAACCGTGGAAGACACTGATTGTAGCCACCTAACATCCATTCTTCTGTCTTATTCCTCAATAATAAAGAGCTGCATTTTATTTAGGGTGACACAGTGCTCTGCTGAAAAAATGTTTTTAGTTTTTCTTGTAGCTACATACGGCGTGTGACCAAGTTCTGACCAATACGATGTAAATAGAAATGCTGGTGGAACATCTGAGAAGGTTGCTTACGAGAGCTGATTCTGCTGAGGAACAACCTCTGGTCCTTCATTTTTGCTACTTTTGGTCTACAACATGGATCCAACATGGCCTACAACATGGAACTCCAGCAGCTATTTTGGAACATGAAGTGGATTTGAGAATGAAATCATATGAGATATACTGGGCCTCAGTGATACTGAATCTATAGAGCCAGAACACCAGCACCGTCTATTTTCAGACTTTTTCAATTTATTTATTTTAGGTAGAAGTGGATGTATTCAGATTCAGAGAGAAGCACACTCACAGACAGAGCATGGGCCATCGTAGGGTGAGTGCAGCCAGACTTCTTTTATATGAGAAAGAATAAACTTCAGTATTGTTTGAATCACTCTGAATTTTGCCAACATCTACAACTGATGAACATAGGCAATAACGGTTTCTGGTTAAAGAGACGAGAGGGAAAATCCTCTGGATGTCTCTGGGAGAAGTTTCTTTGTTCTCAAAAGGAGGTACCTGAGAGGAATAGTTGAGCCCATGAGGGATGATTAGAACTACATTCGGGCATTTTGTGACTTGAGGGGAGCCATCTGGGGACACAACAGAGATGGTGAGGGTGTTGGATATGAAGATGGAAGGAACCTGGGTCCCTGAAGAAGGTGCTGAGTCTCTGAATTAACTCTGGAGTTACCATTTCTCATTCTTATGTAAAATATTGTGTTTGATCAATTCAGAAATGCACATTTGGTCACATTGTGACATTTCTGAAAGCAGTATGCACCCTACTATCAGCACCGCCTTAACCCGCTGCCAGCCAGGTAGCAGTTGTGCTTTACAGCTGGACACGTGTCCTTGCTGCACACATACACATTTTGGTGACTTTCCTGCTGTCATGATTGGACAATCGCAACCCAATGATGTTTCAGTCCATAAACCATATAAGGACTCTCTGAGTTCTGACTGATATCTAGAAATTTTTATCAACTATCTGTCAAGATCATCTGCCAGCATCAAGACTTCCAGAATGAATATTGGTGGCTTAAAAGGAAGCCTCAAGGTTAACAGCGGATATGGTAGATAACCTGCAAAACAGTCCCCAATGGTCATCACCTCCTGCTAATCACACCCCTGTGTAGCTCCTTCCCACAACGTTCTGGTTTGGTCTTTGTGACCGGTTAGCGTAGGGCAGAAATCAGGACACTATGTCACTTTCGATGCTTCTGAACTGTGGTGTTGGAGAAGACTCCTGAGAGTCCCTTGGACTGCAAGGAGATCCAACCAGTCCATTCTGAAGGAGATCAGCCCTGGGATTTCTTTGGAAGGAATGATGCTAAAGCTGAAACTCCAGTACTTTGGCCATCTCATGCAAAGAGTTGACTC
>NW_011494955.1:5573828-5581921 GCF_000754665.1 Bison bison bison | reverse complement strand
AGGAAGAGGGGACGACAGAGGATGAGATGGCTGGATGGCATTACTGACTTGATGGACGTGAGTTTGAGTGAACTCTGGGAGATGGTGATGGACAGGGAGGCCTGGCGTGCTGCAATTCATGGGGTCGCAAAGAGTCGGACACGACGGAGTAACTGAACTGAACTGAATTGATGTCACTTTCAGTATTAGGATATAAAAAGGCTGTGGCTTCTGTCTTGGGTGACTGACTGAGCAGGAAGTAGATTCTGCTGCCCACAGCTTGAGGGCTAGCTTGTAAGACTCTGCCCCAGAAACATCCAGCTAAACCACTCCCAGATTCCTGACCAATAAAAATAACATAATAAATGTTTGTCTCTTTTAACTGCTGAGATTTGGGGTAATTTTTTTTTTTTTTACAGAGCAATGAACAATTAATTCAGTGGAGCAGTCTTTTAAGAAATATTGTCTCACCAGTCCTTTAATCTACCCTGATGAGGAGTCCATGTGGAAAAACACTGGCAGCTCAGAGTTGAAAAGTGATTCCAAGAATCAGACTCTGGATGTAATCAACTGAAAGAAATTCATAAGTAATTTATTTCACCCATGTTTTCCTTGTTCAATAGGTACAAAAGTAATTTATGTTTAAAAGTAGGGACTTCCCTGGTGGTCCAGTGATTAAGAATGTGCCTTCCAATGTAGGGGAAGCAGTTTGATCCCTGGTCAGGGAACTAAGATCCCGCACGTCACGGGACAGGCCCGAGCATCACATCTAGAGAAATCCCATGCACAGCAGCAAAGAATAAAAAAAAGTCAACAGGAAAAAAAAAAGTGTATTTCCACGTAAGTTCAAAAGGACATTTTAAGTAAATGTAAAATAAAAATTCTAAGTGATAAGAAATCATAGTGTGTGAGTATGTGTGTGTCAGTCATTCAGTCGTGTCCGACTCTTTGCGACCCCATGGACGATAGCTCCCCAGGCTCCTCTGTCCATCCATGGAATTCTCCAGGCAAGAATACTGGAGTGGGTAGCCAGCCCCTCCTCAGAACATCTTCCTGTCTCAGGGATTGAACCTGCGTCTCCCACACCACAGGCAGATTGTTTACTGTCTGAGCAACCTGGGAGTGAAAGTGGCTCAGTCGTGTCTGACTCTGCGACTCCATGGACTACACAGTCCATGGAATTCTCCAGGCCAGAGTATCGGAGTGGGTGGCCTTTCCCTTCTCTAGGGGATCGAACCCGGGTCTCCCACATTGCAGGCGGAGGATTCTTTACCAGCTGAGCTGCTAGGGAGCAACCCGGGAAGCCCTAAGAAATTATTATGTCAGTTTAATTGGCAGTGCTTTTTCTTTCTAATGGTACATAAAGTAACAGTGCTTCTTAATATCAGTGGCATCTAAATTGGATGAAATATGATCACGTGTTTTGCTTACTGTACAAGCCATTGTGAGGCCAGTTTTCTGGGACTTGCAGTTGAGGATTCTAACTCAGCTGTGTAGGACAGGGTTGAGGAGGAAGTGAGTGAGGAGCAGGAGAGAACAGTGTGTGAGGGAGACTAGGAGGAGGCTGGGCAGGGGTCTGTGGTCAACAGCTATAAAGTATTTACGGGAAACCCATGTTGCTCACTGTTTTAAGTCCTAAGCCTCCAGTGCGTTATTAAGGTCCTAGCAATTGCTGGCTACATTGGAAATACTTGCATTTCCCAAACAAAAGTAAAGACATGTGACCTGACACAGGAATTTTCCTATATTTAAAATTTTTTAACCCACCAGTACCCCCCCTCCCCCACCCAAAGCCATGCTTTTAGTTTTACAGCTTTAGGGCTCATACAAGGGCAAGTGGAAACATGCCAGACAGAGGCTTCCCTGGGACATAGGTTGCCCCTCATCTCCCAGAGCAGCGGCCAGTTGTTGGGAAAATGTCCAGGAGCCAGAATCTCAACTAGGCAAGAGACGGGACTGGGGCTAGGGATCCAGATAGCTTTAGAGTTAGGTGTGAATCGCGATTCCTACATCCTTGACGACTCAATCGTTTGTTTCATGAACATCTCATCCTTCCTTGGGAAAGTCGCGTGAGGACTGGGCATCTATCATCAACCCACTTTACAGATTGGAAAGCTGAGGGGAGAGGGTTAGTTTACAGGGTGAAGGATAAACCAAGATTTGAATTCAGGCAGTCTAGCTCCAGAGCCTGTGCCTGTCTCAGTCACTGCCTTAGGGCACTTTAGATCTGCGGGAAATTTAGCAATCGCTGATCCAAACCCTTGATTTTACAGTTGAGGAAGCAGCGGTTTCACAGGGGGTGCAAGCCTTGCCCAAGATCCACCATGAAGCGTGGCTGGGCGAGACCCGGGCTGGGGCACTCTGGATTAGAGCTGGTAAAAGAAGGGGGCGAAGGAGGGGGCTGTAGGCACCCGGAAGCACTGCCCCTCCCCACCTCGCCTCCAGTGCAAAGCACCCCATCTTTCCATTTTGGGAACGGGTTTTACTTGGTGGGAGGAGAGGTGGGGGTGGCCTCGGAAAGCCACTCGGCCTCCTTCATTCTCGGGATTCCCTGAGGGAGCCATTGTCCGGGAGGAATGTTCTGCCGGCAGCCCCGAGGGGGGCGGGGCCTCTCTGCGTGCCCCAGACAAGCCTGCTTTGTGCTCTCCACGCAGGGCCCCTTCTGGCCTTCCCAGTATTTTTCAGGGCTTCCAGGCCGGGTCGCTAAAGGAGGAAGCTATTGGAAAATGCCTGGGCCTTGGGAGAGGCACTGGGCCCTAAAAAGCCAGTCTAGGAGGGCTGCCTGGAGGAGATGTGAGGGCATCACCCAGAGACCTGGGGGTAGTGGCTCCTCAAAGCTGAAAATTTGCATTCCCAGCATCTTATTACTAGAATTTGATCCTGATCGGACACACGCACAAAGGTGAGTGTTACAAGTCAGTTCATCACGCTTTTATTTCCGGGGGAGAAAAAAATCGACAACAGATGAAATTGTTAAATTAATTCTTGCATGTCCAGATGATGGAATATTAAACTGTCATTAAAATTATATGATATAAACAACAAGGATTAATCATATAGCACAGGGAACTATATTCAGTATCTTGTAATAAACTATAATGGAAAAGAATCAGAAACAATAATATAGATATATACATATATATGTATTGCAGAGTCACTTTGCTGTACACCTGAAACTATCACAATATTGTACATCAACCATACTTCAATAAAAAATTATGTGATATAAATATATGTACAGACAGGAAAAAATACTCAAAATACTTGTTATTGAGAAAAGCAGTTTATAAAATAGTGTCAATCTCTCTCTATATATACATATCCAGAAAAATAATCTGCCTTATTCCAAAATCTTACTAGTGGTTTTCTCTGAGTGGTAGGATTAAAGAGTGTTTGATTTTGAAAACAAATTTTTGTTTTGTGCTTCTCTGTATTTTCTAATTCTAAAAGATACTGTAAAAAGATGTTTTGTATAACTAAAGTAGTGTGTGTATGTTTGTGTGATAACTGCCTGCTGCTTAGGCTGGGTTCCCCCCACAGGAGAAGTTTCTCCAGTTCTCAAGGGTAGGCAGGGACAGCTGTTCAAGCGTCAGAAAAAATGAACAGTGAGCATCAGACAGGCAATGTGTCTGAGCCCAGTAATAATAGCAGCAACTTGCTTAGCACTTCACACAGTGCTTCCACACGCATGATCTTATTTGAATGCTACCACAGCCCTCTCAGGACACATCCTTCACCTTTTACAGGTGAGGAGCCAGGCTCCAGCCGCTGAGAGCACCTCTTCAAGTGGGGGAGCTAGGATTGAATCCAGGGTCTCAGATCTCCAGTCACCACATCCCACTGCCTCCCCATGCATGTCCACTTCAGCATCCGCATTTGTTCCTCCACCTGTCCCTCTCCTTCTCTGTGAGTTTCTCTGGTGCACTTAAGAGTGTTATTCAAGTCTCTGTTCCCAGGACTTAATACATGGTAGGCATCAGTACATGCTATGGAATGAACAAATGAATGAACAAACAAACATTCAAACCTGGAGCCCTGGTGAAGTAAGTCTTAGTAGTTCCCAAACCAGTTCTTTGTAGCCTGTGTCTCTTTATACTTGCTGTTCCGTATTTATTTCCTTTTTGTTCTTTAATACTTGCAAAGCCTTTTGGAAAATGGCTGACAGGGAGTGTGTGGGAACAGCTCTTCGTCTGGATCTGAACCAAAGCTTTAAAAAGGCTCCCACTACCCACTACGCAACAGTAACTGGAGGCAGCCACCCTAGAGGCCAAGGGCACAGAGGAGAAGCCCTGGGTGAGCTCTCCTCCCTGCCTGGGGGGAGGGTTTCTATCCAGGACCAGTGCTTGGAAGGGATGGGGCTCCTCTCTTTGAGTACAGACCCTTCCAGACCTCAGACCCAGAGTGGTGGACGTTCCTTCGTTGGAGAGAGGGCTGTGGTTACAGAGGCTGGGCCAATCAGGGAAGGCATCCTGGAGGAGAGACCTGGGAGGCTGGTTTAGTAAGGGGAGAGGCCAGGGCAGAGGGGAGAAAAGCAGGGAACATGCCTGAGCAGTTGGGCGCTGGATGATTTAAGTACAACCAGATGTGCTGGGAATCTCCTGTCAGGCCCAGCCCCAGTGAGGGCAGTGTGGGGGTGGGGGAGATCTCTGGGCCACTTGGATTTCCAGTTCCCCATTCTGCCCTGGATCTGTAAGCTTTAAGGAAGGGAGAAGCCAGTGGAGTTCCAGAGGAGCTGGCATGTGAGAGAGTGAGCCAAGCAGGCTTGGGTGGAGTCTTATGCCTTTGGATAGGGTATAGGAAGGGAAGGGTTCTTCCAGGAAGCAGGATATTTATTGGGCTCAATCCCTGGAACCTAGAAAAAAGGATTAGGAGAGCCCTGGGGTAGGAGTTACCAACTCTGCTGGGAGTAGGGGATAGCTAGGGAAACTTTACAGAAGAGGACATATATAAGTTGGGGTTCTGCAGGATGAATAGGAGTTGCCCAAGCAGAATAGGTGAAATGATACTCCAAGGAGGAAGACTGTGGTTTTAAAATGGTGTGGGTGCTTAGCGAGAGGTTCTGTGGGGGTATATCTTAGGGGTAACGTGGTGGGATGACAGTTCAGTTTGGGGTGCTGGCCCAAAGGCCAGGATGGGGGTGGGATGGGTACCCTATTGCTCACAGACCAAATGGCAAAGCCAGAGGAGGTATGAGGATTTTGGAAGTGGGTCCCTGGGTCCCGGGCCTCTGGAGGAAAGGAGGGGACTGATAGCCAGCGCCAGCTCCTCCCGCAAGTCTTAAGTGGTCTGGCACAGAGCTGTGTCTGCTCAGAGGAAAGGGTGCTTTTTCTTATTCTCATGGAAGCTCTTAAGAGCCCTTGGCTAGCTGTGAGGTGGGGATTGGACCCAGACACAGACTGTAGCTCACTAGGAAGGCAAAGTTGGTATAAGCACACAAAAAGTAAGTGAGGGCATGAGCAGGGTTGGGGAGGCACTGGGAACTGGGCCTTGAAGTCTGAACAGCCAGAAAGAGAAGGGTTACGGCTCCACTTGTAGGGGAGTAGCCTGAGCCTAGGGTGAGTGGGGGCTGTGGTAGCTAGCGGGTGTGGTATGCTCTGGGCACACACCCTAGTCCCCCAGCCTGGACACATTTCCTTCCTTTCTTGCTTCTTAGTGACTCCTGAGTGGCCGATCCAGAGGACTACAAAGAGAGGTCTCTCCGCCCTGCCCTTTCCTCTTCCTCTCTTCCATTTCTTTCTCCCTTCCTCCCCCTACCCCCATCCTTCCCCAGGCTCTTTTCTTTCCTTCCTTCTCACCCCACCTGCTCCTCCCTCCCTCTCTGGCTTCTGCATCTTCCCTAACTTTCTTTTCTCCCTTCAAAACCCTTCATGCTGATTCTCCCTGGGCCAGCAGGGGTTGTTTTCCTTGATGTTTTCGGAAAGGCCTTGCAAGTCTCTGGGCCAGGAAGATCACATAGACACACCTCTGCACACATACCCATGTCCCACACCCACACGCACATGTGCACCCACACGCACACGTGCACAGGCACTCGGCAGCATGCCCAAGCATAGTATCTGCCTCCTCCTTGGATGTCACATGAGCAAAAGAGCTGGGAAAGAATGGAGGGCTCTCTGCAGAGGCCAAGCAGAGCATTACCGTCAACACTACCACTATCATTATCCAATCCATCGCCAGGCACTTGACCTACCCAGGGATGATCACAAGACCAGCCAGAACTCTGTCCTCAGCAGGGGGCTCTTAGGGCACAGATCCCTCGACCTCGACTGGGGACAGTCAGGAGTCCTCAGAGAACAGACCCTCCCCCAAGGCCCCGCCCAGGAGGGCAGACATGATGAAGGGCCATTTGCCAGGATTGAGTATTTGTCAGCCCAGGAGGCTGGATGATGTATTAACAGGACTTTAATGAGCTTGGGGAGGAGGAGCCACACTTCACTGCCTGAGCCTGGTGCACAGAGGAGTGACCAGATCAACCTCACCCCCATCTACTAACATAAGTCAACCTATGGCTGTTTGCCCATCAGAAACAATTCAGCGCCTCCAAGTTGCAGCCCTTTCCCCCGTCAAGTCTGGTAAAGGCCTCTTGGTATGCTATCTTACTGGGAAGGCCTTCCTGAGGTCTAACCTCATTTTTCATACCAGCTCTGGAGGAATGGGGGAGGGGTGTATGTGAAGGAGAACCCCATCCCTGCTCCAGGGGAGCACCTTATCAACTCCTTCCTCCACCCTCACTCCTGTCATCCACCCCACCCTGGAGCCTGGAGGAGCATGGCCTCCACTGCCCTCGCAATGCCAGGCTTGGCCTCCCAGTGCTGCTGGCACAGCTCATGTGGACATTCCCCTTATGTCAGGGAACATTCCTGCCCCTGACCCTTGGGGACCCTGACAGATAGGGTGGAAAGAGTACAGTCGATTCTAGATCCAACTTTGCTGTGTGACCCCAAGCATGTCTCTTCTCTCTGGTCCTCAGATACCTCATCAGTAAAGAAATTCTCAACAAATTCCTTCTCCCTCTGTTGTCTCGGGATTGTCCCTTCAACTTGGGGTTCAGTTTTCCTACAGCAGCTATGGCTCCATTTCTTCTGCCTTTCCGATTTTGAAGCCAGAGTTTTCAAATGCCCCACCATTCTGACCCTGTGCCAAGGTGTGGTCCTAGGGATGTAGAATAGAGAGGAAGAGAGAGTTCTGGGGTCCGAGAAGATCCTGATTTTGATGAATTCCAGAAACTGCCTGGGTTCTAGTCTTGCTTTCTTCTGTGGGTTGGGAAAAATATAGGAGCCTCCTGGTTTCCCTTAAGGGTACTTAACTCTGGGAGATCAAAACCCAGAGCTACCAGAGAGGGCTGGTGAGACCCCAGAGGAACCACCACTAGCAGAAGGGAAGGGGAGAGTTTAGAATTCTACAAAACACTGAGGACAGAGCACTACCGGGCAGCTGACCTTGTCCAGCTAGTGCTCAGTCAGAGAGGGTGAGCAGCGCCGGAAAGAAACAAAAACATCTCAGAAAACACGACCCGCAGCACTGCCCTTGAGTGGGAGCACAGGCGATCTTGGGACCCGAGGTGCTCAGCATCACCTAAAGGAGGAAATGTATCTGGAATTTTCAACCTAAGCTTGGATCTCTCTCCTAGAACCTCCTGGGGCAAAGTGGGTTCTGCGGGCTGCTCGGTCTGCAGGTTTCCTTTCCTGTCTGGATCGCTGCTGAAGCCTGGAGTCACTGTGTCTGCCAGAATTCTATCCTTGGAGCTGCTGCCCCGGGAGAAGGATGTGCCAGTGGGACGCTAGGTGTTGCCGGCACAGAGTGGACGCTCGCAATGTTTGAATGAATGCACTCATCAATGAACGCCTTTGGACAACTCTTAAGCAGATCACAGGTGCGGGATTCATCCTACTTGGCTCAGTGTGGCTGCCGTCTTCTGGGGAAAGCCCTCCAGTGAAGCTCACAGTTTAGACATCACATCCCACCCTCCATTGCCCACCTCCTGGGCTCTCGGTCTTTCCCCCGAACCCACCCCACTTGGAGTCCGCGCAGAGCAGTGGACTTGCTGAGCTGCGTGTATGCCACCCACTCTGTGCATCCGGGCTGGCAAAGCCAACAGTTCACCTGGGGCAGGT
>NW_011494955.1:5571524-5572550 GCF_000754665.1 Bison bison bison | reverse complement strand
AATTTGCGGGTTCGGGTCCCAGAAGGATCCAGTGTCCGGAGCCCGAAGGCCGGCCCGAGGCCCCTCCCACTCCGTCAGGTCTTTGTCCAGCGGCCCCTGTGTGTGAGGGAGGGGGGTGGGGACTGGGTTCCAGGCCCGGAGATTCCCCAGCATCGTGACGGGGCAGTGACAGGAGACTGAGGCCACTTGGGGCCCTGCGTCTCTCACGCCCACCCGCTGCCTTTCTTCTCTTCTGGCCCGGGAGAGCAAAGCCCCCGTCTCCGAGTCAGGGAAGCCGCACTTACCTTTACCCCTGGGCTACAGGCTGCTAGGGAGACCCTCTAAGCTCCCGGCTCTCTCTCTAGAGCCCTTTAAACTTCCCCACTCCGAGAGCCCTCTCTTGATCTAAACAGAGATTCCCTAGGACCCCGCTCTGTAGAGGGTCCTCCGCTAGGGTTGGGCACACAGTAGGTGCGCAGGAAATGTAGGCCTCCTCCTCGGGCCCCTCCCGTCCCGGTGGCCTCTTGGGCGGAGAAGGCCTGGGAAGGGGTCTGCGCGGGGGCGAGTGTAAGCGGCCTGGAGCCTGCGCCCAGCGGCAGCCAGGAGCCCGGAGCGGAGGGGTGGGTGGGCTGTTAAAGGGACGGTCACTAAATCAGGATTAGGCCGTGGGGCTGTCAGGCTGCTAGGCCCTGTCTCCATGGATACCTAATTTGGAGGAGAATAGAGGACGGAAGAATGTTTGCGTTGTCGTCCGCCAGGGCTGCAGAGGCTAAGCGGACTCCAGCCCTCGGTTTGGCAGCAAGGAATGGGGAGCCAGTTCGAACCCCACTCTGGGCTGCGGCGGGGCGGGAGAACTTTTCGGTCTGGGGGCCCAGAGCCTTCCCTGAGGAGTTGCTGGAGTGGGCCAGGTGGTGCGGTGGTCCAGTGAACTCTGACCGTGCACAGGGAGCCCCAGACCCTCCCCGAGTCCAACCTGAACCCCGGTGCATCCTCCTGGGAACGGCCGGGCTGGGGTTCCTCAGAGCCCCCCTCCCGGAGCTCCTAGCC
>NW_011494955.1:5560902-5571424 GCF_000754665.1 Bison bison bison | reverse complement strand
GGTGGGCGAGAAAGGGGCGGGGCTTGCCTGCCGGCCTCGCTCCGCCGGGTGACAGGCCTCGTAAATCCCCCTCTCCCATGTTTAACGCCATTTCATTTATTTCCACTCGATTCCTTGGGAGTCCGCAGCAACCACGGCTGTAAGGAGCGACCCTTGTGCCCTCCCAGTAATGTCTTCTTGAGGAAAGTTATCTTGGGCCAAAGGGAATTAGCTCTGTGGGGACAGTGGAGTGGCTCCTGGGGGAGGCCCAGTGACCTCCACTTTTCAGGGGGACCCCCATCTCCTCAGGGGATGAGGAGGTCTGAGAGACACATGGATGAGTTTGGTCTCCGAGGGCCTGCGGGGTGTAGGCCCTTTTCTGGCCATGGTGTAAGGGTGGGGTGGGCTGAGAATGAGGTGAGTGGACAAGTCCAGTGCTCCGCCTGGAACGGGGCAGGAGAGGGCCCCGATCCGAGTGTAGTGTTCTCAGAGCCTTGCTCTCGGTCATCCATGGCCGCAGCTTTTTATGGAGCAAAAATCCCCTCCCCTCCCCTGCCTGGGCTGCCGCTTTATTGCAGAGACCTCAGACTCTCCACGCAATTTCACGCCTCTCTGCCTTTGCTCTTGCTGTTCCCTCAGCCAAATGCCTTCCCATTGTCCCTGTCTCTCCACAGCCTCCTCATTCTTCAAGGCCCGACTCGGATGCCACACTTCCCCCATGTAGCCTCCCCCAGAGCCCCCAGCTCTAGGCACTCACTCCTCCCTGCATGTTCTCCTAGCCCTGCACCTGTGCCTCCCTTCAGCCTCGGAGGCTGTGTTGGCACTAGGCTTTGCCTCCAGGAGGCCAGGGGTGGGGCGTATACTTCCCTGCACCCCATCCCCACTGGGCTTGGCACTTTGTAGGTGCTCCATAAATATTTGTTGGTTGAATAAAAGGGTTTTCGCCAGGGCAGCCTGCAAACCATGGCCTTCCAGGCAAATAGCTCTGTGCTCCTGGGTGGGTGGAGGTCCCTGGGTGGGTCTCTTCCTCCTCCTCCTGGCTAACCCTCCCCCACCCCCCAAGTCCGGGAGGACTTTGCCCCTTGCTTTCCCCACAGACCAGCATTCTTTCTCTGCCATTATCATCCTGTTAAACAGAGAGGCCAGTCAGGATCCATATGGATCACATTAACAATTGCTTATTATCTGGGCCAGAACTGCCCCCACTCTCCACCCCCGGCTCCTACTGCTGCAGTTGCTGGACCCTTAGGAACCCAGCTTCCCCCTCCCCCGCCATTGGTCAGCCAGGGATTGCAGGGGACAAGCTGATCTCCCTTACCCTCCCTGTGCATTCTATTTAATTTACTTCTTCTTGACTTGGCTGGCTCCTCTACCCGATTTAATGAAAACTAGTTTCCCCATGGGAGCATGGCTCAGTGAAGTTCCAGGGTTGCTGAGGAGAGGGGTGGACCTGAGTTCAGATACACCTGTGGTCCAGAACACCAAGAGCTTCTGCTTTCCAGTGAACAGAGGCTGTGGGCTGCAGTAGGCCCCACAGGACTGACCATGGGGTATGCTGGTGTGTTCTGCCATCTCGCCCTGGGCTGGCCCTGCTCCCTTTTGGGAGCTGGCAGGCTAGCAAGGAAGATGAAGGCAGGAGAGACCCTGCCAGACTGTGTGGGTCCCCACCTTGTGTTTCAGTCGAAGAATCAAGAAATTCAAGAGTGGCTGCTGAGTTAGCCTTGAAGGAGGAGTGGAGTTTCTGTTTAAATGCATATAGCCCAAGAAGGAATGGAAGGGATCTTCAAGATTACCAGGCCCCACCCCAACCAGGCCTGGGTTCACAACTTTTTTTGATTTACAGACCCCCTCAGAAGGACCAACAAAAGCCATCCCCAGAAAAATCCACTTTTATCAATTGACACCAGACTTTGCATTCTGCTTTAAAGGCTCTTGGACCCCCTGAGCCCCTTGGGGTCTGTGCCTCAAGAACCCCTTGCCCTAGTCCAGACGCCCCTGAAGGGCTGAGAGCAGAGTGAGGCCTAGAGCCCAGCATTCTTGCCCTTCACTCTGTGCTTTCTCCATGGCAGGAGGACAGGATGAGCCAAGAGACTAGGGGTATCGGATAGAACTGTTGGGCCCACCTTTGAGTGGAAAAGGTTCACCCTGCCTGGGTCAGGCTATGGGCCAGTCATCTCATCTCTGAGTGTGTCACCTGGAGTGAGGAGGTCCAGGGGTTATTTTGTTTCAGAACCCACTCATCCCAAGGATGAGTGACAGGAGAGTCTAGCTCTTCTCTGAGCATTCTCTTAAGTGTCTTGATGAATCATAGCTAACACATAGAACTTATGTGTATATCTCTTATTCTATATCTCATCTGTGAATTGCAACTAATTATGGCACCCTCCTCATAAGCATTTTTGTGACAGTTAAATGAGGCAGGAGCTATGGGCCTGTGAGGGTCTGGTCAGAAATGCAGTGCTCAGAGTTATACAGATCTTCCTTGACTTATGATAGGGTTATGTCCTGATAAATGCATCGTAAGTTGAAAATATTTTTAGGTCAAAAACACATTTAATACATCTAACCTACTGAACAGGCTTCCCTGGTAGCTCAGATGGTAAAGAATCCACCTGCAACATGGGAGACCTGGATTCAGTCCCTGGGTTTGGAAGATCCCTTGGAGGAGGGCATGACAACCCTCCTTGCCTGGAGAATCCCATGGACAGAGGAGCTTAGTGGGCTAAAGTCCATGATGTCGCGAAGAGTTGGACACGACTGAGCGACAGCCCAGCACAGCACAGCACAACCTACTGAACATCATGGCTTAGCCTCGCCTACCTTACAGGTGATCAGGAATACTTACGTTAGCCTAAAGTTGGGCAAAATCATCTAACACAAAACGTATTTTATTATAGTGTTCAGTATCTCATGTTAGTTATTGAAGACTGTACTGAAAGCGAAAAACAGAATGGCTTAATGGGTGCAAAATGGTTGTGAGTGTATCACTTGTTTACACTTGAGATGGCATGAATGACTGGGAGCTGCACCTCATTGCCATTGTCTGGCATCACAGGAGAGGATCCTACTGTGTATTACTAATCTGGGAAAATATCAACATCCACAATTCAAAGTATAGTTTCTACTGGGTGAATATCACAGCATTGTAAAGTCAAAAAGTTTTAAGTCAAACCATCATGTGTTGGGACTGTCTTTGATTACTACTGATGTTGACATTTTCCTGCTTGAGCCAGTCAAGAAGGGACTGCAATGGAGCCACCCAGGTGCCTTGCTCTCTTTTCCTTTAGTACTGAGGAGGCATGGGCAGTCAGCCTTTGCAGTTCACCTTGGGGACTGGTGGTGGGGTGGACAGTTCTCAGTGAATGGGCGCGTTAGTCAGTGGCTTCAATCCAGCCTCCATAGGCTCCATCCCCAATTTCTGATGATCATTCTTGCCTCCCACCCAAGAACCCAACCCCTGGGCTGCAGTGATCCTGCCAGTCGTG
Source organism: Bison bison bison (assembly GCF_000754665.1). Lineage (NCBI taxonomy): Eukaryota > Metazoa > Chordata > Mammalia > Artiodactyla > Bovidae > Bison > Bison bison. Next base: position 5,567,960 of record NW_011494955.1, on the reverse strand, counting down.
TCCAACTCTTTGCGACCCCATGGGCTGCGGCACGCCAGGCTTCCCCATCCATCACCGGCTCCCAGAGCTTGCTCAAACTCATGTCCATCAAGTCAGTGATGCCATCCAACTATCTCATCCTCTGTCGTCCCCTTCTCCTCCTGCCTTCAGTCTTTGCCAGCATCAGGGTCTTTCCCAATGAGTCAGTTCTTCGGGTGACCAGAGTATTGAAGTTTGAGCTTCAGCATCAGTCCTTCCAGTGAATATTCAGGACTGATTTCCCTTAGGATTGACTGGTTTGATCTCCTTGCTGTCCAAAGGACTCTCAAGAGTCTTCTCCAACAGCACAGTTCAAAAGCATCAATTCTTCGGTGCTCAGCCTTCTTTATGGCCCAAGTCTCACATTCATACGTGGCTATTGGCAAAACTATAGCTTTGACCAAACCCTGCCACTAAACAGGTCTAATTGCCTTGACAAGTCACATACTCTGTGTCTCAACATCTTCATTTGCAGAAGGGGAATAAGAACACTGGTGAGTGAGTTTGTAGGTAATAGAGGCCTTGGTTTCACATAGTGTGCTCTTTGCCTCTGAAGTACATGCTTACCTCTGGTGACCTTTTCAGTGACTCGGAACCCATGCAGGGAACCTCCTCCCAGCGTAGGAGGAAGGAGAAAGAGAGGACATGTATGTGAAAGTTCTGGCCCAGGGCAGGGCTTGCCCTGGCCATCTTTGAAGTTCTCTCCAAAGCTGAGTCCAGGCAGTAGGGGGCTCAGGAGTGGGTGAGAGGAGAAGCAGCTTGGCTGCTACCTCTGGAGTCCCTTCAGCTCCCCTCGCTGTCTGGGAGACCCAGGCCACCTGACCCCAGCCCGGTGCTGGGATTAATCAATCGCAGATGGAGGGGAAGATATGACAAAGAGACTACATTTTACTCTAACAAACCTGTGTCAAACACCTGCTGGGTCCTGGCACTGTGCCAGGTCCTGGGTGTGTATCAGCCAGACTCCCAAGGGTGCCCAGCCAGGGCCAGGATTCCTGGGCCCCTGAGACTCCACACACACTCGCCGTGCACCTGAGTGGGGCTATCATGCCTCAAATCTCCCAGAGCTCTCCTCCGCTTCCTGTGTGGCCTGGGAGGAGCAGAGCACGTCTGCAGGCAGCCCTGACCCTGTTCGCTTTGCTGCAGGCCTCTGCATGAAGCCCGGCCACACTCACCGTACACTCTGCAGGGCCCTGAGCCAGGCCTGAATACTTTATCCGGGTAGCCATTCATCCAAGACTTCTCTGGTGGCTCAGACGGTAAAGAACCTGCCTGCAATGTGGGAGACTCATGTTTGATCCCTGGGTCAGGAAGATCCCCTGGAGAAGGGAATGTTAACCCACTCCAGTATTCTTGCCTGGAGAATTCCACGGACAGAGGAGCCTGGTGGGCTACGGTCGGTCTATGGGGTTGCAAAGAGTTGGACACGACTGAGTGACTGTCACTCACTCACTCAGTCTTTCATCCAGTGAGCTCTATTTTTAACGTGATCCCACTTTCAAGGAGGTTACAAGACAGTCAGGGACCAATGGACAGGCCAAAGGACAGGCTGAGCTTTGAGAGCCATGCTCCTGGTTTTCCCTGCATAGAAGGGAGCGTGGTTGAGCTGGGAGCGGCGGACGGGCCTCAGGATGGGCTGAGGGGAGACTTGGGCAAGAGACTGGTTCCTTCACGGCAGGGCCTTGCATCATCAGCAGACTCCCAGAGAGACTTCTTTTCTCCAGGGGGGCCTTTCATAGGTGACAGAGGTACTAATTTAGTGAGAATTAAAATGGCAACCCATTCCAGTGTTCTTGCCTGGAGAATCCCAGGGATGGTGGAGGCTGGTGGGCTGCCGTCTATGGAGTTGCACAGACTTGGATACAACTGAAGTGACTTAGCAGCAGCAGCAGCAAGAAACTGGGAGAGTCCACCTGCTGCTGGCTGGCCTACTGGGCTCTTGGATGCTTGAGAGTCTGAGGTGTTTGTTGTTCTTTCAGGCCAGCAGGGGAAAGAAACTAGTGAGATTTGGGTTATACTGAAAAATGACACCTCCCCACCTCATCATGTTCTTCCACACCAACCCGGTCTGCCCAAAGGTTTCTGTCAGGGCAGAGGGGCTCCAGGGAACTCTGGCCATCAGGGGTATCACCCCTCCCATCCATCTCCTCAGAGGGACAGTAGCCACTGGTGGCCAATGACACTCATCCCTCTAGGAAGGGGCTCCTTCTCGAAGTGGACTTTGTCTTATGTGTGATGGCCGTTCTCCCATCTCTGTCTTCCACACTATAGCCCTCTTCAGGCCAGAGTCTCGGGGCCTGAACCCCTTGTTGGGAGAGTAGAAACTGTCTTATAGGGGTAGGGTGGCCAGGAGTTCAGTTTTTGGACTTGCTAGGTTTGCAGTGTCTATTAGACATGTAAGTGGGGATGACCCAGAAAAACTGCAAAGGAGCCCATCAACCTGCCCGGAAGTGCCCCTCCCAATAGACAGTCTCTCATGTTGAATGCCTCTACTGATGGTGAGCTCATCACTTTTAGAGAATCCACATGTTATCAGACAGCTAACATTAAGCCCCAAATCTTTCATGGCAAATTCAACTCATTTGAGGATGGTGGGAAGGGGGACAGGAGGGGAGGGGCTGCACAGAGCTGCCACCCAGAGGTGGCTTAGGTATTCAGAAATATTTGATCCCCAGAAGTCTCTCTCCCTCCAAGTAAACACTCCCCATTCCCTAGTCATGGTCTGCTGCAGCTCGCTGCCTACTTCTCTGATCCCTCTCCTTAGGGCTGTAACCAGGGTCTGGGGTTTCAGACCTGCAAGGACTTATTGGTGCCAAAGTAAAGTATGGATAAAGTGTGGGTTTGTGGCTGAATCTGGGGGGGCGATCAAGGGAAGAGGGGCTAAAGAGGGGCAGGGGAGGCTGATGAGGGTGGTGGGAATCAACATACTGTTTCCATAGCTGTTAGATGAGAATAACATCGGCTGCTCAAGTGAGAGGCAGAGCAGCCTCTGCAGATAGACTGCCCTGGAGAGTGGCACCAAGTCCTAGCTTGGTGACCTCGACAAATTAACTGTGCCTCAGTTTCCTCCTCTGGGAATTGTTGTGAGGATTACAGCAGCTAGTGTGCTTCCAGCAGTGCTTGGCTCTTGTCTTGGGATCTCAAACGCACAGACAGGAGTTGCCGTGGTTGTCTGGTCTTTGCCTAGCACCATTCCCCCCACCCCAACTCTTCTTTCTCTCTCTGTTCCTGTGGCCCTGCAGGTGTCGGGGCCACCCCCTTGAGGACAGCCCTGCCCACTCACACCCAGGTAGACCGGCCAGGCTGCATAGCTGGAGTTACTCAGCTTGGCTCCCCCAGGGCTGGGAAGGGAGAAGGAGCAGGCAGAGGCAGCCACTGGGGAATCCAGGGTGGGCTGCCTGGGCCTGCCCCCTTACCACTGCTGGCCAGGCGGTGGGGGCATCTGCTCTCACCGACCCCTATGCAGGAGTGGGGAGGCTATATATGGGGCCCCCAAAGGTGGGGTCACCCAGACTTTAAACTTAAGCTTTTTGGAGATCACGTGCCACCCAAACTGACTCAAGTCAACTTTGGATCCTAAACCAGGCTGTGGGGAGGTGGGGTTTGACAGGGGGCCCTTTGTCTGCTGGGCTGAGACCCGTGGTCCACGATCCTTGAGAAGTTCATAAATGGAGCTGTATTCTAATGTTATTAGTTCCCTTTGTAGTTCCATGTTTTTAAAATTTCTACCCCCTACAGCTTTATTACGGTATAGTAGACAAAGTAGTCCCATGTATCATTTTTTAAAAATTGAGGTGTAATCGACATAGATCACTGTATTAGTTTCAAGTATACAGCATAATGATTTGATGTGTGTGTATATGAAGAAATGGTCACCACAGTAAGTCTAGCTAACATATGTCACCGTACGTAGTTAAACCTTTTTTTCTCTGTGTATTTTTATCTTATGCATTGACAAGTAATTTTGAGAATAGGCCATGGGTTTACTAGGCTGCACAAGGGGCCTATGACTGAAAACTGGTCAAGAGGCCTGCCTAGGGACAAGAAAAGTATGGCTCAGGATGAAGTTGGGTCTGGCACGGAGGGCTCTCAAGAGGGACCTGAAGGGGCATGTGGCTTATCTAGGCAGTTTCTAAGTAGCACAAAGGGCAGAAGAGACAGCAGGGCCTTTGGGCTCCCCTCTTTATTGGCAGAGGAGGAGCAGGTGAGAGGTGCCCCAGGACACAGGGCAGCAGGGCCAGGGGTGAGGCTAGGACATCCAGGGAAGCTCTGGTCTGGGACTCAGTCCCCCGCCCCCACAGTCACACCGAGAGTGGGGAGCCAAGGGGCCTCACACCGCAGGGCTGTAGCCGCGCCCCCGGGGAGGGGCCCAGCTGGGAGGCTGCACTTCTCTCCAAGGGGTCCCTTGTTCCACTCCTTTTGCTGCCAGAGGTCCTCCCCAACCCCGCCTTTTCCAGGTGGAAGTACTTGGCCAGCCCCCTTGGGATCCAAGTCCGAGGAGCGCCTGCTGTGTCGCCCCCATCCCTGGCCCTCTTCCAGGTGGTCTTGGAAGCACAACTCTTCTTCCATTGCCTTCACACCGGCCTGGGTCATGCTGGGACATGCTGGGTCCTCTGTTTCACAGTGGAGGAAACAGAGGTTTAGACCCCTACCCCCCATCTCAGAGGCTGACCCACTCCCCCCATCATCTGAGCCCTGAAGGAGGTGAGACTGTGACTTACAGATGGACTCCTGGGCTCAGAGACCTCCCCTAGTCCCAGGTCAGTCCAGATACCTGAATAACTCAAGTCACTAGTGAGACCAGGATGCATTTGAGGGTCCCTGGAAGCAGCCAGTGACGGTGAGAAAAGGAGAAGGAAGGGAAGGAGTGTGTTCTGCTGTCCAGGGGGCTTGCACCATAATCCCCTCCTAGCAGTCTGTTGGGGGTACTCAATGACATCATGAAGACCAAGACCATGGCCCAGGATGCAATGACCTCTGGAAGAGAACAGCCTGACCCTTCAGCCCTGGAAAACACATACATAGGGTGGGCCCTCCTTCCCTTTCTGTCCTGCCCCAGGGCCCAGGAGTTGAAGTCCACCTTAACCTGCTCCAGAGCATCTCAAGTAGTGAGAAGGGCATGTGGTGGGGTGGACTGTGCTGTCCTTAAAGCAGTTAACAGCCCCAAAGATTCGCTTTCTTTGGCCTCCATGAAAACTCTATTTGCTCAATACGGTGCCTCACACAGACCTGGGAAGAAGCCCATCGGCTTTGCTGACCTTCACTGAGGGGCGAGCAACTGATACCCTGGAACCTCCCAGAGCTGTAGGTGGTTTAAAAGAGGATGCCTATTAACCAGAACGATTTTCTGTTGCTGAAGTTTCAGGCAGCCTAAGTGAAGCAAACAAAATTGAGGCAGGTAGAGACACTCTGGGTTTTCTTTAGAGGAAGGGGCAAGGGTGATAACTGGGCCAGTTCTCCCTACCTGGTGTCTCCAGGGAGATGAACTAGGGACAGGAAACCAGTGTCCCCTGCCCCATGTTTCTGGATATCTCCCAGCCCGGGGAAGGGGTGAGATTATGTGGCTGGAAGGAAAGGGCTCTGAGCATCTCCCGGCAGCTCCAGCCGTCAGGAGGGTAAGAGAAAACATGATGGAGGCGCTGTCGCAAAGAAAGGGGCGGGCAGCAGAGTAGAGCTGGAAAAGTGATCAGCAGCTCTGTGATGAGGCTGAAATCAGCCCCAGTGGCCCCGGGGCTGCTCAGGAGAGAAAAAGAGCTGTCATTCATGGAGGGCAGACCTGAGGAGCTCCCCCAAAGGCAGCCAGATCCCAGGGAGTACAGGGTGGTCCCCAAGCCCTGGGGACAGATGCCCTTCATTGGAGCTGGGAGTAGGACTCAGTCTGCTACTCAGATAAAGCACTGGCTGCCCCCGTGTTTCTGGTCCTGCACCCCAGGACCTTCTGCAGGAGTGAGGCAAGCCTGGGAGCCATGCCCAACCTTCTAGGGGAGTAGATGGGCTGTTTGATCAGTGAGTGTGTAAATTGGGATTTTATGGATCGCTTATTCACTGCTGGAGCTGGGGCCCCCAAATTCCTCTGTGCCCCAGAATGCTTAATTTAGTCCTGAGCTTTCCCCTGGGAGAGGACGGAGGACAGCTCCCCACAGGCCCCATCCCCTCCTGCTGTGTCTCCTCCCAAGGCCCCAGGCTTTGTCATTGCAGGTTGAGCGGTTCAAATGTGCTAATACACTCCCTGGGGGTCGCTGGACAGTGGGACTTACCCTTCAGTGCCGTGATTGGCCAGAGAGACCATGGGAGGGAGGTTCATGGCAGCAGCTGGGAATGTGTGTATGTGTGTGTGTGTGTGTGTGTGTGCACTCACACATGCTTGCTGTGCGCCTGTTTGAGGGGAGGGGTTTGAGGGGTGTCCATCCTGCTCAGACCACTGGGCAGAGACAAAGGATCTTCATCTAACCTGCAACAAGGATTAAGTCCAGAACAAGCCACATGCCTACCTGGTCAAGCTGGTTAGGGAGCCCACCTGTCTGTCTTTACATCCTCTTATTACATCTTGACGTGGTGGGACTTACTCAGTGTGCACTGAGTGGGTGGATGGATGAGTGACCACAAGATGGACTGCGTTTTTAACGGGTTGTGTGTGCTCAAATAATTAGCATCTACAGATTCCTAAATCTCCCCCTAGGATTCCTAAGTATCCCCCCTTCCCCTCACTGCTGACACAAGCCGGGCCTGAAGGACTGACCAGGCCTTGGGGGACACAGCTGTGACCCCCCGACTCTGTTGCCACTGGAGAGTGCTTTCCCTGTGGTCAGGTTTTCCCCTGCCGGCCCCCATCTGTCCATGGCATTTGATGAGGATGAGGATGGTGGGGGAGGGGGATGGGTGTCGAGCCGCTGATGGGGGAGGGAAGGAGGCACAGCCCAAAGGGCCAGATGACAGACTGCCCTGTCCTTCCGTCCTCTCCTCCTCCTCAGCCAGCCCCTCCTCTCCCGGTGGCAGGCGGGACAGGCTGGGCTGGCAAGGAGTGCTTGGTCTGGTCAGTT
>NW_011494955.1:5556008-5560802 GCF_000754665.1 Bison bison bison | reverse complement strand
CTGGTCAGTTGTCTGCCCTTCCTCCCTGGCTCCTGGGGAGGCTGGAGTCCTGAGCAACAGAGTCCCAAGTCCTAGGGATGTCTTACCTGGAGACCCTAAGAAATGAGACTCCATTCAAGTTCAAGAGAAGCCCGCGGAGGCTCCAGCTATCGCGGGAAGCACCCCAGCTGCAGAACCGATCCTGGCTGGGATGAAAGCAGTGCTGTCCCGAGGAACTTTCTGGACGCTCGTGGGTACCACCACCCCATGTGACTAGTGAGTGCTTGGGGTGTGGTGAGCACTATTGAAGAACTGAATTTTTAATTGCATTTCATTTTAATAATATATTTTGATTTTTAAATAATAGCAAGAATAAATGATTTCATTTAATATATTTTAATGAATTTACATTTAAATAGTTCCCCATGGCTAACGGCTGTGATGTGGACTGCACAGGATTAGAGGCTGTGTTCAGAGATGGAAGCCAGGCTCCTGGGTGCAGAGGCCTTCCTGCCTGTGTGGACCTTAGGCAGGGTTCTTCCCAGTGTGCAGTGCCCTCTCCCCAGTCTGTCAGAGATCTCAACCCCAGGGCAGATCATGTGCTCCTGTGGGTAGCTGAATGACCCTTAGGAGGTCCTGGCCAATGAGAGGGCCCAGTACCCAGGGACAGACCAACAGCCCAGAAATAGAAAGGAGTGGCTTCTAGAGCTCTAGACTTTGAGGCATCTTAGAACTTCCTTGGGGGTGTCAGTCCTAGAAGGCTTCCTGGAAGAGGGAGTGGGGAGCAGGCTGGGGGTTGTGCCTCAGAGCCTAGCCATGTGTTTGGTGCCCAGACACCTTGGCCAAGGCTGGGAGAGGAAGGGGCTGGCAGCATGGACTGAGAGTCCCAGCTTCCCTGCTTACTAGTTGTTGTGACCTTGGAGAATCACTCCCCCTTCTCTGAGCCTTCATTTTGTCTTCTGTAAAATGGGGAGAATGCGCCTATCTAGCAGGGAAGCTGTGAGGATAAAACTGAATGGCAGTTATTAAAAATTCTTTGCAAACACTAAAAGGCTGGTAGAGAGGGAAGGTTTACCCTCAAGGGTGCTGGGCCCCTGGCCTGGCCTCTCAAGATCACAACAGATGGTCATAGCTTGTCTGTGGCCCTGACCGCGGACACAGGCAGGGATTTCTGCACTCTCCCCTCCCCCCAGCGCATGTGCACACACACAACCCAGATGGGGGCCACTTGGCTGGCCTCCTGCTGTTTGGCATTTGACATATGAGGAGTCCAGGGCCAGAGCACACCCCCCCCAACCCCAGCCAGCCCCATCCCAGAGAGGAGCCAGACTGGCGGGGAGGCCTTACTACCTCAAGGAAGCAGGATCCCAAGGGCCCTGATCTCTTTACCATGTGTCCGGTGGCCTTTGATGGGAATTCCATTGCCCCTTTTGTCCCCTCTCAGAGGCCTGGCTGGGGAAAGAGAGAAGGAGGATTTTTTTTGGGGGGGAGGGAAGCCAGGTGGGGTCCCTGGGGGCTGGGCTGAGTGCCCTTCAGCTCCAGTCAGATCAGGGCTGGGTATTTTCTCTGGTTTTCACAGACACAAATTCCCCGGTCTGCTCCTGAATAAGTTCCCTGGCTTTGCCTCTTGCCACTCTGAATAGCTGGTGTGAGCTCAAATTTAGTCACCTGGATTTTTTTTCTTTATTTGGACACAGAGGTACTTTTAAGCCTCTTTGGTCATTTATCCATCCATCCATTCATTTATCCATCCATCCATCCATCTACCCATCCATCCATCTATTTATCCAGGCATCCATTCATTCATTTATCTAGGCATTTATCCATCCAGGCATCCGTTCATCCACTATACAGAGTCTATTAAGAACTTACTGTGTGCTTGGCACTGACCTAGGTTCTTGGGAAATGAAGTGAACAAAGCCAAGTACCTGCTTTCATGCAACTTTCCAGTGGGTAAAAGACGATAAAGCAACAAGTAGGTCAGATTATGATGAGTACTACAGAGAACATCAAGTTGGGGGGTCTGGGTCTGCTGTGATGACAGCTAAGCAGAGCCCTGGAGTGAGGGAGGGTGAGTCGTGTGGAGATCTGGGGAAATAGTATCGAGAGCACCAAGCGCAGCAAGGCCAGGGCCTCTGAGTGGGAGCAAAGCCAGTGTGGAGGGAGCAGTGAGGAAGCCACTGTGTTTGGAGGGGAGGCCCCAGGGACAGTGGCAGGAGGGGAGGACTGGAGGTGAAGGGAAGAGGATGGGAAGGATGAGGTTGGCCACTGGAAGGACTCTGACTTTTACTCTCTGTGACGTAGGAGACTCTGAAGTTTCCAGGTGGAAGAATGACATGCTCAGACATGTTTTCAAAGGTTCTGTGGCTGCGTGTTGAGACTGGAGAGTGGGGGACAAGGGTGGGTGTGGGAGGGGAGATGGCAGGCTGCTGCCATCCTCTGGGTGAGAGGTAGTTGTGGTTTGGAGAGATTTGGAAGCCAGGGCCAGTCTGATCTGCTGGTCTGAGGTGTGAAAGAGAGGGGTTAGAGACAGCCCCACAGTTTCTGACCTGAGCACTTAGAAACGATGAGGCTGCCATTTCCTGAGATGGGGAAGACTTGGGGTGAGGGAGTGAGAAACTCAGAAGTTTGATTGGGACATATCAGTTGTGCCCATTTAAGTGGGAGGGTCAGAGAGAAGTTTGACTATGCCAGTAGGGTGTGTGTGAGGGAAAACTAGGCTGGAGCCAGTGGTCAAGGCCATGAGCCTGGATGGGGTCTCCAAGAAATTAATGTGGAGAGAAGGATCCAAGACAACCCTGGGCTCAGCAAGGCTCAAAAGGGAGGGGGTGAAAGGAGGGCATGAAAGAAATAAAGGAGGAGAGGGGGTGGGGCACCCAGTGAAGAAGCTTCAGGAAGGAAGGGTGATCAGCTAAGTCCAGTGCCGCTGAGCTGAGGACTGGCCCTCAGACTGTCAGATTTAACAACACGCACGCAGGAAGCTGGAGTGCTGGGTATGAAAACTGGTTGGAAGGGGTTCAAGTAAGAATGGGAAGGGAGGAATCAGAAATTGTAGTATAGGTATCTTTTAAATTGTTTTTTATTTTGGTACAAAGCAAGCAGAGAGCAATAGGATGTAGTTGGAAGAGGATCAAGAGATTCTTTTGAGCTCCCTTGACCCCGAGATGGGAGAAGGAGCGGCCTGTTTGTGGGCTGAAGAGGGTGAGCGGTAGAGGGGGAGATTGATCACGCAGAAGAGGGGAGACTGGAGGGAACCCAGTCCAAGCTTTGAAAAGGGATGGGATCCAGGAGCAAGAGGAAGAACAATCTCTGTTCTTGTTGCCAGGAGGGACTTTCTCTGGCTCCCCCAAAAGGCAAGGGGTCAGTTAGGACTGGAGTGGCCAAGGAGGATGCATGAAAGAGGAAGGGACTGCCGTAGGCCCTGAAAGATGGAAAAGTGATGGTTGGCAGAGGGAGGCTTTCCAGTGGGTGGCCTTGGGTAAGCAAGGCAATGTAGGCCAGAATGAGCAAGCAGGGCTGTTTTCCAGGTTTCTTTTGGCTCCAACCATTGCGACCTCCTGGCATGCATCCCCTTCCTCATCTCCCTAGGCCGTCCTGTCTCCCTTTCCCAGCTTCAAGTTCTCCACCATTCTCCAGCCAAGAAGCAAATTTAGGAACTGGGAAGAGAGTGTTCAAATCTGCTGACTGGACTCCCGCTCCCCTGGGATCTGCTCCTCAACTGATATCCTTGCCTTCCCACAGCCTGTGGGGGTAGAAACCAATGGCCAGAAGGAGGAGGCCCTCTTTCTGAGCTTGGGCAAGTGGGACCAAACCCTGGGACTCAGTTTTATATTTTCTTGGGTGGGGTGTTGGGCTTCCCTGGTGGCTCGGCCTACAGTGTGGGAGACCTGGGTTTGATGCCTGGGTTGGGAAGATCCCCTGGAGGAGGTCATGGCTACCCACTCCAGTGTTCTTGGCCTGGAGAATCCCATGGACAGAGGACCCTGGGGGGCTACAGTCCATGCGGTTACAAAGAGTCGGACACGACTGAGCGACAGCACAGTGGGTGGGGTGTTTGCGGCAAGCGATGACAGGGACGTGCTGGCACTCCCTGCTCAGCCCAGCGGCCGAGGACACACCCCAGTGCTCTCTGCCTGCAGAGACCCATTTTAGGTGCTGCTGATCCCCCGCCACCGCCAAAAATAGGCTCCACTGCTTCCAGAATTGATTCTTTTCTTTCTTGCTCTTTAGACTTTTCCCTCTCTTTCTAAGGTTTTTTTTTTTTGTTTTTTTTGTTTTTGGTATGTGAACTGCTTTTAAAGTCTTTACTGAATTTGTTACAGTATTGTTTCTGTTTTATGTTTTGGTTTTTTGACCCTGGGGCATGTGGGATCTTAGTTCCCCAAAAGGGATGGAACGCACACCCGCTGCATTGAAAGCGGAGTCTTAACTACTGGGAAATCCCTCCCCTTCTTTCTTTCTCTTCCTTCCCTTCTTTCTTCTTCCTTTTCCTTTCTCTTCATCCATCTTTCTTTCCTTCTTCCTTTTCTTTTCTCTTCCTTTCTATGGACATGATCATGCTCACCTTATCTTCCCTGTTAGATGATAGAATCACGAGGAAGGGTCACAGTCGGATCCATTTTGCCCCTCTGACAGCTGCTGCTCAGTGGCCAGCACTCTGAGGGTATTAATATGTGGAGGTGTTTTCTGGCTGGATGCGAGCAAGACAGTGAACCTGCAGAAAACGGGCTCCAGCCCCTGGGCCGCAGAGTTCTGTAGCTGCCTTTCAGGCCTCCTTTGGTTCATCCCCTAAGCACTTCTTGAGCCCTACCTTGT
>NW_011494955.1:5555669-5555908 GCF_000754665.1 Bison bison bison | reverse complement strand
CTTGTGTCCAAGGCAGGGTGCTGGGGGCCCAGCTGTGCTGAGGCTGCACTCTGACCAGACTTGGGGAACAGCTTCCTGAGGTGGGCACAAGAGCCAAGGCAGGCAACCCGTCCTGTCCTCCAGAGTCCCCTGCGTGTCCTCCCTGTCCTCTCCTCTTGCAGTAACGGGGTTGGCACAAGGTGGGTCAGGGCCCAGTGGATGGGGAAACAGTCCCTTTCAAGCTCTGCCGGCAGCTAAAG
>NW_011494955.1:5546395-5555569 GCF_000754665.1 Bison bison bison | reverse complement strand
CCCACCCCCCCAACCACCACCACCCAGGGCACCAGTTGTGAGCAGGAGACAAAAAGCCAGGACAAAAGGCCTGTGGGAGCCGTGGCGAGTAGATTAATGAGATTTCCATACGAGGCCCAACAATAGGATTCTCCACTCCAGCCCCTTTGTCCCAGGCTGAGGTAATGGAGCCCGAGGAGCTGGCCCAGGAAGGCGACATCCACACAGGCCCTTGTCCTCACACGCCTGGAGCCCCAGCACAGCTGCCCCTCCTTCCGGCCCTGCCCCCAGCCCCGTGGCTGAGGGAACTCTGAACCGAAGAGAAGGGGTGTTACAGGTCTTCTGAGGGAGCTGGAGGGGTGTATTGGCATCCCTTCCATCTCAGCCTGTATAAAAGTTCCTGGCGAGAGAAAGTTTGCTGTCTACCATCTATACGGTCTCACTTGACAGCTGAAGAAAAGTGAGGCTTGGCGAGGTTAGGTGTCTTGCCAGTGGTCACACAGGGGCCGCTCAGGGTATCTGCTGCCTCTTGAGGCCACAGTGGGGGCGGAGGAGCGTTTGAGGCCTGTGTGAGGGAGAAACACACTCCTCCTGCAGGTGCCCCTTTCTCTTACACACCTCTACCTTGGTGCTCCCCTTCTGACACCAGATGTGAGGGTTTTCCACACACCAGCCCGTTCTGGGACAGCAGCAGGGTGTCCCACACATTTAACTCAGTCCTGACACAACTGGCCTTGTGGTAGCGGCAGATCCCAAGGGGTAAGGGGGGCCCCACAAAACTGCCCCCTTCAGGCGCCAGTCACACATCCAGACTGTTACCTGTGCTTCTGACTGATGGGCATAAATCAGAGGTTCCTATGACCCTCTTCTCGGATTGATGAATTTGCTAGAATGGCTCACAGATCTCATGAAACCAGTTTACTTACTAGATTATCAGCTTAAGTCAGAAGCAGCCAGATGGAAGAGATGTACAGGGCAGGCATGTGGGAAGATGCCCAGAGCCTCTATGCCCTCTCCCAGCGGCCACCCAACCACTCCTCCCCAGAAGTTCTCCCATCTAGTGACTAAACCATTGGCCACTGGTGATTGAGCTCAACCTCCAGCCCCTCTCCTTTTCCCAGGAGGTGGGGGGTAGTGTGTCTGTATTGGGGGCTGAAGGGTCCAACCCTCTAATCATGGCTAGTTCCTCTTGCCATCAGCCTTCATCCTTAGGTTTCCTAGGAGCTTTCCAAAAACCCTCATTAATATAAACTCAAGTGTGGTTGAAGGGGGCTTTTATAAATAACAAGACACTCATTTCATTTTTATTGCTCTGAAGCTATTTCAGGAACTGAGGACAAGAGACCAAATATTATTATGAAGGATGCTCCTGTCACGCTTATGCTTAGGAAATTCCAAGGGTTTGGAGAGCTGTGAGCCAGGAGGAGTGGATGAAGACTAAATATATATTTCTTTTCAAAAAGTATTTATTTTTGGCTCTGCTGGGTCTTTACTGTTGCATGGGCTGTTCTCTAGTCCAGTGAGCAGGGGCCGCCTTCCAGCTGCAATGCACAGGCCTCTCACTGTGGAGGCTTCTCTTGTTGCAGAGCACAGGCCCTAGAGCTTGCAGGTTTCAGTTGCTGCAGCACGCAAGCTCAGTAGTTGTGGCTCGAGGGTTCCAGAGCACAGGCCCAATAGTTGCGACAAGCAGGCCTCGGTGCTCTGCGGCATGTGGGACCCCCCGGATCAGGGACTGAACCCGTGTCAATCCCTGATTGGCAGGTGGATTCTTTACCACTGAGCCACCAGGGAAACCCTAAATATGTATTTCTTATTGTAAATCACACTACCACAACCTGTGTCAGGCCTGATGCAGTGTCCTTGGCCTGGTCCAAAGGGATGGGAGAGGCCCATGAGGGCTGAGATCAGTGCACTGAGTGCCTTGGCCATTTGTAAAGGCCCAGACACTCCCTCTTTGATCCTGGAAGACTTCTTGCAAATGAGGGGAGGGTTTATAGAATTCTTTCCTCCTCTTTCATCCAGCAATCCTTTCTGTTACTATTTATTGGTCACCTATGTCTGGGGAGGCCTTACAAATAGCTGTGAAAAGAAGAGAAGTGAAAAGCAAAGGAGAAAAGGAAAGATATAAGCATCTGAATGCAGAGTTCCAAAGAATAGCAAGAAGAGATAAGAAAGCCTTCCTCAGTGATCAATGGAAAGAAGTAGAGGAAAATAACAGAATGGGAAAGACTAGAGATCTCTTCAAGAAAACTAGAGATACCAAGGAAACATTTCATGCAAAGATGGGCTCGATAAAGGACAGAAACGGTATGGACCTAACAGAAGCAGAAGATATTAAGAAGAGGTGGTAAGAATACACAGAAGAACTGTACAAAAAAGATCTTCATGACGCAGATAATCACGATGGTGTGATCACTCACCTAGAGCCAGACATTCTAGAATGTGAAGTGGGCCTTAGAAAGCATCACTATGAGCAAAGCTAGTGGAGGTGATGGAATTCTAGTTGAGCTATTTCAAATCCTGAAAGATGATGCTGTGAAAGTGCTGCACTCAATATGCCAGCAAATCTGGAAAACTCAGCAGTGGCCACAGGACTGGAAAAGGTCAGTTTTCATTCCAATCCCAAAGAAAGGCAATGCCAAAGAAGGCTCAAACTACCGCACAATTGCACTCATCTCACACACTAGTAAAGTAATGCTCAAAATTCTCCAAGCCAGGCTTCAGCAATACATGAACCGTGAACTTCCAGATGTTCAAGCTGGTTTTAGAAAAGGCAGAGGAACCAGAGTTCAAATTGCCAACATCCACTGGATCATTGAAAAAGCAAGAGAGTTCCAGAAAAACATCTATTTCTGCTTTATTGATATGCCAAAGCCTTTGACTGTGTGGATCACAATAAACTGTGGAAAATTCTGAAAGAGATGGGAATACCAGACCACCTGACCTGCCTTTTGAGAAACCTGTATGCAGGTCAGGAAGCAACAGTTAGAACTGGACATGGAACAACAGACTGGTTCCAAATAGGAAAAGGAGTACGTCAAGGCTGTATATTGTCACCCTGCTTATTTAACTTATATGCAGAGTACATGAGAAACGCTGAGCTGGAAGGAGCACAAGCTGGAATCAAGATTGCCGGGAGAAATATCAATAACCTCAGATATGCAGATGACACCACCCTTATGGCAGAAAGTGAAGAGGAACTAAAAAGCCTCTTGATGAAAGAGAAAGAGGAGAGTGAAACAGTTGGCTTAAAGCTCAACATTCAGAAAACGAAGATCATGGCATTCGGTCCCATCACTTCATGGGAGATAGATGGGTAAAGAGTGGAAACAGTGTCAGACTTTATTTTTTTGGGCCCCAAAATCACTGCAGATGGTGACTGCAGCCATGAAATTAAAAGACGCTTACTCCTTGGAAGATAAGTTATGACCAGCCTAGATAGCATATTGAAAAGCAGAGACATTACTTTGCCAACAAAGGTCTGTCTAGTCAAGGCTATGGTTTTTCCTGTGGTCATGTATGGATGTGAGAGTTAGACTGTGAAGAAGGCTGAGCGCTAAAGAATTGATGCTTTTGAACTGTGGTGTTGGAGAAGACTCTTGAGAGTCCCTTGGACTGCAAGGAGATCCAACCAGTCCATTCTGAAGGAGATCAGCCCTGGGATTTCTTTGGAGGCAATGATGCTGAAGCTGAAACTACAGTACTTTGGCCACCTCATGCAACGAGTTGACTCCTTGGAAAAGACTCTGATGCTGGGAGGGACTGGGGGCAGAAGGGGACGACAAACGATGAGATGGCTGGATGGCATCACTGACTTGATGGACATGAGTTTGAGTGAACTTTGGGAGTTTGTGATGGACAGGGAGGCCTGGCGTGCTGCGATTCATGGGGTTGCAAAGTTAGACACGACTGAGTGACTGAACTGAACTGATGAGTTAGGACTGGACTCTGTGTGGAGTCGCGCAGAGTTTCAGCCTTCAAGGGTCCACAGACAAAAAGCTGAAGTGACATTTTCTCCACAGAGCCCCAGCCACCCCCAGTGAAGGCAGAAGACTCAAATAAGGAACTGTCTGCACAGCCTAGGGGTGTGGATGCTCATCAGATGACGAGTGTGCTGGGAAAGGACAGCTCTCCTTGGGCTGCTTTGCAGTGAGAGGATGCACATTCTCCTGCCTGTGGGGGCACTGGTGACTGGGGCTCCCCCAGGAGAAGATTGCAGGTTTGAAGTGTAAACATGCAGCTCTTTGAGGTGTAGCCACATTTCCGGGCAAACACAGAAATGTTTCCATAGGGCCAAGGTAATGGGCCTTGGAGGCTGGGCCGTGTCACGGCCTCAGGCTCTTCTTTGGCTGTGAGTACCAAGGACTGGACCAGGGAGCCAGTGCAACCAAGAAGTATGGGCCTGGGGTCTGTACTTACACTGCTGGGGTCTGAATCCTGCTCCCCTTGGTACAAGCCGGGTGACCTTAGGATGTATCAATCTCTCTGTACCTCAGTCGCTTCACCTGCCAAATGGGGATTGAGACAATAGTATTTCTCATGAGGCTCTTATGAGGGCTATGCCAGATAGTGCATAAAGCAGAGTGGGGGCTGGCTGTCCCCCAGTGGGGAAGCAGCATAAGGACCAGTCTGTATATTAGAGCTAGAAGGAACCTCCCTCGAAGAGCATTCTTCCCCCCAACCTCAAGGGGAAGTGACTTGTTCAGATTCACTCAGCAAGGTTGGGCCACTGCTCAGGTTTCTAACTGTAATATTTATCATACTACTTTGTACCTGACTCAGGATTCTGTATTTATTTGGCCACGTCAGATCTGGGCTCTCCAGCTGTGGTGATTGGGCTCAGTAGTTGCACTGTGTGGGCTTAGTTGCCCCAAGGGATGTGGGATCTTAGTTCCCTGACCAGGGATCGAACCCTTGTCCCCTGCATTGCTAGGCAGATTCTTTAATCACTGGCCCATCAGAGAAATCCATATTTATCTTTTTAAATCCTCATAGTCACTGTGCAGGGCAAATGTTATGCTGTTTTTTAACAGATGGAGAAATTGAGCTTCAGTGACATCCGGCAGTCGGCCCAGCCTAACAGTGTAAGGGTCAGAGCCTCATTTCAAATCCAGTTCTCTGATTTGAAACCCACATTTTCCCTCAAGTCCCTGGGGCGTGTCTTAATGTCTAGCTCAGCTGATACAGGGACTGGAGTATGCCCTATGAACCTGGGGAGGAGGTGGGGTGCCTCTTCAGGGAAGATCCCTCCTGCTCCCGTGGGAAGCAGACAACAGAAAGGCCCCCACATCTCTGTGAGGAGAGGGCTGTAATTGGCCTGAGGGCTGGGACAGGGAGATAGCATGCTCTGGCTGCTCTCACTGCAGATAGTATCATGCAGGTAGATGGTGATGCTTCGGAGAAGAATGGAGGAGGAGGACAAGAGAGATGGGCTGGTAGTCAGTGGAGGGCTTAGGGTCAAGGAAGTTTTTTTGAAGCTGGGAAAAAATTAAGCTTGCTGTGGGGGCAGAGCCAGGGCATGGTGGTGGGGAAGGACAGTCAATTAATGGAGCAAGGTCCCAGCCTAGGCTGGAGAGGTTGAGCTGAGCTTGAGAGACCTCTCAGGCCTCCTAGTCTCTAAAATGGATGCAGATATAGATAAATGTGAAAACAGAAGGCCCGAGGTGATGGAGACGTGCCCCCAGCTACAATGGAAGGGAACTGCCTGGGAGCAGGCCTGTGTCTGAGCAGATTGAGGGTAGAGATCAAGTGGGTAGGATGAGCTGCAGGGGCTGGGAAACCTCAGAACCGGCTGAGTGCAGAGCAGATGAGATAGACCGGTGTGGAACTGGCAGGACAGGTTTAGAGGGCCAGAGGTAGTGGGTTTCTGGAGTCCACAAGGGCTGAGGTGGGAGAGATTCAGTGTAGACCACGGTCTGGAGAGTGCAGACCTGAGTGAAGACCACTGCCAGCCAGGGCAGGAGCTGGTGAGAGGGGCTGGGAAGATACCCCATGATGCCAGTGAGGACGAGCAGCAGATCTGGCAGGTGGTGAAGGAAATGCATGTGAACAAGCCCAGACCCAGAATCTTCTTTGCTGTGTCTGTGTCTGTCCTGGGAGGGACCACCTTTCCTTCCAGCATGCCCAGTTAACAAGTTCAGGGAGAGTGCTCTCTCTTTTCTCTATGTTAAGGAGCCAAAGCATACATAATAATGAACAAAACAACAACAACAACATAAAACAGGTTTTGGGCCCATGTCGTAGCACAATCTGTACAATTCTGATGTTACCACATATGACCCTGCAACAGGAACCACTTGAAATTTCTGATGTCCCAGGAAATTATCTCCTTTGACATCAGGTAAAGCCTCCATTCTTTGGAGGCCCCTCAGCAGGAGCTGCGCACATGCCTTCCTAACACCTCCCCCTCAGTTCTGCTGTCTCTGCTCGCTCTCTTGCCACTGGTGGCCAGGAGCACCTCTCAGATGGAGGTGAAACAACTCTTAAGAATTCCCCTTTTGGGACATCCCTGGTGGTCCAGTGGTTAAGACTGGGCGCTTCCAATGCAAGGGATGTGGGCTGGATCCCTGATTGGGCAACTAAGATCCCACATGCTGTGCAGTGCAGCCAAAACAAAAGACCTCTTTTAAAGCTCTACTGTCTATGGCTCACGCCTTCCCTAGGGCGTGGGGATGAGGGTAAACGGTTTTATTTTCAAAGATTGACGTCAGGTCAGTCGTAAGAGGTGGTGCAGTCAAGCTACTACAAGTAAGGGCAATTGCCTGAGAAGCAATCTGATAATTTTCAAACTCTTCTTGTACCACTGCCCCCACATATACCCACTGCCAGGGTTCTGGTGACCCAGCAGTTCTTGGTACTCCCCCGAGGCTTGCAGTGTATGGTTATATAGGTTATGCCCTGCACATAAGTCCTACTTCTCAAGGGGCACAGGTATCATCATAGACACAGATTTGTTTTGACTATCACAGTTTCTCAGAAGGTGGCAGTAAGGCATCTTGAGGTGGGGAAGAGGACATATGAGCTATTCTAGCCCTAGCTTCCTCAATGCACTGTGCTCCGAGTCTTTGAATTGCTGGAATCCTCTAGCCTGTCAGGTCAACTTGGCCTCTCACCCTTTAAGTTCCAGTAAAGACACCCCTCCCTGGCGAGGCCATCTCGACTAGGCACAATACGTTCCCCCGAGCCCTAGAACTCTGGACACACACCTCTGGTTTTCCACCTCATAAAGGATGTCATCTCTTCTGGCTGAAACATCATATTCACTTTTCAATCTGCTCTCATGCCTAGCACAGCTTTTAGTATGTGCTCAGTAAAATTCTGTTGAAGCAAGAATATTGACCTGTAAGCTTATCAAAATCTTAGGACTGAGAAATAATCATTAGCAAAAACTGTCTGGAATGTCATGTGCCCATTTAGTCTTTGAGCTGTTATTCTCAGATCAAGCAAACGAATTGGAGCCATACAGCTGGAGAGTGCCATTCCCCAGGCCTTGAATACCTTTTACCAGTTTGGCCCATGCCTGGACTGGTGCTGAGGGACAGTGTATGAAATAAATACTTCTGCAGTATTTATATCATGACCACCTAAGAGGCCATTTCCTGAGGTCCATGAAAAAAAGTTCTATGATCTCTATGCCAGGAATATTTTGCTTGTTTTGAGTATGATAGTGTGTTTTACTTTGCAGAATTATTTGGTTCCTGGGAAGCGCAGATAAACTTGTGACCAACTTTGTTTTGTAATATTCACTTTTATTTATTTGGCTGTGCTGGGTCTTAGTTGTGACACACAGGATCTTCATTGCCACAAATGGGATCTTTTGTTGAAGCATGCGATCTCTTAGGTGGGATATGTGAGACTTAGTTCCCTGACCAGGGACTGAACTCGGACCCCCTGCATTGCGAGTCTTAGCCACTGTACCAGTAGGGAAATCCCATTTCTACGATGGGCACTAACTTTGTCCCATCTTCTCCAGAAGACATTTATGTTTATTCGAAACAACCTTTTTGTATTGTGCTGAAACATTCTGGGAACGAGGCAGGTGGCAGCACCTGCTCTGGGTATGCAACCATCACGAGCAGAGTTGGGTCTGGAACCCAGGTGCTCTGACTCCATCAGGTAGATACAAGAAACCACGTGGAAAGGAAGTGATGCTTCTGGGTCAGCCTCTGGGGTTTCCCAGGGACAGTGAGACTCTGCCACAGACACCATCCTGCACTACAGTAGGTCTGAGAGGACCGTGTGTCCTCGAGTGCATGGCTGGAGGCACCAGGACAAAACAATAGTCACTGCCTAGGTGAGGTTGCTGCTGCTAAGTCGCTTCAGTCGTGTGGGACTCTGTGCGACCCCATAGACGGCAGCCCACCGGCTCCCCCATCCCTGGGATTCTCCAGGCAAGTACACTGGAATGGGTTGCCATTTCCTTCTCCACTAGGTGAGGTTAGGACCCAAAAAACCATCATTTTCAGATGCATCTTGGTTCTGAGTAAAGTATTTTCAGACAACTTTAATTGTGGGACAAGACAAATACGGTGATTTTGGTGCCTGAAGATGGCCCGGGTAGGGTGGAAAGCTGTGGGTGGATGCGGGAAAACCAGCCTGTCCCAAGCTATGGTTTAAGAAGGTCCGCCTGCGGCTGGCAGTCGGTGGGTCCTTAGAGGCTCTTCAGGATCTCACTAGCCGCTTCTCTTGCCTGCAGCTCTGTCGAAGATGCACTGGACACCGGAACACGCCCAGCCCCTCAACCAGTGGCCAGAGCAGCACCTGGACGTCTCCTCCACCACCCCGTCGCCGGCCCACAAGTTGGAGTTGCCCCCTGGGGGTCGCCAGCGCTGCCACTATGCTTGGGCACACGACGACATCTCTGCCCTCACTGCCTCCAACCTCCTCAAGCGCTACGCCGAGAAGTACTCGGGGGTCCTGGACTCGCCCTACGAGCGCCCCACCCTGGGCGGCTACGGCGACGCCGCCTTCCTCAACGGCGCCAAGGGGGACCCCGAACCCTGGCCGGGACCAGAGACTCCTTACCCCTTGGCCTCGCTCCACGAGGGCCTCCCGGGAACCAAGTCGGGCGGTGGGGGCGGCTCCGGGGGTCTCGGCGGTTCCCCGGTTTTAGCCGGAAACCTGCCTGAACCCCTCTACGCCGGCAACGCGTGCGGGGGCCCGTCGGCGGCGCAGGAGTACGCGGCGGGCTACGGA
>NW_011494955.1:5545779-5546295 GCF_000754665.1 Bison bison bison | reverse complement strand
GTTCGGGGTGAAGCCGCCAGGAGCGGCGGAGGAGGCGTCAGGCAAGTACGCTGGTGGCGTCCCTCTCAAAGTCCTGGGCTCCCCCGTCTACGGCCCGCAGCTTGAGCCCTTTGAGAAGTTTTCAGAGCGGGCCCCGGCGCCGGCTCCCCGCGGGGGCTTCGCGGTGCCGTCAGGAGAGCCTCCTAAAGGTGTGGACCAGGGAGCTCTGGAGCTAGCGACCAGCAAGATGGTGGACTGCGGACCGCCGGTGCAGTGGGCGGACGTGGCGGGCCAGGGCGCGCTCAAGGCGGCGCTGGAGGAGGAGCTGGTGTGGCCATTGCTGAGGCCGCCCACCTACCCCGGCAGCCCGCGTCCGCCGCGGACCGTGCTGCTCTTCGGACCGCGGGGCGCTGGCAAAGCGCTGCTGGGCCGCTGCCTGGCGACGCAACTGGGCGCCACACTACTGCGCCTGCGCGGAGGTACGCTGGTCGCGCCGGGCGCTGCCGAAGGCGCGCGCCTCCTTCAGGCCGCCTTCGC
>NW_011494955.1:5538732-5545194 GCF_000754665.1 Bison bison bison | reverse complement strand
CCCGGCCCGCGGGCAGATCCTGCAGCGGGCGCTGGCCCAGCAGGGCTGCGCGCTGAGCGAGCGGGAGCTGGCCGCCTTGGTGCAGGGCACCCAGGGCTTCTCTGGGGGCGAGCTGGGGCAGCTGTGCCAGCAGGCGGCGGCCGGGGCAGGCCTGCCGGGTTTGCAGCGCCCCATCTCCTATAAGGACATGGAGGCAGCGCTGGCCAAGGTGGGCCCTAGGGCCTCACCCAAGGACCTGGACTCGTTCGTGGAGTGGGACAAAATGTACGGTTTCGGACATTGATGGCGCACCAGGAGGCCCAGGGAGCTGCCGCCCACTCCCGGCCCCTCTGTTTGTGAAGGGTCTTCTTTAACCCCACCGGGCTGGGGCGTGCCGGAGTGAGGGGTGTGGGGTGGGGGAGTGGAGGGGGGCTGCCGGTGGTTGTTTTTTTTTTTTTTTTCCCGTGGGAAGGAAAATGCTTGTGCTAGGCAGAGAGATGCCATATGCGCTGTGTACTCAGGTTTTTTCCTATTTATTGTGGACGGGAAGCTCGCCATCTCTGCCCCGCGGAAGACTGGCCCCGGGGCCTAAGGAACTCCTGCTCTCTCGCCACAGTCCTTTTGTCTCCTCGCTGTCTGAATGGCTCCCTCTCCTTTCCCCTCGTCTCCCTTTCTCTGCTTCTGGTAGTTTTCTTTCTCCGTCGCTTTGTCACTAACCATACACCCTTCTCGCTCCCCGCCCTGTCTCTCCATCACCTTCAGTGCTTCCGTTTCTATCCCTTGCTCTCTAGCCTCTCTGTGTCTTGGTCCCTCTCCCTGCCTTCTGTCTCTCACATTCAAAGACTGCAGTGTCCCTTTGCGGAAGATCCGGAGGTTAAGGGGCTGAGGAGGAGGGGGTTCCCTTCACCCCTTATCCCTCATCCAGCTGAAACCTTCGGTCTGTGGGAGTCAAGCAAAAAAGAAAAACACCCAAAGAAGGGGGTTTTGTTGTTGTTTTTGAGGAGGAAAATTCCAGAAATGTAGCTTGTTTAATATTTTAGGCCTCTTATTTTTGTAAGATGTGTAGAATTTGCTGTTTTTCTTTTGACGACTCAGGAAGAAACTGACCTCAGAAAGAATGTTAGATTTTGGCTGCTTTCCTGTGTGTGTTCCCCCCACCCCCAGCCCTTCAACCCCTTCAGCCCTAGGGAAGCAGATTCTCAGAAGACTCAGAAAGTGAGACCTGAGGGGAAGGGGAGAGGAAGACCGAGAGGCCACACTCCAACCCCTGCGCTTCTTGGGACAGAAGCAGAATGTATTGCAGGGGCCGCCTCCTCAGGGCCAAGGTTGTAGGCAGAGGTGATGAGGACTGAGTTGTGGCATTTGGAAGGAGGCAGGTCTTGCTCCCTTCCTGCTGCTCTTCCTGTAGGCCCCACCCCTCAGCTGAGTGGGGTGTTTTGTGTGCGGGGTTGGTTACCCAGAGTTGGGATGCCCTTGCCCACCGCCTGCCCCAGACCTAGCAGGTAGGCTGAGAGGGCCCAAATGGGAAGGTGAGCCGGGTGGAAATTCCCCAGAGAGGTCATCCCACCTGGTCCCTGTCTAGGCAGAGGTCTCCTGTAACTTATGCTAAGAAGATTTCCTCCAGAGGGAAGGTAGTCTGGCCATAGGTCTGATTGGGCACAGAGTTCACTGCAGACTCAGCCTCCATGGTCTGCTGGGAGGCTCTGAGGAGGGGTGAGTGAGTGTGTGTCCATTGCAGGAGAAGGTTCTGAGGGGACTCTTACCTCTCCTGTTCTCTTAGGGTCCTAGGTCTAGAACTCCAGGGGCTATGAGAGGGTGAAGGAGATGGGCAGCTGTGTTCCCCTGAATAAACATTGGACTTTTATTCTCAGTCCCACCCAAACTCTCCACCAGAGGCCCAGGCTTAGGCACCCTTCCTTGTGAGAACTGTATTCTTTTCCCACCAGCTTTCCTGTGATGGGGCTTTGGGGTATTTTGCCCCCCCCAACTCTGTTGAGGAGCCCATTTAACAACTCTGACCTTTGGTCCAGAGGTGGGGGAACAAGCCACCACCCCACTTCTGTCTCCCACTACCCTAGCCTCCCTTGTTTCTCACCACCTTGACAGCTCCTCCAGTGTCTCCCACCTCCCACTCCCAGCTGGAAGGAAGTCCAAGGGGATGTTTCAGGTGCCAAGGTGCTGAGGGTCTGTGCTGGCCTAGGAGTGCTAACAGGAAAGCGGCTCTGTTTTCTCTTCTCCCTCCCCGCCTTGGTCCCTGACCTTCCTTCTGCTCCTTGGAGCTGGCTGGCTGAAGGGCTACGGTGCCTCAAAAGCAGTGGGTGCAGGGTCTTGGCTGTGAAAAGCCCATGGGGGGAGCAGTGAGTGAGCAGGTTCTCTCAGGTGTGTGTATGTATAAGGGGGGTGGGTGGGTGGAGGGCACTGGGGAGGGGGTTTGGGATCTCAGCCATCCCTTCAAGAGGTAGACAGCTCTTGGGGTTGAGGGGGGAGCTCACTGACTGAGGCCCACGGCCCCCACTGCCTCCTCTACTGGCCTTGGGGAGCTTTGCACAGGGAGACAGCCCCCAGTCTACTAGCACTACCTCATGGCACTGGGGCGAGTGGGAGAAGGGCAGGTCCAGCTCTGGCAATGTGGGTGGGGCATACCAAAGAATCCAGGGGCAGGGATGGGGGGAGGGCAGGCTGGCTCTCTTCTTCCTTTACCCACGTTGGGGTTGGGGTCCTCCCCTCCAGCTGTAACCATTTCTACCTCATGTTGATGCGTGTTGTACATGGATGTATTTATCTCCTGTTTGATGACGCTCTGCAGTTCGGTCTGTCTACCTCAGAAGAGACTGTATTTTAAAAGAAAGTATGACACAGTATTAAAGCGATGACACGTGGTTTCCAGAGGATTTCTTGGGGGCAGCAGGATGTGGGGAGCCCTCTGGGAAATGCTTGAGCTTCCAGGTCTGCTGGTGCCACAGATGTGGCTCTGTGGGTGTGTTGGTTTCTTCAGCAAAACATGACCATTCCTGTTACTGTGAGTGCCTGTGAGTGCCTGTGAGTGCCTACCACACAAGTGAGGCCACCGGGGGAAAAACCTCTTGATCGGGAAGGTCTGCCTGCAATTCTGAGCTCCTAGAGGCTCAGTGTTGGGGCTGACTTAACAGCCTCTGAAGCATGAGTGATGAAGAAGGGCTTATGTGTTTGCTAAGTGAGTGAGTGAGTGGGTGAATGAATAGATGAGTGCTGAAGAGGAAGTTTCACTTAGAAGCTGGCCAGCAGCCCTTGGCCAGAGCTAGGATCATATTCGTACTCCATCCTTGGATGGAGGGAAAGGGGACAGAGGGCAGCGTGGGGACACAGTGTGATCTAGTCTTTCAGGTCACGGGATCCTTCGTCCACCACCATCTGCCAATCTCCAGACTCTGACAAGTCACAAAAAACTGGCGAGGAACATCTTGTTAAAAAGGCTGTATGGAAATGCCCATGTGAGGTTTGGACCCACAACTTCTGAGGACTTGAATGTGCTCAGCAAAATGATCAAAAATGCAGAAGGGACAGGGAAGCAGGCCCCCTGGCTTCCACTGGCCCAGGCTTAGAGCCTATCCAGGGCTTTCAGGAGCCAAAGCCTGCCCATGGCCAGATTGTATGAAGCAGTTTCCGCTTGGAGAGAAACAACTGGTGTTCCTGTGTGTGAGGGCTCCAGCGCGATGAACTACGGGTCAGCGACCCCAACCCTCTCGGCCCTTGGAGGTCCAGACCCCCCTCGCCCTCTAGGTGGTTTATTGCATACCTACTCTGTGTAGACAGCATTCAGGATACAGAAGTGGTTAAGTACAGCCTCAGTTCTGGAGAGCCCACATTACCGGATGGGAAAAGCTCAACAATGGATCATTTGAAAATACAGCTGGATAAAGCTGCTCGAGGAGGGACCTTATCAAAATTTTTATATTCTCACATCTGGCACAGTGTTTGGTGCACATAGAAGACACTGAATAAATGTTGACTAAATCCTCGAATTCATTTCCAGGAAGTGTCCTGATGGAGGATGCACAGGTTATTTCGAGAATGCCCAGAAAAGACCCTAACTCATGGTGGTGGTACTGGCGCTGGGTCAGAACAACTTCCTGGACGGGTTTGGGTGGGTTCAGCTTGACAAAGCTATGGAAGCTGGCAACTGTACCATACCTGTGACTATAGTTACAAGAGCATAAAGTGAGGGCAAGAGTGAGGGGAAGGGAGGGGAACAATGGGACCACAAGGCTGCACCAGGAGGCTCTTCCATGCCCCTGAAGAGCTGAGGCTCCTCCATGAAGCCTGTGGGGGGTGGGTGGGGAGGGGGGTTAGTCGCTGGTGGACAAGGACTGATTTGCAAGTGAAGAGTTTACACACCAATTCAACAAATCTTTACCTGGGCACCTGTTATGCACTAGTTGCTACAGGGACAACAGGTAGCCCTTACAGTCAGATGGGGCCGCTTCCCAGGCACAGCGGTAAAGAGTCCACCTGCCAATGCAGGGGACGCAAGACAGGTGGGTTCGATTTGTGGGTCAGGACGATCCTGTGGAGGAGGAAATGTCAAGCCACTCCAGTATTTCCTGGAGGATCCCATGGACAGAGAAGTCTGGTGGGCTACAGTCCACGGGGTCACAAGGAGTTGGACATGACTCAGCACACACACAGTCAAATGGGGGAGACAGTATGAAGGCAGAGCTGTAGGGTGCTGTGGGAGCAGATGGGGGTGCCTAGAGAAGACACAGGGCCAAGGGTGTGGGTGGGAGGCAGGGAGGGCATCCCAGAGAGGACTTGTCAGCTGAGCAGTGACTAAGGCAGAGTGGAGAGTGCAGTCCAAGATCTAAAGAAGCACCTGAGCTGAGCTTGCTTGGGGAAAGGAAGCGAGTTCAGTCCCTGTGTGTGGAGGCGGAGTGGGGACTTGAGGATCACTTACTGTATCCAAACAGAGCATGAGGGTTTGGATGCACTGTGGGAGGACAGGAAAGGGTAGAGTCTCTACATATTTAGTAGGTAATAAGGCTTCCCATGTTGGCTAGTGGTAAAGAACCCGCCGGTCAAAGTAGATGTAAGAGACTTGGGTTCGACCCCTGGGTTTTGAAGATGTCCTGGAGGAGGGCAGGACAACCACTCCAGTACTTTTGCTTGGAGAATCCCATGGACAGAGATGGTGGGTAACAGTCCATGGAGTTGCAAAGAGTCAGACACCACTGAAGCAACAGCATGCAGGTAATGAGAAAATTTGGGAATTGATTGGATATAGGAAATAAAGAGTAAGGGGTCTAAGGCTTCTGGTGGAGGGTGAGGGGCGGTAAATGGGATACAAGAGATGTTGGAGACATACTAAGTTTGACAGAAATGGGCCAGCCAGGAGGCCTCCAGCGGGCATTTCAATATAAGGGGCCGGGATCCTAGCCTCCAGTCCCCCTACCGATCCCTGGGTATTGAAAACTCACTTCAGCCCCCGGGGTTTTGTGAGATCTTCCCCTCGAAACTCCTGTTTCTGGGTGTTAGGAGATCTTCCTTCTACAAGTTGTGTTGGAGGACCCCTTTCTCATCCCTGGATGTTTCCCCCGCCCCTAGTCCCTGGATGTGGGAACCTCGTTCCTCCCACCCA
Source organism: Bison bison bison (assembly GCF_000754665.1). Lineage (NCBI taxonomy): Eukaryota > Metazoa > Chordata > Mammalia > Artiodactyla > Bovidae > Bison > Bison bison. The sequence goes on along the minus strand of NW_011494955.1, from coordinate 5,539,604 downwards.
TCCGTGGATGTTGGCGCCCCGCCCCCCCGCCCCGCGGGCATTCGGAGCTCCAACCCCCACAGTCGGTGGATCGCAGTCACCGCCAGACGATGGCGGCACGGGCTCCGGCGGAGGCCCTGGCGCTGGCGCTCTGGGTCTGGGCTTTGGCTCCGGCGGGGGCAGTGGACGCCATGGGCCCTCACGCGGCCGTCCGCCTGGCCCAGCTGCTAACCCCGGAGGAGTGCGGCCACTTCCAATCGCTGCTGAAGGCGCCGGAGCCGGACGTCGAGGCTGAGCTGGCCAGGCTTTCGGAGGACCAGCTGGCGCAGCCCGAGCCTGTGCCCACGTCGGCGATGCCAGGCCGACGGCGGCGGAGGCGCGAGGCAGCGGGGAAGCCGGCGGCCGAGCCTGCCGACATGTCCGACGGCTGCCGGGAGGGGCTGGCGGCCTGGCTGGCTGCCGAGGCCCCGTCCTTGTCGTGGGACCGCGTGGCCCGGGCCTTGCGGCGCAGCGGCCGCCCAGACGTGGCCCGGGAGCTGGGCAAGAACCTCCACCAGCAGGCAACACTACAACTGCGCAAGTTCGGGCAGCCCTACATACCCACCGCCGACGCCCCCGCTGCCCCCGCCCCGGCCCCGGCCCTGCGTTCCCGCCGCTCCTCGGTCCCCGAGCCCAACTGGGACGAGCTGGAGCTGATCGTGGAGCGACTGCCCCAGGGGCCGTATCAGCGGAGCCCCGCGGGCTGGGCCGGGCCGCTGGCTCTGGGCTTCCTCACCGGCTTCGGGGGGGCGCTGGGCGCCGGGGCGCTGCTCATCCTACTCATTCCGTGGATCACCGGCGGCGATGGCGACTGGGTGCGGCTGGGCAGCCCCCGGCGCCCACCCCGCCCCTGC
>NW_011494955.1:5504003-5538632 GCF_000754665.1 Bison bison bison | reverse complement strand
CCGCCCTTGCTTCGGTCCGCCGGGGCTCCTGGCTGTGGGGAGGGGGAGCCACTCTTGACTGCAGAGCCGCTGGCGTCCCCGGCGGCCTGGGCTGCAGGCGGGCCCCATACTTCCTTGCCTCTGTGACTCCAGCTGTGAAATGGGAGCACAGACCTGGTGGCGTGCCGCTTTTGACATATAAAAGTTACAAAACACGTAAAGGTGGGAACGATCAGTTTATCTGTTGGTTGGAAATGACTGCATAGCCAGTGGGGCTGCCAGTGGAAGAGGAGGGGCTCAGGTGCCAGTCTGCCGGCTAGGGTAGGGGAGGCAGGCCCTCCCAATTCGCGTCAGCTTTAGTTCCTTCATCTTGCACTTACTCTTCTGCTAAGAGCTACCATTTATTGAGCACTGTGTTCCAGGCCCTAGGCTAAGCAGTTACATACATTATTTGTTACCCTCTTTAGAAACCCAAGAAGGAAGGTGTTATCTACATTACACATAAGGAAACTGGTCACAACTATTAAGTGGCATAGTCAGGTGTTTGAATGCAGAGCTGCTTTGAACCAAAAGTTTGAGCTCAGAGGGAAGGATCTGTGAGCAGCAATGGAGCTGGGGCAAAAGGACACAACGAGATGCAGAGCTTGTTTACTCTGAGGCCCTGCTGGAGCTGCGCCCACTTTCAGGGGTTGCTGTGCCCACTTCCAGGGGTTACTGTCTCCAAGCTGCTTTCTCCACTCAGGCAAGGCCTCCTGAAGCTCTCCCTGGAGTCCCAAACTCTCCCTACCCACCTGAGTGGGTGGGGCACTGCCAGCCCCACTGAGGGAGCTGAGCCTGGGTGAGCCCCTACACCAACTTCACTCAGACTGTGCTCCCACCACGGCAAGGACAGCAGATGCCTTGGGGTCCTGCTGGGTGGGCACCCCTGGGCCAAGGGGCTCCGGTGTGCGAGTAATGACAGAATGACAGGCCAGTCCAAGAGGAGAGTTGAAAACAAGATTGACGTAACCCTTTATTGCAAATTCTAAAGTAAAAAGATGTACAGTACAAAGTAAAATTGAAATTTCAGACTATAAACTTCCAATCCACTTATACATTCTCATTTCTCAAGCACTTCTGCCATTTCCGCATAAACGGAACAGGGAACAAGTCGAGTGGGTGAGGGAAGGAGATACAGCAAGGGTAAAAGAATTGTGTCTAGAACAATCACAAACCCCAGAAGCAAGTGAAAGGAAAGACATTTTCTCGACCTGCTGTCCTGGTGATGAGAAGCGGGGGTGGTTGGAGCAGTGCAGTTTAAAATGGCTCTCAGAATAGCAGCATTTATGGTACCATTTCATCTTCCGGAAGTCCAAATAAATACTTTGCCCTTCCCTAGTGCCTTTGCCTCTGTATCTCAAAAAACACTTTACAAAACATTTAGTTAAAGCCTCACAACACCCCTGTGAGGTAGGTCAGTATTATTATCCCCATTTTACAGACGGGGAAACTGAGGCACAGAGAGGTTAAGTGACTTGCCCAAGGCCACACAGCGAGTCAGTGGTTGAGCTAGGGATGGAACACAGGAGTTCTGTCCCTTCTCTGGAACCACTGGACCGCGCTCCCCTTTACCTATATACATTCTTCACACACACACACACCACACGTGCACACCCGCCCACCCCACCCCACTTAGCCTCTATGTACAGCAAACAGCAGTGGGGGGCAGGGGCAGGGGGTGCCTCAGGAGCGTTTTGACAGGAAATCTTGGTGCTCTTGGAAGGGGAATCCAAGAAAGCACAATGCTGAGCCACAGCCCAGATGGCAAAACTTGGGCCCCTCCCCACCCAGACTCCCTCTTCTCTCCTGATGTCCCCCCTGGCTGGCTAGCTGCAGCCAATTCTTTAGGGGGTGGGGGTACCTGAAAATGAACGAAGCTTTTTGCAAAACTTTGGGCAACATCTGAGAAAAGAAAGAGGCATCATTACAGAAGATGCCCAGGACTCAGTCACTAAGTCACAACCGTGGCCATCTAACCTCCACAGCAGGCCTGGAGGCTGGGGGCCAAGAGGGGAGGATGGGGACTGACCTACCAGCCATCTCTCTCCAGAGCGGAGCTCCTGGAGCGGACTAGAGTGGGCACTTCAAAATCCTCCTGAGTGTTCCTGGACTGGGAGACGTGGCCTAGAGAGGGGTGTCCCCAAAGCGGGGCGGGGTGGTGCCAATGAGACCAGCCGAGTCTGCTGGTTTGTGGGTGGGGGAGATGGAGGGCAGGGCCCAGCAGTAGCTAGCAGAGTGGAGGCTGTTGGGCATTGTGCTCGCCCGAGCTATGGGGCGTTGGAATGGTCTTCTTAAAATACTGGTGAAAAAGGCAGGAGTAAGGCCAGTCCAGCTGGGTTGGCTGGCATCATCTCTGGGGGCTCTGCCGGGGGTGAGGAACAGGTATCAATGGGCCTGGAAGCAGCGGCCCAGCAGGGGGAGGAAAGCCACACGCAGTGGGTGAGTGGGGACCTGGGGAGATCAGGACTTTGCTTTTCTCTCCAATCTTGGCTTTTTAGCCAGAACTTTGCAAGAAATCCCCATTTCTCTCCCTTTCGTTCCCCTCCTTTCCCCAAATGTGCTAAAGTCCCACTTCCCAGGTATAAAAAATATTGGGAGAGTCAAGCAACAAACGCACACCAAGACAGGCTTCCCTTGTACAGTAAAAAGGGTCATTTTTATTTTGTTTCCTTTTGGCTTATAGAAGTGATGTACTTTTCATCACGTCTTGGTTAGAGCAGTGCTGGCCTCCATGCATTCACTAATACACTAGTCTTTACTATTGGTCTTTTACAAGCTTACGTTGGTTGCAGCAAAAAATGAGAGAACTCTGGGCATCGCTGTTCCAGGGGCTTTGACCGGGAGTTTCTGTTAATCTCTCCCCAGTCAACTTCTGATGCCAAGAGTGGCTCATTCAGAGGGGTGGGTCCAAGGCAGCTGACTTGGGAAGTGTCTCCTGCTCTCGCCCTCGGCTTTAAATGACGGAGTCTCCTCATCCTAAGCAACGAGGAGGTTAAAGAAAAGAAGAGGGGAAAGTGTTTTTCACACACAAACCAGCAACCATGTCAGCTGCTGCTCGGTGGCTTTGGCTCTGCGTTTTAAATTAACAGCATCACACATGTCTTTTTGCTTTTTGTCCTTTTTTTAAAGGTGGATTCTGGAGTATAAATACTGCACCAAGGACCTGGCTACAAAAAATAAATATTTATATCATATTTATATATCTATATATATATATGTGCAGTGATACTGTGGCTGCTGCTGCTTTTTGATTGGCTTTGTTAATATTTGGCAAAGCGTTGCCACTTATCCACTGGGTGAAGACGTGCGAGAACGCCTTCATGACTCTTTCAGTTCAATGCCTGTTAACTGCGGGTGTAAACTGCTGGTGATGGTGTCACTTACTACCAAAGAAGTGTGGAGCAGGGCGGGTGAGTGCGAGAGTGCGTGAACGAGTGGGTGGGTGGAGGGCCATCAGGTGGGGAGAAAGAAGGTGGGAAAAGTTTTTAGAAACAAACAACAAAAAAAGTGAAACTTCAAATAGAGTGGAGGTGGCTTCTTCCCTATGAAGCTGGCTGATGGGTGTCAGATACCAAGGCCTGTGTGTGTCACTGAGGAGACAGCCTGCTGGGTGGGGAGAGCAGGGCCTGGGGGAGGAAAAAAGGTCAGAGCTCAAAAAATCTCATTAATATGCTCTAGTAGCTTAATGACATCACTAGCACGAGCACTTGGAGGACGGAGCGGGATCTTATAGCTCTGTGGCCCATCTCAAGACCTAAGAACAAGAACAATTATGAAGTTTAGCCAAATCTTGCATAGAAGTGGTTAGAATTTATTGCACATTGGAACAAAAATATATATATTTTTTTGTTGTTTTGGAAAAGACCATTAGCAATAAAAAATTTTTTGTCTGTCTGTCTGGTTTGGGGATGTACATTGGCTGACAGCATCTAAATTCTAAGAAGAAAGAAAAGTATAAAAAATAAAAATAAACATGACAATGGCATAAGCCAGAAGCCATTTCCTATTTAATAAGTTAATACTTTGTATTTACAAAAAGGCATGCCAATAAAATAAAATGATATATTACAGTATTTATAATTCTCTTAAAAAGAATAACCACACGTCAGCTTCTGTTTTGTGCTGTTTACGATGTAGCCTGTACATGTTACTATACATTCATCCTAGCAGTTAGCAGGGTCACTGAAGAGAATGCCTTCCCAACCTGGAATCGGGTGTAGTACAAAAAGTTCTACGGATGACGTCGCAGAAGCAGGCTTCTGAGAACTGGACAGAGTTTCTAATGGTCCAGCAAGATAGGAAGCTCTGCTTACTGACTGGCTGTGGTTTGTTCTATGCAAAACTAGTCAGGTGGACTGTGAAATTACATCCAAAGTGCTCCTACTGCAAGGCCGATTGGTGTGTCTGACTATGGGTTGTTTTTTCCCCTCTACCGTATGGTTCAGGAAGAATTCATTTTGATTTGGTTTGCATGCTGAAGTCTCTCCTCATTCTTTGAATCGACTTCCTGACACATTCACCTGCAGCATCTTAGCTCTGAAATCTAGTCATCGGATGAGAAACCCCTGGACTAAGAACTCTCTTCCTGGAAGTGGGAGATAGAACAGAAGCTATGACGCTCCCCGCCAAAGCCACCCTCCAATGACAATGTGCAGGTCGCTAAGCAGATGGCGAAACTGGCTGAAAGGGAATGTGCTGGGGAAGCTGGAAGTTCTTAAGGATTCATATTAAATCGCTTTCTCATGAGAACCAGTGCAATAAAGAAATCAAGTGGGCTGGGTTCAGAGGCGGCTCCATCTCTCCTGAGGTCCCACCAGTGATCATCGATTCTAATAAGAAATGAAAGAAACCACAGCCATAGCTCAGCGCTGCTGCCCTCACTCACCTCTGTGGGTAAAGGAAGCCCTGCATGGTGCAAGAATGTGATGCGGGCAAGAGGAACTGTGCAGCAACTGAGCTTGTGACAACCACTCCATAGAAGAGAGAGGCCCGTTCGGAATATCTAAACCCCCTCCATGTGGACCCCAGCCCGGAGAAAGCCACAATGCAGAGGACATGATACGGATGAAGTGAGCACCCCTTTACCCCCAACGAAAGGTTGTTTTAAGTTCCCCAAATGACCTTCTAGAGATAACATGCTACTCTGAATAGCACTTTTATCTCTACCCCCCAAAGTGTCAGTTCCCCAGTATGAAGGCTAAACAATCATCATAAATATTGCAAGATATAAATGAAAAAATTTTTTTGATTTTTGTTTTTAGCCCTAAGATTTGGTTTTACAGTGACATTAATACAAGCCATTCGAGATCAAAGTTTCCCCACGTATGGGACACAGAGCAGCATTAAAGAGTTCATCTTTCAAAATGTGCAACAATGGCTGTATGTTAGAGATGTCTGTTAAACATATACACACAACGGATCCATCTGCTTGTTGGACTGGGTTTGTTTTTTTTTGTTGTTGGTGGTGGTGGTGGTCAATTGGTTGGTTATGTTTCCCTACCCAGAAGGTGTATGAAAGACTTCTAAGAATTCAGAAAGAATTGCAGCGGGCATGGAATGCTTACCATTTTTTCTCCAAATACAGTGAACGGTGCAGGGCTGGGTCCTGTCCAAAGGCTGACCCAGTGCAGGGGACAGGGTTAGTAGTGTCCTGTGGTGTATGGTTCTCATGCATGACTCCTGATCACGGCATGCCATCATGCAAATCATTTCTACGCATTGAACGAACACAATGTTTGGAATCGGCCTGAGCAAGTCCTCCTCAGCCTGAAGAAACCTGATTGTTTTCCCCCACCCATCTCCAAACCACGTGAAGCCCATGTGGAGAAAATGCGGCATTATGTCAAAGAAACTGACAAGTAAATGACATGGGCTAAATGTGAGTGTGTGTGTTTTTCCTTTTTGCTGCTTAGCTTAACTAATGTAAGAATGCAAATAGAGTTTGCATGAACAAACAAACTTTTAAAGTGATGCTTTCTGCTTCTGAGAATCAACAAAATAAAAAACAAACAAAAAAAAATCCATCTGGCTGCAACGGAAATACACTGGTCCCGGCAGCCTGACCTCTGTTTTATGTATCCTGTTAGTTTTGTCCTAAGTTGCATTGACTGATGTGGAACATGCAGTAACCACCTGCCCAAGCATTAGAAAATCTGTGAGTCCAGGGAGCAGGGTCCTTTGCCCTTGGCAGGTCACTGCTCAAGATGCAACCGTGGTACGTGGTAAGCAGACTACGTTTGGTATAGATCTTCGGGATAAAGTGTCTCCACAGCTGTTCTGCATTGATAATATTCAGAAGTTTGTAAACAATCTTTCACTTGCAAGTTTTAAGTCTGTACAATGTTGAATTTTTGCTTTCCTCTAACACTTGGATTCTCTGACCTCTTTTTGTCTTTTGGCTCTTTCCCTTCGTCCTTCCTCCGCCCGTTGCTGTTTCTCCTTCTCAGGTTTAGTCACACTGTCATAGGAGGGGAGGGAGGCTGTGGATGGGGTGCTCTCTTTTTTCTCCCGGTGTGTGCCTCCATTCTCCAGCTTATTGGAAGTTGTCTTTTTGCAGATGAAGCCCCGCCTGGCTAAATGTCCCCGGTAGGCACGCTGCAGGACCACTGCTGATACCTCTTCCTGCTTGCGCCGCAGCGTGGTCGTGATTGGCTCATAAGACACTTTGGAAGGATTGGACGCCACGAACCTCTCCTCCATCTGTTGCCGAAGGATGTCCAACTCCCCACTATCTCCCAGGACCCGCTTGGTGAAGGCAAAAAGGATGTCCAAGCAGTGGATGCGATCCCCGCTGACCATTGGCAGATCCATGGCGATGAGCTCAATGGTGTTGGGCTTGGGCACGCGGAGGGGATGCTCCAGGGCATCTGCAAAGTCTGCCAGCTTACAGTACTCGATGAACTGGGTGGCATCGGGGTCGAACTTCTCCCAGATCTCATAGAAGGTCTCAAAGTCGTCCTCGCTCAGAGGGTCTGCGCTTTCCTCTGTGGCTACGCTGAAGTTTTCCAAGATGATGGCAATGTACATGTTCACCACAATCAGGAAGGAGATGATGATGTAGCTCACAAAGAAGAAGATGCCCACTGAAGGGTTCCCGCAGTCTCCTTTAAAGCCACTCCCTGGGTGTTCCTTATCCAAATTGCAGTCAGGGGGGCGGTTTAGGATGGGCAGCAGGAGGCCGTCCCAACCAGCCGACGTGGTGATCTGAAAGAGGCAGATCATGCTGTTGCCGAAGGTCTCAAAGTTGAACATGTCATCAATGCCAGCCTCGTGCTTCACGTATGCAAAATTAGACATCCCAAAGATGGAGAAGATGAACATGACCAGGAAGAGCAGAAGGCCGATGTTGAACAGAGCAGGCAAGGACATCATTAAGGCAAAGAGCAGGGTACGAATTCCCTTTGCGCCTTTGATCAGACGCAGGATGCGCCCAATACGGGCCAATCGGATGACTCGGAAGAGGGTTGGGGAGACAAAGTATTTCTCAATGATATCAGCCAGGAACATTCCTAAGAAGGGGAACGGGAGATAGGTTACTGAGATTGGAAATGCCCTTTCTCTTTACTTATGTCATCTGGCACTATGGAACCCTTAACTTCAAAGGACTTTATAGAGTGAGTGCCTTACTAGTCAATCTGAACTCTCATAATAAAAAAAATTTTCTCAAAAGAAAATCACATGTTTCAAACATATAGAAAAGCAGAGAAAACAACAGCACCCAGAGACCACATCTGCTTCCACTCATCACCTCCAAAAGCACCCACTATCCTGTAGATGGCATGCATCATCTCAGTGTCTTCATAATTTTGCTATGTATGAAAAATATAGGTAGCAGCCTACAAGGTTTAAGGAATTATACTGTATCTATCTTTCTAGATCTCTAATTTCCCTTAAATTTTTTTTTCTTCTAGATCTCTAATTTGCTTTTGAAACCTAATATTATGTTTCTGAGATTGATCTTTGGTATTAAATTTGGGTTTTGTTTTTTTTTTCAGATTTGTCTGTGCATAACTTCCTGAGATGTTATGGATTCTTCTCCAAAATGCTGTCAAATTGCCACATTCACAAACAGTGAATGAGAAGTCCTGGCTCCACCCTGTGGTTGCAAAATCTTAGTCTGCTAAGGTCACCAATTCTCAGGGCATTTTCTTCCTGGCTCTAGAAAGACATTTTTGGTTTCTCATGGCCCCATGTCCCTACCCCACCAAACTAGCCCGCAAACTAAAGGGACTTCTCAGGAGTGGTTTTTAACGCACAGCTTCTAGATTTTGTGTTTAAAGTCATAAATCAGAAACCAGTATCAGCAGATAAAAATGTCTAAGGCATTAATAGGATATGAAAGTAGGGGGCAAAACACACATATCAAAGGGCCTGTTTCTGTTCGCATTCCTCCAGGGGCCCACCTCCACCAGACCACTTGCCTTTAAAACTACAGAGCGAAAATGGGAGGGTCACGGAAGGAAGAGGCAATGAAACGGCTGGGAAGTGACAAAGAAGGGCGGCAGTGACACCACGTGCTCTTCCTCCAGTGTCCTCTCCTGCTTTAGAGCCCCCCATGGGATAGTGTGAGCTTCATTTAAAGAAAGAAATATCCCCCAATCCTGGGGACTCATAAACACGGGGGCAGGGAACTGCAGAAGAGTTAGTTGAAGGTTTTATGCTAGGAAAGAGTCTTAACTCTCAGAAGGGACAAGGTGCTGGAAGTGCACACTAGGCAGACAACATGCTGGGGTCTCGTCTGGAGCTAGAATCTCAGGAGGCATTTGAACTTTCAAGAAAATCTACCTCAGCTGGGACCCAAGAGGACTTTCTCAGCTCTCCTCTTTTTACCTCTCAATTAAGTCATAACCAGTGTAATGCAGGTGATGTCTGCATTCCATATATGATGGAGAGGAGGCTTCAGAGAGGAGACAATGCCTGAGTAAGGTTTTCTAGGACCAGTGTTTTATTGTGCCAGAGAAAAGTGGGGAGAGATAGGCAGGCAGCTATTGAGGCAGTGGAGTCAACTTTTAAGAGGTTCTCTAGGAGGTGCCTACAAGACCCAGTGCTGGGCTTCCCTGGTGGATCAGACGGTAAAGAGTCTGCCTGCAACACAGGAGACCTGGTTCAATCCCTGGGTCGGGAAGATCCCCTGGAGAACAGGATGGCTACCCACTCCAGTATTCCTGCCTGGAGAATCCCATGGACAGAGGACCCTGGTAGGCTACAATGGGTCGCAAAGAGTCAGACACAATTGAGTGACTAACACTTTCATTTTTCACTTTCTAGGAGGTGCCAGGGTAAATTTTACCCCAACGCCTCTTAATTTAAAAAGATTTTTTCCTACACTTTTGTTTCTGAACAAATTAATGATATTAAAAAAAAAAATCCCAAGCATCAAGAGAAACACTTCTTCCTACTTCTTTTCAAGTACCATCTGAAAATAGGGGGCATGGTTTGATCTGTGGGTTTTCCATCCCACTCAGTGATGGGTGAGCAGAAAAAGTTCAAGAACAGTGGTCAAGGGCAGCATCATCCAAAGTGTGTTTGGTGGGAGGTTTCGGGTGTGGAGCTGAGGCCAGGGCCGGGCTTGCTCGCTCATCAGCTGCGTGTCTCAGTAACTGCTCTGTGCCTTGGCTCCTCAGGATATTTACAGGGCTGTTGTGATGACTGCATGAATTAAAACACGTAAAGAGCTCAGAATGATGACTGGCACAGAATATATTCCGTTGAAGTCTGAGAAACATTATTATTACTTGAAAACAGGGTGTTGTGATTGGATAAAGGTGGGATGGCGTTTTAAATAGAATTCTTTACCCCAAGACTTCCAAGCGCCTCCTGTGGGCTAATGTGCCCTGTGACCCTCTGAAGGGAAATGCAACGTACAGTGTTGCCCAAAGTAGTTTCATTATGGGATTCTTTGCTTGAGGAGAAATACATGAGATTACACAACACATTTTTGGACATGGTGCTCTGGAGGACAGGACTAGACAGTGGGAGGACAGTTGCCTTCTGGTGGCCACAGTCACCACCTCAGCTCTGGGACCGGTTCCCTGTCTCGGGCACTCTGGCTCGAGTCACACCCACCTGGGACCAAGGCAGTGTGGCATCATTCGAGAAGCCTGTGAGGAAGGCAGGGAAATTTTGAGGAGGGTGGTCAATAGGACAGCATTTCCACTGCCTGCCAGGACACCAGCCCTTCCAGGCCCTTTGTTGGTTAAAACAAATGCCACAAAGTCACTGCTAAAAACCAACTTGAATTCTGTCTCTGCCACCTCTGAGTTGAGTGACTCTGGACATCTTCACAGCGAAGATAATAAAATACCTTGATTCCTGGGCTGTCATAATGAGATAACACAAGTGAAGAAACTCTCCAACTACTCAGCACCATAAAATTGTAGTAAATGAGTGTTGGCAACAGCCGAAGTGTTGACACAGCCACCATCACCAGAATTCTCATTAACATCCAATGTAACAATCTCTTACCAGGGCTTTTTTCACGTTACACTGCTACTGATAGACTTTAAAATACAATTTTTTTTTTCCCTGTTAGAATGTAAACTCTTTGAAAGCAAGAACCAAATCTAATCTTTTCCCCCTCTTCAACCACAGAATTTGGAATCCAAGACTACCGTGAACACTCACAGACACTCGCTGACCCATGTCAGCGATGTGGGCAGCCCCACAAGATGACTGAGGGCACCATGGGGGTAACCCTGCGGGCCCCTCGGCCGCATGTCATCCGCTGCACTCCCAGGAATCCCATCCTCAGGGTCCGCCGGGTCCCCTCCCCCGCCCCTCCTGCCCCACTCACCCACAATGGAGAGGATGACCACCACGAAGTCGAAGATGTTCCAGCCAATGGTGAAGTAGTAGTGCCGCAAGGCAAACATTTTGAGCACACACTCACAGGTGAAGAAGATGACGAAGACCAGGTTGATCCAGTAGAGGATGTTCTCCATCTGCTTGCTCTGAGTATCTGTCTCCACCATCATCGTCACCATGTTAAGGCAAATGAGCATCATGATAACAATGTCGAAGGCTTGTTGAGTGACAAAATCAAAGACGATCCCTTGGATTTTGTTCTGGGTGGGGAGGGAGGAAAGACAGAAAAGGCTTCTTGAAAACCTTCCCCAGCAGACTGTGGGAGCTGCCTCCCTGTGAATCCAAGTTCTCTCTGCTTTCTCGGTTGCAGTGCTGGCCGGCAGCAGGAAATGGACAAAGACTACCGTCAACGTCCCCTCATCAAGAGCTCTTTAAAATCACCACTCTTTTCTTTATGCCATCACATGCTTCCGTGTGCCTTCCTGCGTCTCCAGCTGTCCCTTTTTGGTCTCATTTGCCGGCCATTTCTGCTCTCCCTTCATCTCTTCTTCCTTCCCTGGAGAGCTCACGTGCCATCTTTTCCTACTGCTCACACATTACCTCTACACTTAGTTTCCCAAGCGTTTTCTCGTCCAGCTTGTAGCTTTCCTCCGAACTCCTGGGCTGTTTGCTTGGCACTGCATAAGCATCTTGAGCTCAACAAGTCCTTTCTCCCACCATCCCCCAACCTGCTCCTTTCTCACTGCGATTATTCATCCAGTATCTAAGCCAGAAATCTAAGGGTCATTCTTGCTCTTCCCTTTCCCTCATCCCTCATTCAACGCACTGCAGACCCTGTTGATTCTTCCTTGAATTCATCCACTTCATTCCATTCCTGTTGCCCTACTCTAGCCTAAGCCACAGTCTTCCCTCTGGACCTCTAGAAGGGTCTCCTGATTGGTCTTCCCGCTTATTCTCTTGCCCTTATCCAACACAGTCTCCACACAGTGGCAAGTGTCGATTACTTAAAAACAGAAATGGATCACATCACTCTCCTACTTAAAACCTCTCACCGCTTTCCCATCAGGCTTGCAACAAAATTCCTCTGGTTAACCTGGTTTAAAAGTGCCTACCACAGTCTGGTCTTGCTCACCTCACACCCCCCACCTCTAGTTCATCACCACCTGGCCACACTAATATTTCCCACTTTTAAGGCCTCATTTGCTTTTCCAGGATCTCGTTCCCTGGCATTCTGACTCCTTTTCATCTGCTCAAATAGACCCAACTCTGTTGGAAGAGATCCTCCACGCCAGGCTTCCATTATTTTCTATCATGGTCCTTCAGTGCATTTTTTTTTTCTCACAACATTCCACATTTTATAATTACTGTTGGTTACTTATTTATTATCTGTAGCCCCACTATACTGTAAGCTCCATGATGGTGGTGCCTAAATTTGATCACTTTTTGCATAGTGCTTGGTACACAGTAGGAGATGTGTAACTCTTTGTGGAATAACTATTAACACTTCCTACCACACTGAGCATTTCTGTTAGTGGGGGAGAAAACACACGCAGGCTCCCATGTACAAAGTACTGAACAGAGCTTTAGAAACGTCAGCCCTCTTCCATTCCCTTTGGCCACACTTCTATCACACTGTGGAAACTAACATCAAAGAAATAATAGAAAACGTTCTCTTTCTTAAGAGCTCCCTGATTTTTTGGGGTACCTAGGCACTTAAGCATATGCTTCTTCTTAGGATTACTTAACTTGGTGGTTTTCAAACTGTTCTGCAGTGAGGAAGGGCTTTCCTCGCCCTCAGAAATTGGGGAGAGGAGGTCGCCAGGAACAGGGTATGTGGGGCTAAGTCAGGAAAAGGCTCTCAGACACCCATTCTTGTTTTTTGCTCTTCTCAGAAGACTGGCCCAAAACTGGGACTCCCCTTCTTGACTCAAACAAAATAGCCCCACTTTTATTTTTACAAATTAGGTTGTCAGGTATGCTTTTAAGAGTTCTGCTGTAGGTTTTTAAATTTTTATTTTAAATAAAAAGTTACTTTAAATAAAAGTTACAGAAGATGGAACTTTGAGCCTGGCTTTTGGGGGTCACATCCCACCTAGCAGGGTGTACGGCTTCAGGAACATAGCATCTCCTACTTTGAAGCAAGAGGACAATCCCCAACACAAGGGCCATGCAGAATCCCTGTCCCCAAGTCTGTTTTACAAAAGGCTCCGTTCAAGGGAGGAAATCAGGCCATCTGACTTCCCTAGTTTCACCTTCTCCTGCTCTCACAAATTATTTTCACTTTCAGGCACATCCCTGCAAAGACTTACTTGTTAAGGAGAGCATGGAGAAAATAATGACCAAATCCTATCTTGTACTTATAGGAAAGAGATCAGCTTTCACTGCACATTCTGCTGTTAATTTTTAGGTGGTCTCTTAAAACAAACATCTCTCTACCAGGGCAAGAGCCAATGTGGTCAACATGTCGATTCTCTGTTGCCACCCAAGGAAGGCTCCGAGAAAAGGCTGGGTGCAAATGCAAAGGTCACCCCATACCATAACCCATCCTCCCTTCTTCCTCAGATCTTTTCGTTTTTGGCCACTCCACATGACAGGGTCTTAGTTCCCTGACCAGGGACTGAACCCGTGCCCTTGACGGTGAAAGCACAGAGTCCTAACCACTGGACCGCCAGGAAATTCCCTTCCTTAGATCTTGTGGATGGACAGCGAGGGGCGGACTGGAGGGCACAGGCCGCCCCTCATTTGCCCCCTCCTTTCTCTGCAGTAACTCCGCCGTGTCTTTCTTCATATGGAGTCTCACCTGCCCTGGGCCGGTACAGTGAACTCACCAGAGGGCGGGGGATGGGCTTCTGTGGTTTCTTTGAGCCCAGCTTTTTCATGGCGTTGTAGTACTTCTTCTGTTCTTCGGTCATGAAGATGTCCTGACCTCCAAAGTAAAGGAGGAAAAAGAGGACGCGCAATTACAACTGGCTCTTACATCCTGTAGGTGCAGCCCTGGGAACCCGGAAGGCCTTACGCCCTTCACTATAAACCAGGGGTCACCCTCTTAAGCCAGAGGTCAGTTTAGCTAACGGCTGTCCCAGAGTGAGGAAGGCCTGACAACTATTCTAACTCAAAAATATACCTGTCTTTGTTTTCAGGTTGGGATTTCTGAGACCTGCTAGGAGATGGGAAGGAAGGAAGGAAGAGAATAGACTGACAGACCCTCAGGGAAGGGTAAATTTGAGAGCTATGATTCTAAACGCATCTTCATAAATTTTGGGGGGCCTGCTTCCTAATACAATTCTTAAAAAAGACATTTTAAAATGAAAGGAAAAAAACCAAATAAATAAAATGAAAGGATTTTCAAGTTCTAGCTAGTGGCCCATTTCCGACAATATTAAAAATTTAGAAATCTTGGTGGGAGCAATTTGAGAAGTTCCTTGGAGTCTGTTGGGACAGACTTGATTTAGAAAATGAATGACAAGAGTAATCTTTTCAATTTGCTTTAGAAAAAGTAACCATCTGGGACAAGTGAGGAAGGAGCTTTCCAAGGTTGATCTCTCAAATCCCAAAGTGCTGGTGGTCCAGGGAGGAACAAAGATAATGCCAAAACGAGACAGTTTCTACTTCTAACTTAAGCTGTTCATCTGCTGCTTTCCTTCTCAGCTGTTGCTAGACCCTCTGGGACCCAACCTCCCTCTGGTGGGAGGTCAAACCCAGTAAAGAGCCTCAAGAACTGCTAGTAAATTTGGTACCAGTAAATTGCTGGTTTGGTCTAATAAGTGTGGAAAACCTCACACTGCAAAATCCAGCAGAAGACAACGAGCTGGCTGGGCCTACGATATTGTGAGGCTGTGCCACAGTGACGTCGTGATGTGGATTCTAAAGAAAGAGAGGCCTTTTTCTCCAGACAGAGGGACAGAAGTGCCTCTCGTCTGGGTTGACCTCTGGCCACTGGCAATGCGGGGAGGAGACCTATCTTTTTCTTTTGTTGATTGAAGTTATCAATGATGACACCAATGAACAGGTTCAGGGTGAAGAAGGAGCCGAAGATGATGAAGATGACAAAGTAGATGTACATGTAGATGTTGTCCTCATACTTAGGCTGCTCATCAGGCTGTCAAAGGACAGGAGAGAAAAGAGAGTCAGCTCCTAGCTTGGGGGATCAGATAGATTTTGACACGCCAAGGCCATCAGCTACATCAACCACTTGAGCCGCTGAGCAAGCTGGGTGGCAGCCCTAGATTCTGTCTGCTTTTCCACACTGGCAGGTCCTGCCCTGAGAAGGTGTTATTCCTGCCAGGACATAGGTGGAAAATATGCAAACTGGGAGGGGAAGGAGAAGGGAGGGCTGTCTGCTCGGAGCCACACTTAGTTCAAATCAGCACTGAAGAGGAGACAGCTCCATGAGGGTCAGGTGAAAGCCAACAGCCTAACCATCTGGAGCCACTGGAAGACAGTGATTGATAACTCACTGAGAGGGGGGAAAGTGATCTACAATCAATAGGACAAGCAGTAACTGTTCTAACCCTTTCTCTCTCTCTTGACTGAGCTTCACCATGCCATGAGCTTTCTAATCATTTAAGAAGGCTGTGATCTCACCAGGTATATCCTTACCTTTCGGGAATCTACGGCTGCATACATGATGTCCATCCAGCCTTTAAAGGTTGCCTGGAAACAGAGTCAGTCATTAGACTGTGCCTGTTAGCGGGTGGGTGGGTGGGAGTCTAGGTAGGGTCGAAAAGGCAGGCTTAGGTTCTGTGAGAACACAAGTTAGGGAGTTTGGGTGCAGCCTCAAGTGGACGCAGAAATTTTCTGTTTGTTAATACAGATCCCATGGGAGCTTTGTCTAAGTCCCTGAGTATAACATCAAAGTCTGGCAAAGGAACATGTTGACAATGGTAGTTGAGTCAGCACTTTTACAAAAGGTCTTCAGAATGAGTCTAAGAAGGTGGCCCAAAGCAAGGGCAAACTCCTATTTATGACTGGCAGGGATCTACTGATGTTATTATGACTGGCAGGGATCTACTGATGTTATTATGACTGGCAGGGATCTACTGATGTTATTATGACTGGCAGGGATCTACTGATGTTACTCAGAACTGACCCCTCTTTTATGAAGGAGTCATTTTTAAAAACCGTGTTAAACAAGTAATGGGGGTTTGAAAAATTCATAGTTTCACTAAGAAAAAACCTCAATTAGAACTTTTCCCTCTTCAGTAACACACATTTACCCTACTGTAGTGGCAATACCGGCTTTATCCTAGGCAGCCCCTACTCAATTCTCCCATTGTGCCTAACCTGATTTTGGAAACTAATATGGGTAACCAATTTAACAGCCTCCATGTTTACCATTTAAGTAACTCAACCAGATCCTAAGTTTTCTCAGGGCCTGGGCAGTTCTTTATTCATCTGATGGCCCTGGTAATGCCCAAGCACAGTGCCTAGCATATGGTGGGGACTCAATACAACATTTGGCCAGCTAATGGGCACTGGTTTCTTGAAGCTGCTCCAATTCTGGTTCAATCTGTGGGTCCAATTTTTTGAACCGGGACAGAACAACTAAAGAGCTGTGGAATGGGATAAACCCCTGCTCATCCCATTAACTCTGCCTCCTTCTAGCTAATAGTTAAGAGTTTACTACACTCAAGGCTGAGTTGAGTGCTTCACCTGCACTATCACATTTAATCCTCCCAGAAACTATATGATGTAAAAATAGTTGTAATAGTAACAAAGAAACGTAAGAGCAAACACTATTAATTAAGCACATGCCTGCTGTGTGCCAGGCATTGTTAGGGAATGTTAATAAATCACCATGAATCCTCTTAACTACCATGCAAGGTATTACTATTCAAATTTAAGAGATGAAGAAAAAGACTCAGGGAGGTTGAGTAATTTGTCCAAGGTTACATATCCAATAAATGTCAGAGTGTGGCTCAAACCTACATCTGATTTCAAAGCCCAGGAGTTTTCATTGCATCATACTATCCTGTCAAACACTCCAGAAAATTGGCCAGAGAGAGACAGAAAACTAGACATGATGAAATGCTTCATTTCTTGCTGTGATACATGGAGACCCTTCTCTGCAGTTGAGATGACATAGTGGCAGCATCATAGCACCACCATATTGTCATATTCTTCAGTTAACTCTGGCATAGCAGTTAATGTGGGATTGTTCTGCTCCATCAAAATTGCCCTTTTTTTCTTTTTGGTCTGTGACTTACCTATTTCAACTACATACTTCTGTCCTGGAGAAAAAAGGTGATCTCTCTGCAACCTTACTGTGTTGCAGAAATCCTTATTTGCTAAGCGGAACTCAACTTCTGAGCACAATGACAGATTCCCTTGACTGAGGTCTTAGAGACCTCACAGTACTCAGGAGAGGTGTCTCCCTGGATCTGCTTTGGGAAATGACAGTGACCCCTTACTTAAGAGCAACCCTGATTCTGGACACAGGGTTGAAAAAGAACGAAAGGAGATTTCTGCTAGCTGTCCAATTCTCACAGGACTGAAAACAATCTTACCACTTGAAGAAGCGCCAGATATCCTGCCCCAACATTGTCAAAGTTGATCTTCACGTTCTTCCATCTGATTTCTGTGTTGTTCCCCTCCATGAGCTTTTCGCACTCTGTTTTATTGTTGACATCTTCAATTTCAAATCGGATCTCAGAAGACTCATTAAAGCAATAGTGGTACTTTCCCGCAAACAGGTTAACTCCCATGATGCTGAAAATCAGCCAGAAGATGAGACACACCAGCAGCACATTCATGATGGAGGGGATGGCGCCCACCAAGGCATTCACCACCACCTGCGTTGGAAGGGGGAGGTCGCTGAGTGTCGGCAAGAAGTACAGGCACGCGCACTCTTTTGATTTCCAGGGGGGGAATGACACTGTATGGCTTGTTATGACTATGGAAATATTATGTTCCCTTTGGAATTAGGGTAATCAGACAGATCCATAAACAGGACCAAAATTTTGTATTTCTCTGAAATATACTTTGGGGAATTCTAAAAATTACTTCTTTAGGGAACACAAATTCCCCTGCCCAAGTTGACCTAGGTCTTTCTCTTAGGCACCAATCTGGGACTGAAAAAATCATTTCATTGTCTAGTCTTCCTTCTTACCAACTCATGAAATATGGCCCTCACAGGACAATCTGAGTGATTTCAAGCTCGCCAGCTGCCTTTCCACAGACATTCCCCCTCTGCAAATCAAGGTGAGATTGCTCAAAACCACAGAGAACTACCCTGAAGGGTTAGCAGTGAATCACTTGACAGTACATAAAGTCTCTTTTATGACTATGCAAGGCCAGTTATCTTACTTCAGGCAAGAGCTGAGCATGCATCATTTTGCAGGCTCAAGAAAAAAAAAAAAAAAAGCTATATTCCCTCTACCAAACAGTATAAAACAAAATCTGAACAGTTGTGTTTTTCACGCAAGGTTCACTATTCTTCTTCAGTCTTTTTATCTTTCTGACTTTGCAGGCTTCTCAGTCTGAGTCGGCCCCTGCTTGGCTAATGCTGATATCTCTCTGGTCAATCCCAGGTTTGACTTGACTCTTCACAATGTACTACTGGAAAAAGGGTTTTTTGGAGAGTTTTGGGTTAGATCATCGCTCTTGAAACCCCCCAAACTGGCTTATTGTTAAAAATCACTGACTACAGTAGACTCAGGAATGAAAAAAAAAGGAAAAGAAGTCCCATTAGGAATCTAAGTTTCTGGGTTGTTTTTAACTTTGCGTCATAACTTAGATGAGAAGAGCTAGACAGTACTTCCACTGTTGTAGCAGTTTTCACTAGAGGAGTTCAAAGTGCTTACAAAAATAGCATTTCAGGTAGCGGGACAGAAAACAATGCTGGCGATCATTCCTGCCCTGATTCTTACTTGCTGTTGTCTTAAGCAGGACTGCTAAGGCCCAGAAAGGTGACCCTGAAATGGGAAGCATGTTTTTCTTTTCTAGCATCCTTGGAGGATAAGTGGAGTTAAAATAGAGATCCTGTATATAAACAAACTCTTCTCATGTTTTGTTAGAAGAAGGTGACAAGTATCACCACACTCCTGCACCCGTTTTTCGGTGTAGGGAAGAAGATAGGGTCCGCTGCCAACCAGCACAGGACCAAAAGGGCTTAAAGGGCTGTGCTGTACAAGGAACACCAGGGGGCAGCTCTGGGCTCTAGTTTGAGCCTGAGCGGGATCCGATTTTCCTCATCTCTGTTGCGCCTTAGATTGTAATGCCACTCATTGGCACATGTGGCTGAGAAGAGCTGTCTCTTCTGTCCTCTTTCAGAAAGGCAATGATACTCTGCTAAGGAGTCACTCTCCCTTAAATTAAAATATTAGTTTTGTGCTTCTCCAATTCATGTTAAGAAGGCCTTTAGACTGAGAGGCAGTTATTTCTTAATTCTTAGACCAAGAAATCTCTTTTAGATCTAACAGTTTTGTCCTTAGAATAAAATAATTATACTTGCATTCTTCATCACTTTGAACAAGGAGAGCCAGGATATCTGAAATCTGGAAACTCCCCAAGGTTATTTTTGAGAATGATACTCATATTTGCTTATGTTACCAAATTTGTCAGGTGATCAGACTTGAATTTAACCTCTTTCTATAGCTGTTCACCCTTTGATGGGAGCACTATGAGGCAATGAAATGTGCAAAAGAACAGGCAAAAGGAGGATGACCTACAAATGAAATAATTATTTCTCAAAAGTAAGAGAGTAGGTTATGTAAAGTTTCAAAAGCTCCAGTCTGTGTGACAGCATTTTGCAGCAGAGCTTGGATGAGAGATAATGACCTTCTATTAGACCATCACAGGTCTGCAATATGGAAGTTGGTCCCCAAAGATCTGAAACCTAGAAATCTTGCTTTTTATATCAAGTCAGAATATACCTCCTCCAGGAACTCTTCTGGCTACCTTAACCCAGTCTAACCTGTCCTGCATGGTGTCTGTGTCTTACAGTCAAGTATGGGGTAATATTTACAGCAGGGAAGAATAATCAGCTACTTTCACTGTTATACTCACAGATCTGCACATAGGAATCGATACACAAAAGTATTTACTGGGTGTTCTGTGATACACAGGACATAGAAATCCCATAAAGTCCAATGTGTACTTAAAGATGTAAATGTGCTTTCACTTATAATGAAATGTACTTTCATTATAATCAAAGAAGAACTTAGCTTCATTTCATGAACCGAACAGTAGAGAGTTGATGACATTTCTAATAATTCTTCCTTGTGAACATTAGCTTAATATTCTCAGCAACCAAAGAACAAGAAAATATGCTTTCTTATTTTAACTCTTTTACTACAGGTATCTATGTATAAAAGTGACAACTTAAGTTTCCAAGGATAATTACATAATTGGATCTCCTCTTCTGCCCTCTAATAGCTCAAATTACTCTATATTGTTTTTAATTATGATGAAATTATTTTTAAAGATCAGGTATACAAATATTACTTAAAGCTAGGATCTAGCAATCTATAAAGCTACTTTTTTCAATAGAAGTTTATATTTAGCAATTGATACAAATCTCATTGATGAAAAATTCCCACGTGTACTAATTCTTTCAGCATTTTTGTCTTCTCTATAATGCCTGGAACATTAAATACTATAAATACTCATTAAATACCATAAAATCTGTCAAATAGCTTTTAACACATGGCAGAGGGAACATGGCTTTAATGGACAACTAGGTACTGACAATCAACAGAAATGCATGCATGTTTCATAGCATTACTATTGTGTGCCCTCAAAAATCTAATAGCACAGCACAGTCCTTAAATGAAGATTACTATGGAGGAGAGAAAAGCAAAGAACTACATTAAGTATTCCTTTGCCAACAGCATGAGCATTTCAGTGTTCTGGTCTTTGGTTTGAGGAAGAGTCTGAAGTCAGGGTCCCAGGACAAGCTAGGGCCTTATGTTCCCTCGCAAGTGAAGGTCTGAGCCTCTCACTGGAGCAGCACAGTGACAGTTGAGTCCATCTGCGTTGATGGTATTTAGTTCTTGTTTAACATTTTCTAAGGGTAGTCTCTCAAGTGGTGGCACACCCAAGGACCCAAACCAAGAAGTAGAAAACACATCCCTGTGGAAGGGCAACGTTCAGACGAAACGTCAATCCCTGACCCTGCTTATTACTGGGGGACTTACAATAAGCTCAGGCAAATTCACTCGTCCCTTCTTGCAGGTCTTGCACAAAAGGGCTGGGGGACTGCTGCCCAGGAACGGGTCATAAGCCCTCACCTCCGGCCCAACCAGAAATGGCCATGCTGTCGATGACTGGAGTCAACCAAAGGTGGGGTCATCCGTTACCAGAACTTTCCTTACTGAATGTCTACTGTTTCAGAGCCTGATTTTGGGTTCAAACTTGCGCCTGCCCTAATTATCTCATCTCAAAAAAACCTTTGTTAATGCTTTTCAAATAAAACTTTCTATTCAAAGGTCACCCATTCCAGATCCCTGCGTTCCTAAACAACTTGAAAGTTGACAAGTTTTGAAGGAATGAAACTGGGAGTCCAGGAAAGGAGAGGAAAGGGGGAGGAGCTAAAGGGAAGAGGTGTGGCCACCAGAAGGGCCCTGGTGTTCAGACTATTCACACAAGGTCCTTGTGAGTCAACTGGCCACAGCTGGTCAATGAGGGCTACCTCTGCCACTGGGTGGGACTGGCAGTAATGGGCTCCCAGACGGAGAAAGATTGTAGCAAGTGTCAACTGGGCATCTCTTTTTCAGGCTTTCTTTGGGTATCACTGGTTTCACTTTAGGAGATCTGGGACCCATCCTGGGGCATGGTGGAGGATCACAGGCTACTGAGTTGAGGCACAATGTTGCAATTATTGCCTTCAGTCAACAAAATGGATGATCAGCTCTATAACAAAACTATTGCTATTGCTAAGTCACTTCAGTCGTGTCCGACTCTGTGTGACCCCATAGACGGCAGCCCACCAGGCTCCCCTGTCCCTGGGATTCTCCAGGCAAGAACACTGGAGTGGGTTGCCATTTCCTTCTCCAATGCATGAAAGTGAAAAGTGAAAGTGAAGTCACTCAGTCGTGTCTGACCCTCAGCGACCCCATGGACTGCAGCCTTCCAGGCTCTTCCATCCATGGGATTTTCCAGGCAAAAGTACTGGAGTGGGGTGCCATTGCCTTCTCCTAACAAAACTAGTACAACTTATTTAAAATATTTAACTAACCTCTTCTGAAAATAGTAGGAAGGTTGGGGAGGAGGGAAGAGCATTTTAACCCTATCTTCAATGACACCAGAGCCCCCTAAAATGCTAAGCCCTCTTCAATAGACTCTCTCCCTACTTACATTTAGCCTAAGCATAACAATGACCTAATTGCACACATTCTAAAATCTTTTATCTGTGGGAGAAAGACTTAGAATCCCAACTTTTTTTCCTTAATTCAAATAAACGTATGCTGCTGTGGAACAGACCTTCCTGCAGATGGTTTCAGGTGGGCTGCAGAAAGGTTCTGTTGAGTAAACCAAACTGTGACTGTGCTACAGCAGAAATGCAAACGTCTCACAGAAAGCATGTGTCTGCATAAACCAAAATCATCAAATCCCCAAGGCCAAGGGAGATGTTCATCCTCCTGGGCAGATGCGGGTGGCTTCATGGAGCAGTGGCCAGGAACCCACAGATGAGAACGGAGTGACGCAGTACTGCTCTGGTACCTAGTTTCCCTGAGCAGTCTTGCTCTGTGTGGGTCATTCCAACAGTTTAATGTTTGATCTCTGCATATTTAAAAAATATCCTCTGGTTTGCTCTCCTGCATGTATTCAACATCTGAATTAAAGTGAGTTTTCTTGGTCTCGTTAAGTATAACAGACCTCTCTGATTACCACCGGACAACTATTACCATCAACAGCCAGTTGTCCATTTGATTTTAGGAAACTGACTATGTGTGTGCTCATGCACATACATGTGCCCACACACAAAAATTTTTTAAACCAAGAGAGACAGCAAAAAGGCACCAAAAGAGGAAGGCTTATTTCTCAGTTGGCAGGGTGACAGCACCTTGCACTGTTTGGATTTGGGTGGAGTATTGCCCAAGCAGGTAACAGCAGGGGTTGAGAAATTTCAGATGAATTAGCTGATAGTCATCTATCATTGTACCTGGTTGTTATTTTAGCAGTGTTACAACAGGGGACCAGAGAGCATGGGCAGAGGGGTAGGGGATGAGGAGGAAAGCTTTGCTATCAGACAGAGGCTGCCAGTCCTTATGGGACTGGGCTGAGAACAACAAGGTGCAATAAGAGGAATCAGAATAGAAAGAAAAGCATTTCTTTTCCCAGGGTCATGCCAAATTCTGTTCCGTCCCCATTTCCAGGCCTACCGTCCCAGCTTCCAGCCCCTTCTCAGCTGCTTTCTCAGCGACTCCAAGGCCACGGTCCCCACCTGGCCCACACCCCTATCCAGCACTCTCCCTGTCTGTGGCCTCTGCTTTTCAGTGAGTCTGTGGGTGACAATTCCCCTTCTTTGCACCTGGTGATTCTCCCTATTAAATCAACAGCCCAGAAAGCCGCCCCAAGTGCTACAGGTAAGCCAGGCCAAATGAGAATAGCCAATGTTAACATGGTCTGCGATGGCATGTTGTTGGGGGTGGGGCCAGTATTAATATGATGAGGCAGCTTAATGTGAGTCCCCTTCGCACAGGGCAGGTGCGGGGGAGAGAGAGTGGAGGATCAAGACAGCAGCTGCATCACAGAATTCGTGTTTGAATGATCTTCCCACCGTGTGATCAGTTCTAGCATGCTTCAACAGTTTCCACTGGCATGCAGAAGGATCAGCTGCTCTTAGTATCTTACCCTCATCCCTTCAAATCGTGATAAGGCTCTTAAGGGTCTCAAAGCTCTTAGGGTCCTAAGGGACTTTATGGCACCTAGTTCCGAGTAGCCCAGGGCATTAGCTATAAGGCTGACTAAAGAGACCTACACGGAAACAGAAGAGAAAAACAAAAACAAAACAAAGGAAACAAAAGATAAAACAGCAACAACAACAAAAAAGAAACAGAGGATCCAGAGTGTTAGAATAAAACCCCTAGCCCTGATTACACAGACTGGGCCCCGCCCCCCCGGAAGAGGAAGTGCGTTACACCAGCTGCCTACTTCAACTTGGACTCAAACGACCTGGAAGGAAAGGTGGTTGAGGCAGAAGAAAAAAACACAAAGGGAAGAGAACGTCGAGAGAGGGCAGAAGAACAAACATACAAACTGGCAAAGGGAAGAGGCTGACAGGATAGGGGGAATAAGGAAGTTCCATTGGAAGGAGAGGAGCCTGAACAGATGACAAAAACCTTACCCTCGCCCTTTACAGTCTCTGCAGGTCCCAGAAGTTCCCATTAAATTAAGCCAGACAAATTTAATGGTACCTATGGAAAAGAATACAGATAAATACACACACTCCACACAGGCTGCCCCCGCCTCAGCTCATTCACCACGGACTTCCAACAAGGACAAGCTCTCTGACTCCTGGTTGACAAGAAACCATTTGTTTGAGAATTGGATCAGTTACTACATCAACAAGGAAACAGATTCAATGAGTACCATAGTAGGCTTTGCAGTTCCCAACAAGAAAAGGACCAAATGAAGAAACTTCTTGACAGAACTTTGGCTCCATGGGAACTCAAGTGACTCTCTCACTTTTAACTGCAACAATCCTTCCATCTTTTTAACTAGAATCACAGCTCTTTCATGGTCACGAGAACTTGGGTAGGTCTGGACAACTGAATCCATATTTTCCCTTATAATTCCCATACTTTCTCTCCACAAAGCCCCAAAAGAACTGGCCTCAGGTCTAACCTTTCTAGGAAAATCTTCTCTTATTCTTATCATCAGGATAACGGCTGGAAGCCTTCTTGGATGAATTTTTTATTTACAGATAAGGAAACTGAGACCCACACACAAGAATTTGCCCAGTATCAACACTGGCAGTTCTGCAGCCAGGATTAAAGGCCCAAACTCCTGATTCCCAGGCAGAACTCTTTCTTCCACAGACAGGCCAACACCCCCACTGGCTGGGTGACAAAAACCCCAAGAAAGGATTATGGTATCTGCACAATTTGGAGCTGCGTATATTGCCACACTGGGGAGAAGTAGTCTGGTGTCTAGGCCTGGAGTCACAGTCAAATGCTTTCCTGCTTTTACAGAGGCAAACCCACCTTATTCTACCAGAGCTCGCAGAGTGGCTATCCCACAGATCCCTTAACTACACAGAGGGCTGCCTGGGCCTAACCTGAGAGACACAGAGCTCTTCAGGGGGAAGACGACTGGAAATATCTTTAGTTAGACTGTTTGGGCTCTGGGTTTCTTAGAGAAGTATTTCCCTTATACTGCACCACAAGTCTGGGATAGGTTAAGATGCTCTCATCAACAATTCTTAAATTCCCTGTACTGGGAAGTAATGATTATAGGTTGGCTTAGCCTAAACTGATGGTATTTTAAAGCAAATTTAGAGGCAAAAAAAGAGAAACAATCCACAATTTGGTTCTTGGTTACATTTGATGCTTTTAAACTCTAGCTGAGGGAATTACTTCTCAAGATTCTGTATCTCTGAACTGTACAAAAAGTTTTTTCTTTTTAAAAACAAAGATATTTATAATTAAGCAGCAGGCTGGCAGCGGTAGAAGTAGCATGTCAATGGCCTAGTGAGGGTCAGGGATGAGTAGGCTCAGAGGTTTCAGAGTTTAAAGCAGTGTGAACCTTTGGCTATGCCTGTCCTAATAATCCATGAATGGAGACCTCTTCCCTGGAGGCCCAGGCAGTAGCCAAAGCAAGTCTGGAATGAACTGCTGCCCTATTCGGCTACTCAGGTTCTTTGAAGGGTAGATGGCTCAGAGTGTAATTTCTGTGCAAAACAACAGCCTCAAAAGCTTTATCTAGAACACAGCAGTACCAGCCAATCATTTTCCCTCCATCCATCATTGAGAGTAAGAATCCACATGGAGTTGTCTTTTGTCTACGACTGCCAGGCGCGTCCAACTCTCAACCCTGAAGCATCTAACACTGTCTCATATTCTTAAGTGAGACCTGAATGGGTACATCTGAAGGTAAGCTACTTTAACCAAATACTCGAGGTCAAAATACCCAAATCAATTCTGCATAACTATGCCAGGTAAAGATTACAGAAAACTAAGCTTCATATAAGGCTTTTTTCTGATGATAAATAGGCCCAAAGTGGGGAAAAGGGTGAAGGAGGTATAGATGCCAATTCAGAGGCTGGCTGTAAATGCTGCTGAGATGGTCTGCTATTCAACTGACCAATCTAACCAAGATCTCCTCCCAAAACAGCATCGGCAAGCGTCCTATCTGAGTTGTTAGTGGTAATTTTATAATCTGCTGAGTCTCCATGTTAAACACTCACTGGACATAATCAGAACATTGCTTAAAAGAATTAAGGAAAGAATAAAACCTGAAAAAGAAAAGGAACTGAGGGCAAGTAAAAATCCAGGCTATCTGTGGCTGCAGGCATAGAAGAAAAGGGAGACACTGCGTGACTTTTTTAAAATGACATGAACATTTCCAAATGCAGAGTGTTTTCAGTAGTGAATTCAGGATGAGGTGAATCGTCTCTGCAAGTTCCCATCCCTGGAACAGATATGCTGGCTAATCTCTGGATCTGCTGGGGGTAAATTTCCCTGGGAAAAGATGATGAAATTCTCTTCCAGGACACAATCTCCAGGGCAGCCAAGGACCTGGGCAGAAGAAAATGTTGTCTCCGGGAACTCATGTGGCTTATAAACAAAGAAAGTTAATCTTGGAAGTTGTCTAGATCATCTCCATGATTCTAAAAAGTACTCTTAGAGGCTCCAAGAGGCAATGAGGAAGACTGAAAATCCATTAGAGGAACAAACAAGGTGATGGATAACAGGTTCCGGCATCGAGTCACTGGTGGATGAGATGGGAGGGAAGAGAGTCTCTCAGGGAGGCTGCTAAATGAGGGCCGAAAATTCACACCTGCTGGATGTTCTAAATGCCAAAGGGACCAGACTTTTTATGTAAAAGGACAGCAAAGCCTCTGATGGTTCCAGCTGTCCAGGTGTCAGTCTAAGCCTTATTCTCCATCCATAACTCGCACAGTGCAGCCAGGGCACAGACTGGAGCTACCACCCCTGCCCCGACTCTGGCATACTCTGCTTCCCCACACCTGGCAGGAGGTTTTGTGCTGTGGGTGTTGAATAAACATTTGATCCATGAAGAATAAAGGCACTGCTCTGTCTGAGAGAAAACTGAGCGAGACCTGTTCCCAGAATGCTGGATTTCCACAAGCCTGGAATGAGACAAGAGTGGCCTGGACAGCTAAGGTGAGCTTCCCAAGGGCCAGGGCCATCCCTCCCTGTCCCCTGTGACTCCCTATGGCTCCTGGGACAATTCTACATGGAGAATGGTATTTTGTTGATTTCTGTTTATTAGTTACTGGTCCAGAAGTGTTTCAGGAGCCAGAGTCAGGTCTCATGGCAATGGAAGAATCCAGCAACTCCCCAAAGTTGGGGGGATTTAAGGATTATTGTCAGCGGGCTCCATGTCTTTCTCATGTCTTTCGCTTCCCTGTCACTTAGTATAAAGAGTGCTGAAAGTATTTGCTAAATACATAGAGACCTGCAGAACGGTTACTTCTTCTATAATAGCAGCGGAATGTGGGGTACTTGATTGCCCACCCAGAGGGAAGAGGAGGGGAGTGGCACAGGTTAGGGTGAACAGGAGGCAGGTCAAGGTGGGGAAGGTCTGTGCTGAATCACAGCTTCCCTAGGGCTGCTGGAAGTGTGGGAGTGGATGTAACCATCTTGAGTTTCTGGAACATCTAGAAGACAAGGGGCCCCTAGGTCTCCCGCGAGGGTCCACCTGACTCTAAGCGGTCCTGAGGAGTCACAGTGAAATAAGGCCCCAGGGAACTTCCACTGTCCTGTAGGAAGAAAACTGGCCTGTGTCACCTCAGGTCTCTGGGTTTAATCCCAAACCCATTCCTCACCTCCTAGAACTCATGCTTCCCATCTGTGGGAGGAGGCAGAGGCCCTTCCGTCACAAGGGGCTGCCACCTCTGGCTAGAGGCGCTCATGCCGGCCACCCTGGGGCAAGACCTCCCTCTTCACTCTAAGGGCAGTGACCTCCTCACCCCACTGGAGCACAGTGACAGCTCTCGGAAGGAGTAGAGGATGCTGTGTTGGGAAAGGAGTGCATCAACCCAGCAGAGATCACCCTGGTGCGGAGTGCCTGGTGCCTCTGACTTCTGTGCTGCTTCGTGCCAGCCCAGAGGGGCTCCGTAGGCAGTTCACCAATGAAACCTATTTTAAAAGGACCAACCCAGCCGCCAAACACTCCCCTTCTCCACCCTCAGAAGGAAGTGAAGCCACCTTTGTCCCTGCTCCTGAAATTCCCATTCATTCTCATTCAAATGCTGATTTGACTAGAAGAAAAAAGCTTCAGTGATCAGACAGAAGAAGAAGCACTCATCATAGTTAGAAAGCCCAATAAGGAACAGTTCCTGGTGGAGTGAGAAATAGTTATAGGTGACGTGGCTTCAGCCTGAAAAATAACACAGCAGGTAAAGACCACTGAGCCATGGAGATGGTCTTGAAACCTGGAGAAAAAAAGGATTTTTTAAGTTTGATCACCACTGTGGAAATAGCCATGTGTGGGAAGGAGTGGGAGTCGGGGGAGGGTTTCTTTTGGGTTCTTTCCTCTCCTTGGCAGATTTGTTCGGATGAGTCTGGTATGAAGACTTGAGATGGATGGGAGTGTACCTGGGCATGGTCAGCAGGAGAGTCTACTTAGATCCCACCCAGCCCGCCCCGTCCTCTCAGCCCTCTCCTGGCAGCAGCAGGACAACACTGCTGGTCTGGGGCCAGAACCTTCCTGTTCCCAGTCTAATAACAAAGCTTGGACACCAGTGATTCCTCTTCCCATTCCTAATCTCAGAAACTTCTAGGTGAAACCACTAATGAACTGGTGACTTAGGCCCTGGAGCAAATGCGGGGACTTCAGCATCGCTTCCCAAGTCACCACCTGAGTGCTCCGAAGGGAACTTTACCCAAACCTCCTATCGGCCTACCCACTGGGCCCCAGGCAACACTAGCCAGTAGAGGAAGGACAGTCCCTGTCTTTGTTTTCCTGCTGGCAGCGGAGGGAAGGAGAAAGCAGGACACGTACAGCCACGATGAGGAAGTCCAGCCAGCACCAGGCATTGGTGAAGAACTTGACGAAGCCGTAGGCTGTCCACTTGAGCAACATCTCCAGGATGAAGATGTAGGTGAAGACTTTATCAGCATACTCCAGGATGGTACGGATGGTCTTCCTCTGCTCGATGTAGATGTCCTCGAAGGCCTGGAAGAGAGGCAGCAGCTGCCTATAGCGCCTACAGGGAAATGAGCAACACGGAAGTACCACCCCCACCCCCGCAACCCCCCGCAGCCTTCCCACCTGTGCTGGCGGGTCATCAGCTCCCCGTCTCCCTTCACTCTGTCCCTTGCTACACATGGCTTTTCTTTGTAAAAAACTTTTCTTGAGATGTAATTTTCATACCTCACAATTCAGCTACTTAAAGTTTACAGCGCAATAGCTCTTAATGCATTCAGAGTCATTTATTCATCACCTCAGTCGAACTTAGAATATTTTCATTACCCTCCAAAGAAACCCCACACCCTCCAGCTGTCACCCTCTAGTCTCCCGATCTCCTCCTAGTCCTGGCAACCACCAATCTGCTTTCTGTCTCCAGAGACCAGCTCCTTCTGGACATTTTGTATAAACTGAATCATGTAACATGTGGTCCTTTGTGAATCAGGGGTTTAGGGAAGTAAGGGAAGTTGCTTTGAATGAGGCAAGCTAAGCAGTGAAGATACTTGGTCATTCGTATTCTTATCCTGATGAAAAGGGGGCCTTGGGCTCAAGAGGGATCATGCTGAGGTCTAGGATGAAGATACAGACAAGTGTGAATTCTAATCCCCAGGACTCAAAACACCAGCCCGAAGCACCAGAGTAGATCGTTACTCTTGGTTTACAGCCAGACTGTGTTGTTTGAGAAACTGGGCTCAGGCCACCCAGTCTTTCCTGCTGGTCTCTATACCCCTGCCCAGTCAATCCCCCAGCAGATTCTCCCCAGACCTCACCAGGGCACCACTGCTGAGTAGAATCATGAAGATGATGAAGGTCTCGAACCAGTTGTGCTCCACGATGAGGAAGCAGGTTTTCCGCAGGATCCACCAAGACTTGCCCAGTCCCTCCTCAATGTTGACCTGGCAGCACTTAAATCTCTGGACACAACCTGGCACCAGCGGGAGAGGCAGATCAGACTGTGGGACGTGCCCCGCCCAGAGCGCCCAGGCCCCCCAGGTGCTGCCCCACCACACAGCACAACAGGAGTTCAGCGGCTGACTCAGAATCTTTGACTCAGAAGTGGAGGGGTGGTGGGGCTGAAGCTATGCTGCCAGGCAGCCAGGGCAAGGCCCTCTGGTGATGGGAAGATATCCTATAAAGAAGCAGTGAGCGGGAGGAGAAGAGGGTAGTCAGGAGGCAGACACGGTGGAAGTCTTGGGGCTGATGTTGAGAAAAATGGACAAAGAAAAGTTTGAGAATAAAAACTTGTTACAGCTGAGCATCCAATGGGGAAAATGGTATCAGCCTCCCTGAAACTGATGAGGCAGGGAACAAAGTTCCTGCAGATACCCACAGAGCCCCCTTCTCCCCGGCCAACCACGGACCCTAGCATAAACGTTGTCTGCAAGCCATGCAAGTGCTACATGCCATCCGCTCTCCTGGCCCCCTTTCACCTTCCGTGAAGCAGGCATCTGGATCCAAGTACTCCTCAGGCTGCTCCACAGGGACTTCTTCTACTTCTGGTTTGATGTCAATGGTGCTTCCTTCAGAGGAGCTGGTGTCGTCCAGTTTCTAGATACATAAGGAGAAAGGAGAGAAGCATTGCTATAGCAGCACGTCTGCTCTATGCTGACTACACTGCCTTTGGTACTGATGACGCAGCAGCTACAATTCAGGCTAGAAACTCATCATCATGCAATTCACCATGGGCTGACAACTGTCACAGGGCCTGCAGAACCTGTCAGGAGGGCGTACAACATCATAGCCTGCTCGCGGATGACAGGGGTCCATCCTAAGTAGAAGGTGCCTGTAGCTGGTCTCAGTGGTACAGCTCAGACAGATTGATGGCAGGGAAGTACTCGAGGGTTTCCTCCAGCCCCTGATCCAGATGACTCAGAAGCAAGAGGGACAATCTCAGGAATCTAGCTCGTCTGGGGTGGGTAGAATTGGTTCTCAAAGTTGAAAGTAAAGTGAAAGTCCCTCAGTTTTGTCCAACTCTTTGTGTCCCCATGGACTGTAGCCTGCCAGGCTCCTCTGTCCACAGAATTCTCCAGGCCAGAATACTGGAGTGGGTGGCCATTCCCTTCTCCAGGGGATCTTCCTAACCCAGGGATTGAATCCAGTTCTCCTGCACTGCAGGCGGATTCTTTACTGAGTCGTCAGGGAAGCCCAAAAGTTCAAAGTTGAGAGTTGGCTATTCCAAAATCTCTCTGCCAGGCCCATGGCTGGACCAGTCCCAAGGCTGATCATTTGTTCCTACACAGGATCAAGACAGGTTTCTCAGCTGGGACCTTACATCTTTGCTGCCTTCAGGATCCGACTCGCTGCTGACGTCCTCGGTGTTTAGGTTCTCAAAATCGGACTCGCCGACGGCGATGGGCACTCGCACAGTCAGGTTGGGATTGTTGATGAAGGACATGTGGTCCTCGTCGATGATGTACTTCTCCACGCTGCTGCCGATGCCGCTGGTGGTGCCGTTGCCATTCTTCTGGAAGTCACCGTTCCGGTGGATGTCGGCGCCGGTGTGGTTGGCGATGCAGTTGGCTTTCTTCTCGTACAGCTCGTCCAGAGGTTTCACTTCGTCAGCCTCGCGCTGCTTGAAATGGGCCTGCATGAAGGCGTGCACTTTCAGTTTGATCCACGCCACGCCCTTCTTGATCCGGATCACGGAGATTTGCAGGTTGTTCATTTCTCCATCATCGTCTGTGGCTGCCAGGTTGTCAGCACTGAAGGAGCTCAGAAGCAAGGCCAGAAACAGGTTCAGTACCTGCACCAGGAGCATTAGGAAAATGGCGAGTGAATGGAGAATGGTGTTGGGTACAGTTATCCACTCAACTAGGGCTGTAAACTGCAAGCTCACAGGCTTACGTAAAAGACTCCAGAGTTTCTACTGTGTTCTGTTTGACTCACGTAGTGTTTTAAGTGCTCGTGTCACTATGTGGACATTTTGTTTGGTTTTGGTTGTAATACAAGGAGTTTAGTACTCCTTTTTTTGGTTCTTTTATAGTGCTATTCACATATATATGTACTTCAAAACATATTGCTTTTCTTATAATCAGAACAAGCAAAGGTTGTACCCATTTTGGGAGAAAATTCTCCAAAAATACAAACAAATACAAAAATACAAAAAATACAAAAAGGTGGGCATGGATTATTGAGAAGGATCAAAGAATGCCTAGACGCCACGTGTTCTTCAGCAGCAGGTGTCCTGGAGGACCCAGGTTAGAAAAAAACTAGGCTTGGAGAACCAGACTTTCATGTAACAAATCTCGAAGGTGGAACTGAAATATATTCCATGTTATCCTATTTTAAGAATTGATTTTCTTTGTTTTCCTAACATTTATCAAAATTAAGTAGCTCTAGCAAGAGGGTGATGGTGACTTTGGGGTTCTATATCTAAGTGTCAGGCCATTAGAAACAAGTTCATTTATTTTTCTTTTCTTAACCACACTGGGCATTAAGATTAATTTATTTTTATTAAGACTTACTTTTGAAAAGTGGGAGAGATGTTCACTTCTTGATTTACACTTGGCCCTTACTTTGTCATACTTCTGAAGAAGAGTAAGGCTTACATTTTAGGTGGAAATAATCATATGTACAAGGTGGGGGAAACAGAAACAATATATGAACTCTACGTATCTGGGTTACCTTGGCCATTTGCAGCATTACAGAGGAATACAGTCAGTTAAGTGGGGGTCAGCTGATGAGGGCTTTGAAGGCCAGGCTGAAATATTTGAATTTTAATTGGATCCACTATTGGTCCTTGAGTAAAGGAGTCACAGATGATGACAGAGATTTGAGAAAGTCATTCCTACTAGGTACACATGTGGTAGGCTGGGAGGAGGGGTTGGGAGTTAGGAAGCTGTTCCTTGCATGAGTTGATAAGGGTCTGGATCAGGCTATAGGAACCCCAAACCTTAGCAAGCAGAAGAATCTCCTGGAGTGGGATGCTTGTTAAAAACGAGCATCTCCTTGGTCTCACCAGAAAGATTCTGATTCAGTAGATCTGGTGTAGGTCCTGGGACTTGGCCTTTTTTAATGAGTGAAACTCAAGGTGACTGTAACGAAGATGGTCTTCCTTGGACTTTTAGAAATACCAGATGGGTTGTAGAAATGGAAAGGAAGGGGCAGATCTCAGAAATACTACAAAGAAAGATGCATATATAGAAATGCTAAGAAGAAAGATATGAGAGACATCAGATATTTACCTGGAATGGAGAGAAAAGTCAGAAGAGACTGACAGATTCCTAGAGATGACATGGGCAGAAGGACTGAGCCAAGGGGGAACTGGGAAAAGTGTCATCACAGGCAGAAATAATAGTGGATTTTGTCATGTGCTCAGGTGTCTGTAGCCAGTCATGGGAAGATGTCTCTGAGACTACCGAGGACAGGAGACTAGAGCAATGGGAGGTCAGGGCTGGTGATGTTGACTCTACAATGGATAGGAGCTGCAGGCAGCAGCTGTCTTCACTGAAGGAGTGGGAAGACTGGAGGGATCAGGACTGAGGGGAGATGGCTGGGAGTGGAGAATGGGAGTGACTAAGAAACGTTACATTGCCTGTTTTTATAGGTCCAATGAGAGACTAGGGTGGGCAAGGCTGGTTCAGAGGTTGATAAGTAGGAATGCCCTACTGGCGTATGCTTCTCTATGGCAGAAAAAGGAAGAAAACCACTCTCGGTGAGCTTATAAGGGGTCATCTGAGTGTGTCTTCTTCCAACCCTCCTTCTTGTACACTTGCAGGCGGGCTCTGGCCTGATTTGAAAGATGAGTGCTTCTCAAACTATAATGTGTATGTGGATCACCTGGGAATCATGTTAAAAATGCAGATACAAAAAAAAAAAAAAAAATTGCAGATACTGATTGTGGGGAGTGGCCTAGGATTCTGACTCTCTAGTACACCCTTGAACGTTCTCACTGCTGCTAGTTCTCGGATGACACTTTGAGAAACAAGGTGTTAATTTCTGTTGGTGAACATTCTATTTCCAGAGGCAAGTGACAGCAGGTGGACAGAGTGAAGTAAGGAAGTGATTTGAAATTTATAAACATCAGATAAAATCCTAGGATGGCTTAGATCCATGGTTCTCAAAGAAGGGCAATTTTGCCCCCTGAGGACAGTCGGTAATGTCTGGAGACATCTTTGGTTTTTACAACTTGGGCTGGGGGTCACTACTGGCCAGTAAAGAGCAGATGCCAGGGATACTGCAAACACCTTAAAATACACAGGACAGTTCCACAACAAACAATTATCCAGCCCAAAAGATCAGGCTGAGAAGTTCTGAGGTTTTTTTAATAGTAGAAAGACCACAGACTTTGAAGTCAAGGATCTAATACAAGCCCTGACGTTTATTAGCTGCGGGACTTTGGAAAAGTGCCTTAACTGCTGAATTTTGTTTCCACAGTTATGAAAAGGTTGACAGGTTGTGAGGCTCATGACCCACTAGGCCTCTGAAAACAGCAGTCTCTTTTCCTTTGTACCTTAGGGTTCTTGGGCCAAGAAAGAATAGATCGGAAGA
>NW_011494955.1:5498218-5503903 GCF_000754665.1 Bison bison bison | reverse complement strand
GCCAAGAAAGAATAAAGACCAACAGAGACATGGAAGGACTAAGTAGACTGGGCTTCTGGGTCAAGGGTCAAATGCTCAGAGCACAGAACAAAAAGATGTACAAGTTAGTACTAACCACCAAGTTGCCAATAACCATGACCATCATGAAGACAATGAGGCACATGGCCTGGCCAGCCACCTCCATGCAGTCCCACATGGTCTCGATCCATTCCCCGCACAACACTCGAAAGACAATGAGGAAAGAATGGAAAAAGTCATGCATGTGCCAGCGAGGGAGTTCACAGTCCTGGTTGATCTTGCAGACACATTCTTTGTAGCTCTTTCCAAAGAGCTGCATCCCCACCACAGCAAAGATGAAGACAATAATGGCCAGCACAAGGGTCAGGTTGCCCAGGGCACCCACTGAATTTCCAATAATCTTGATCAGCATGTTCAGGGTGGGCCAGGATTTGGCCAATTTGAAGACTCGGAGCTACGGAAAAGAAACCCAAACAAAACCCAAATGAAATTCAATTAATTTATTCTTATCACATGGCTACAATAAAAACATACAAAATTAGTAAGATCATTACATTTACTGAGCACCCTTGGGAAATTCTCAGGGTTTTCTAACAGTATCTTAAAACTGAGAGAAACTGAGGAACAGATAAAGGAAAACTAATTAACTGCAAAATAAGTGAAAGACTTAGAACTAAGAACCAAGAATACTGCTTCTAGTCCCTAAATTAGTCTCTAGGTCAATCCACCTTTTAAAAATCCATACATGAACATATTCTTTTCCTACTGATTTTCCCTTGACTTCTCAGCAGTCATATTAAGGAAAATGTGATTTGTAGTGAACCGAAAGATCAGCTTGGTAAGGACAGTGAGAATAAATCATCTGTCTCTTTAAAAAAGCAAGCATTTAAAAATTCTACATATCTCTCTTTTTGCCTGCCAATAAATAGGTAATGGTTGATATGAAACTTTGTGACATGCTTAGACTAACTGGGAGGAAAAGCAGTTTCGAAGGGGCAGTTCTAATATAGCAAAAGCCTTATGAAAAGGGACTACACTGATATTAATTCAGAGGGCAGAACTTTTGGTATCTGTTAATCAGAAAATTTCTGTATTCTGTGATGAATGATTATAAGGTCTTGGCTAGCCAGCTGAGAATTATAATAAAGCCCATGAACAGAGATCACCATCGTATGTCTTAAGTTAATAACTACACATGTAGTAGTATGTGTAACAGGATGTTAACAGGAATTCTCGTAGAAGGCAACCATGCTGATTTGGACATTTTTTTTCCCCTACTGAAAATCTGAGTTTTGTCTGAGAGTTCAAGATTTACCAGGTGATGCTCTGTACGTAATCTGGGTCTCTCACAGTTTTCCACCATTCTGACTGGCTGTTAATTTATTCAGAGTATTAGTGATAATGCTTCTATCACTTAATTCTTCATATCTTCTAAATAACAAGAACTACTCTCAAAAAGTCTACTGTTGGCTGGATCCTAACCAAAGACCAGTAAGCAGAGGTTCCAGAAATGTGACAGATGTTATTTGTGACTTGGATTGAATGAGATTTCTGTTTTATCAACAGTTTCATTCTAATCCAATTCTCTTTCTTAGATAAGCTGAATATCCTTAAATCCTTTCAGTTATCAGTGCTTAGGTATTTTCCCAATAAGAGAAACAAATCTAAGCCATTTCTGATGCTCTGTCTGACTGGGATACCCTCAAGGTAACTCAGCTTCTCAAGGGACTCAATCAGGACATCACTCATGCCTATGTTTCATAGGAAGCTATTCTGAGGATATTGTTAACTATTAATACATTCAGAGGCATTTTAGTAATTTGAACACTAATTTCTTCAAATACATTAAAAAAATCCTTCTTAGCTAAAGATCTGTGTTCAACAACTAATTTCAATATAACTTAAAAAAACATTATTTTATTCTCATTTTCTGGAAGGGGTCACCATGATAGAAGAAATGAGCCATCTTTGGAAAAGGGAGAAATATTTGCCATTTCAGGGAGATGTTCAGATAAAGAAATGGGCTCACGAGCAAATTCAAATCAGACCTCAGAATAGCTCTTGTGAATCCTTCTTCATCTTTTAGATTAACCATTATTTTCTGAGGAACTTCATAAAATTGATTTATGTTTGTTGACTGATTAAAAAAAACCTACTTTCTAGATTAGGTAACCAGCAGAAAAGTTTTTCAATATTTTAGTTGATAAACCAATAAACAGTCAACTGAAACTGGGAGCAGGATACAGCTAAGAATTTTGTAAAATCATCAGATTAACTTATACAAAATTCTTCCTACTAGCTACAAGACAGGAAATGTAAAAAAGAAATTGGAGAAATATGGAATACCAATCGGAAAGATCGCAGCACCGAAAGCCCCTCCACGTCTGCTAGACTCAGTTCCATTAAACTGAGGGAGACAATAAATCCATCAAAAATGTTCCAACCTTCTTGGAAATAATAGTAGGGATCCATGGCTATGAGCTTCAGGAACATTTCCGCTGTGAAAATTCCAGTGAAAACCTAAAGAGGGGGAAGGCAGGGGTAAGAAAGAGAAATAATAGAAAGAAAACACCTCTATCATTATCTTTGAATATGGCAAGTCCAAGAAGCCACAAGCATCAGCCTTCACTAAATTCTGCTTCTGAGGACATCAATACCTGGATGTCCCCTAACAACTCTACCCGATGCAGGAAAGTCTTATTTTCCTCTTGAATGAAGAGGAAATGTTCCCATCTGTGTTGCTGGAACTACCCAATTCATATTGTTCAAGAGGACAGTTAAAAAATTATTCTAAGCAATCAGGAATATCACACAAGTGATTCGTAAAGGGTCAGCAGTCATTTGAATGTGTATGCCACATTTGGGATACTGACCAAAAAAACCCACTCACTGTGTTCTAATTATATTAGAAAAATACAGCATTCTTCCTGATTTAACATTATGTATCTCCTTGACTGTAGACATATACTACAGAGCTTCTTTTAAATGGTAAAAGCAACAGAAGAACATTGCTTAAAGTGTGCAAAATATTAGAGAAATAGTCTCACTGCCTTGCATACAATTATTTTAATGTACTCCTTTTTTTTCAAATGCATAAAAATATTTTGTCAGAGTTTAAAACCACAGACTACATAATATCTTGGCTTTTCACTTATCTTGATT
Organism: Bison bison bison; assembly: GCF_000754665.1. Taxonomy (NCBI): domain Eukaryota; kingdom Metazoa; phylum Chordata; class Mammalia; order Artiodactyla; family Bovidae; genus Bison; species Bison bison. Next base: position 5,500,723 of record NW_011494955.1, on the reverse strand, counting down.
TATCATGACTCATTTCACTTGACACACTTTTTTCACTATCATGACCCATTCATGTTGCAACACAGTCTTCCTAGCTCCCACTTTCATTGCTTGTATAATATTCTATTGGTTAAATACATCCTCAAAGAATTTTCTCATTGTTGGAGACTCTGTTGGTGCTTCCTTCGGATTTTTTCAATGTGATAATCAAGGATGTAATCATTGTTCTAGATTTGGAGCTAACTGGGTACGAGAATGATTTCTCCTCTCTGCTGCCTGACTCACTCCCACCTTTCTGCCTTTCAGAGCAGCGTGTGTGTCCCCAGTGCCTTCTGTATCCTGAGGGCCTTGGTAGCATAACATGTAGGCAGAAAGCAAAATCCCATGACCACCAGTTTTGACAAGATCAATACTCTCATTCTAGGCTAACCACGTAATATCTATTACTGAATATCCTGTTTTTAGAGGAGAGGACTTTATATGCATCAGATTTAAAATTCATAATAAGTTAATAATTGTAACCACTTGGCTACCAAGTTTACATATGAAGGGGCTTGAGAAAATCTTCAGAGATATGGTCTGAGGTCAGAATTTAAAATAGTGAAAAATACTTAGATTATACTTGTGGTTTGGAAATACACTGAATTAATGTACACCAAAAACAAAACAGAATGACTTGATGAAAATAAAACAAAATGGATAAGTGGTTTGGAAATTTTTGGTTTCCATATACATTTCTAAGCTTTCCCTATCCTGGGTCGGAAAGATCCGCTAGAGAAGGGACAGGCTAGCCACTCCAGTATTCTTGGGCTCCCCTTATGGCTCAGCTGGTAAAAAATCCACCTGCAATGTGGGAGACTTGGGTTCGATCCCTGGGTTGGGAAGATCCCCTGCAGAAGGGAAAGGCTACACACTCCAGTATTTTGGCCTAGAGAATTCCATGGACTGTACAGTCCATGGGGTGGCAAAGAGTCAGACATGACTGAGTGACTTTCACTTCCCAGGTGGCTCAGTGGTAAAGAACCTGCCCGTCAATGCAAGAGACGCAGGTTTGATCCCTGGGTTGCGAAAATCCACTGGAGAAGAAAATGGCAACCCATTCCAGTACTCTTGCCTGGAGAATCCCATGGACAGAGGAGCCTGGTGGGCTACAGTCCACAGGGTTGCAAAGAGTTGAACACAGTTGAACGCACATGAACACTCGCATGCACTTTTTTAAACTGGCTTGCATCGGCTCTGACAGCCACACCAAGCTGCCCTCCTGCACAGATGCCCTGCTTGGGCCCTGGCACCTGACACCAAACCCCCCTCCATGTGGATGGGGCTTTCGAACCGGATCTTTTGAGGGGAAGGAGTATGGAAGGAAGTGCAAAAGGTTCACCTGACACCTAAGTTTAATTTCTGAGATTCTGACCAAAAAAGGAAAAACAAGTTGTTTTTTCCTCCTTCACCAAATACACGTGAATGTTATGGTTTCTTAACTGCAGCTTAAACTTAAGTTTTCAGCTGAAAGGAATCCTTTTCATATTGTCATTTTTCTTTCTCTGTGTCCCTGTAGTCTCTTATGTATACCTCTTTTTAAAGGGAGAGAGGACTCCATGCCCCTTGAAAGGGTCTTAGGGACCCCAGGGATCCCTGGCTGTATCGATAGCAGCTACACTAGAACATAAATTCTGAGGTGAATATTGGATGACATTCACAAAAGTGACGTTTATATACAGTTGTTGATGGCATCAAAGGGATAACCTTGAATTTGCTTTTCTCCATTTTTCAAAACAGCCAACAGCTACAAATTTATATTTACCCAAACTCCAAACAAGGGCAGCCCACTGTGTAGGCTGAAGGCATGAAGCAACATGCCTCTGTCACAGGCATTTCTTTTTTTGTTTTTTTTTAATGTTTATTTATTTATTTATTTGGCTGTGCCAGGTCTTAGTTGCAGCATCAGGGTATCTTTTTTTCTGTTTTTTAGTTGTGGCATGCAGAATCTAGTTCACTGCCTGACTAAAGGATTGTACCAGGACTCCCTGCATTGGGAGTGTGAAGTCTTTGCCACAGAACCACCAGGGAAGTCCCTATCACAGGTGTTTCTACCAGGCCTCTGGAGGCCCAGCCTCCCGTTAAAAGGCAGCACCACAGAACTGCATCTTCTCTCAGGAACCAGCATTCCCACAGGATAGCTGTTCTGAGGTTCATCACCCTGTGCTGTTACTGAGCACTTTCTGTGCATTCACCAAGAACCAAGGGGACAGCAGATTCAGTTTCCACTTAGTGTGCGTTAAGTGGGTTAATGTTTCTATGTAGAGAAACCTCTGATGGGCTGACGCTAAGGGCAGCACAGACCAGACAGTCAGCGCCTGAGCAGGGTCAGGAATGGTGCCCCAGCATGGGGTGTCTAAGCCCAAGCAGGATGTAGACAGCTTCTGGGTGGGGAAGCCTGGGATGGGGTGAGGAGGAGTCCTTGCAGGGGAAGGCCCACTCTGAGATGTCTGAGTTCAAGTGGCAGGAGAAATAAGGCTGTGTGGG
>NW_011494955.1:5481621-5498118 GCF_000754665.1 Bison bison bison | reverse complement strand
CTGAGAAGTGTGAGGAGGGGTCCAAGCAGAGGACACGGGGACTCAGGGTCTGACCAGGGGGAGGGGACCCCCATGTTGCAAGAGGTAACAGTGGCTTTTTCTTTTTTTTAATGAAGTAATATACTAAGGATAGTGGTAACCAGGTTTATTTTTGTTGGAGAAGGAATTATAAACATAGAAAGAAGAAAAACAGAATGAGTTCTGTAATGCTAGGTTAAAGTAAGTGGTGAGCCCTGTACAGAGAGGGCCCAGCTGTGCATATTGCTCCAACAGATGCTGACTTGTAAATGTCAATTTCCAATAAAACAATCAAGAGTTGCTTGAAAAATGGCAGACTCCAGGCCTGAGACAGGACAAAAAATATAAAAGTTAGCCTGGAATATTTCTGAAAAAACAAGGAGGCAATGAGGACATGTTGAGAAGACATGTTGAAAGGACATGAACGCTACCTTGCAGGGACTCCCACTGCCAAATCAGGAATGGTTTGCACATCTACGCACAGGATAATAATGGGTTAAAACCCATTGAATAAAATGGAAAACCGGGAGTCCACACAGATATAATAAAGGAACAAATCAAAAGTTTAATGAAAAGCAGGAAATTTAGATAGTTTCAAAGTGTCTTTCTCATAAACACTTATTAATTATAAACAGAATAAGAGTAACTGTACACGGCAGAACCTCAATCAAGTGACCAAGGGACCAAGGGCAGAAATGGGACACGTGGAAATCACGTGCCACCTGGTAGACGCAATGAGAAAACAACAGCCTCACCTGGGCGACAGTCTTGCCAAATGCATGGCCTGAGTCTAATCAGGAGGAGGCATCAGACAAAGCCAGGTCGAGGGAATTCTACAAAATAACTGGACAGCCATCTTCACAGGTATCAAGATCATAGAAGTTAAAGAAAGACTGAGGAGCTCTCTCAGGATGAAGAAGGTTAAAGAGATATGATAGCTAAACTCAAGAGTAACTCTGGAATGTCATTTGTTTGGGTATAAAGACATTATTGGGCTTATAAGCAAAATTTGAATGGGCCTGAGAATTTGATGGTAATGTACATGGTGATTTCCTGATGTTGGCAGTTATATCCTGGTTCTGTAGGAGAATGTACTTGTCTATAAAAGTACACTACAGGGACTTCCCCAGTAGGCCAGTGGCTGAGACTCTGTGCTCCCAGTGCAGGGGGCCCAGGTCTGACCCCTGGTCAGGGAACTAGAACCCTCAACTGAAGAAACAAAAAAAAAGATCCTGCATGCTGCAACACAGACTGACGATCTTAGGCGCTGCAACTAAGATCTGGCCCAGCCAAATACACAATAGATAAATAAATAAAAATAAATAAATAATTTTTAAAAACCACACATTACAGTATTCAGGGGTGACAGGCTTCATCAGCAACTTACTCTCAAGATAGTTTTTTACACTGCACTTGAAACTTTTCTGGAAGACGGAGACTGTTTAAAAAACTACCTATAAACTCACTATTGTGTTCAAATGGTTACCAAAACAACAACAAAATGGCAGGAAAAGAATGATTACATTTACCTACTAAACAATACAAAAGTCACGTAGCCTCCCTGGGTTCAATTCCCTCTATAAACATGGGGGCTGGATGGAACTATCTTTATGCTTCCTCCTACTACGAAAAGTTTTTCTTAGGGAGAGGCTGGAAGAGACAGGGATTGCTAATTTATAGAATGCTGTTCTTATCTTCCCTCAAAAACATCCAAGGACACACACAACAGTGTACATCTGTGTACAAACACAGCCCAATTCACCGTCCCAGCTGTGGGAAGAGCCTCTCTGTCCAACCACCAGAGAAGGTCCTAGTCTGCCTCACAAGCTAGCTCATCCATCTTTTCTCGTTGTTCTCTTACTCTCAGGTTCAGGCAAAGGCTGTATCCACGTCTCCACATCTTTGAAAACTCTCCTACTGAACTACATGTACACAATTCCTAGGTATGGAGAGTACTTTTCACTATTTCCAAAACTTCTGTACGGGTTCTCGTTTTACCCTCTCAAATACTGATGACATGGTATTACTCTCAGTTTATAGATGCAAAACATTTCTGGACAGCAATCAATGGCTTATTCACAGCTAATATGTCCACACTAGTAAAGTAAGGCTCAAAATTCTCCAAGCCAGGCTTCAGCAATACGTGAACCGTGAACTTCCAGATGTTCAAGCTGGTTTTAGAAAAGGCAGAGGAACCAGAGATCAAATTGCCAACATCTGCTGGATCATGGAAAAAGGAAGAGAGTTCCAGAAAAACATCTATTTCTGCTTTATTGACTATGCCAAAGCCTTTGACTGTGTGGATCACAATAAACTGGAAAATTCTGAAAGATATGGGAATACCAGACCACCTGACCTGCCTCTTGAGAAACCTGTATGCAGGTCAGGAAGCAACAGTTAGAACTGGACATGGAACAACAGACGGGTTCCAAATAGGAAAAGGACTATGTCAAGGCTGTATATTGTCACCCTGTTTATTTAACTTATATGCAGAGTACATCATGAGAAACGCTGGGCTGGAAGAAGTACAAGCTGGAATCAAGACTTTCGGGAGAAATATCAATAACCTCAGATATGCAGATGACACCACCCTTATGGCAGAAAGTGAAGAAGAACTAAAGAGCCTCTTGATGAAAGTGAAAGAGGAGAGTGAAAAAGTTGGCTTAAAGCTTAACAGTCAGAAAACTAAGATCATGGCATCCGGACGGTCCCATCACTTCACGGCAGATAGATGGGGAAACAGTGGAAACAGTGGCTGACCTTATTTTTGGGGGCTCCAAAATCACTGCAGATGGTGACTGCAGCCATGAAATTAAAAGACACTTACTCCTTGGAAGGAAAGTTATGAGCAACCTAGACAGCATATTAAAAAGCAGAGATATTACTTTGTCATCAAAGGTGTGTCTAGTCAAGGCTATGGTTTTTCCAGTAGTCATGTATGGATGTGAGAGATGGACTATAAAGAAAGCTGAGCACCAAAGAATTGATGCTTTTGAACTGTGGTGTTGGAGAAGACTCGAGATCCAACCAGTCCATCCTAAAGGAGATCAGTCCTGGGTGTTCACTGGAAGGACTGATGTTGAAGCTGAAACTCCAGTACTCTGGCCACCTGATGTTGGGAAAGATTGAAGGCAGGAGAAGAAGGGTACGACAGAGGATGAGATGGTTGGATGGCATCACCGACACAATGGACATGAGTTTGGGTAGACTCCGGGAGTTGGTGATGGACAGGGAGGCCTGGCGTGCTGCAGTTCATAGGGTCCCAAGGAGTTAGACATGACTGAGCGACTGAACTGACTAAATACATCCAAACCAGAGCTCCTGATTTTAAACTCCACCCTGTTCCTTGTTCAGTCATCCCCATTTCCCCCTTGGTTACCCAATGCCCTCAGTCTAGATACCCTTCCTGATATCTCTCCCTCCCTCTGAGTCCAAAGTATCCTGGACCATTCATTGCTCTCCGCCTCCACTGCTCCTCGTACATCACTTCTCCCTTGAAGACTCTGCCCCTGGAGTGCTCTCCCATTTTAGAGCTTGGACTGGTTGGCTTGGCTCCCTGAACATCAGCTGTTGACCTTCTCCTTTCTCCCTTTCCTTCATTGATGATTCTGAGCAAAGTTGTCTGAATGCTCACAACCCTAATTTCGGTGTGACCCTAAATCTCTAGGTTTTCAAGAAGGAAAAAATGATGTTATTTCCTGGCCCAGTCTGAGGCAATTCTGTTGGTAGTAAGTGAAAAGGCCTCTCAAAATCCCTTGAAAATCAAGGACCAATTCTGCCAAAAGCAAGTAAAAGCAAAGACTTTAGAAAAAAAAAAATTATAGAAAATACCCCACCACTATCAATAACAAAGTTGATTAAGTAATATCTCTCATTACATAACCATTGGGCAATAACATAAAGAGTACATCTATATGATGCTGTTGATTGGCTCCAAAATGTTGCTTGATGGCCAAGCCCCAGAAGTCAGTCAATCACACAATGAGCTGACCCTCGCGCACCTTTCAGAGCAGGTTAACAGATGTCCTGGGTAGTCTATGGGGGTGTCCTGCTTCAAGACTACAGGTATTTCACTGAACTGCCCATCACAGTGGTGGGCTGGAAGTGTATCACTGACTCAGTCATGGACATCGGAAAGATTACAGCAGCATCTTGGATATGTACTAGGGAATACAATCAGCTGTGACAACTAACCAGATAAGGGATCCCTTTTGCCATGTATGTATTCTAGAATTAGAAGTCAAAATGATATCACTATTATAATGCACTGATAGAGTATTAAGACTTAAGGTAGAAACTCTGTGTGTGTATGAGAGAAAGAGAGAGAGGGAGAGAGAGAAACAATTACCATGCAGTGATCATGCACAAATTACATGGTAACAACTAGAATGGTATGCCTATGGTGCAATTTCTAAGGAATAGTGAGGCCAGATGACCTAGAGGATTCTTTCCAATTAATTTTTTACTATCAAAATTTAATCAACTCCTGATTTTTATACTAAAGAAGATAATCCCCAAATCACAACTACTTGACTTCTGAATACACTGTATAATCTATTTTTTTAAAAACTGCATACTTATCATCTAAATAATATAAATTAAATTTATTACTTGAGCCAACATTAAAATAAATTTGGCACAGATCAACTAATGGTTAGAAACTGGCTGATAGCTCAGAAGTTGGACTGGGTGGGAAGACCAGCGTAGAATTTAAAATTTCCTGTAGATAGTCCCCATATGAATAATGAAGACATGACAGTGTGGGAAAATTTATCATTACATGTAACATACTAAAAGACCTCCCCTATTTGGTGGTTGTTACTGAAGGTGAAAGGGGTAGTGATTTGCTGGAGTCATACAGAATTAAAGTGAGAAGCAGAGAGAGAAAGACATCCGCAAGTCCTTGGCTGAGGTTGCTGAAACCAACCCACTGCACCATGCCTCCCATTCTGTCACCGGGGTTGGATGCCTGCCAAGAGCTCCTAAATGACGTCTTCAAAGTTCTGCAGAAAGAGAAAACAGCCAAGGGATCACAACAGCTAGCAGAAGCGGCTGGGGCTGCGGCATATGTGGGAGCATTTGTCTTCCAATTAACTATTACTTTCTTTTTGACTAAACTCCAGTTCTCAGTATCAGAAAAAAAATATTACCCACAGGCAAAACCTGTTCAGATGGTGAAATCCGGAGGCTGTGCTCCATCTTACCAGATTTCCTACAGCCAAGACGTGTTCAAACTGTGGCGTCATAGGATGGTGCTCCATTGCCATAAACAGGGTGTTCAGGACGATGCAGATGGTTATGGCCAGGTCCACGAAAGGGTCCATAACAATCAAGTTCACAATCTCCTTCAGCTTTATCCAGTAGGGGTGACACTCCCAGATGAGGAAAGTGTTGGCAAATTTATACCAGCATGGCGGGCACTTCCTCTGAGACTCTTCCAGCTCTGTAGTGAGTCAAGAACAAAGGGAGCCCCTCAGTCTTGGGAAGGAAACGAAAGGGTTAGGCTTGGCTGGTCTCACTGTTATCGACACGAGAAGGAAGGTGGCTGGGGAGTGCTAACTCTCCTGAGAGCTTCCCTCAGTTTTCCTTCTCTTGAAGGCAAAAAGAAGGCTGATCAGCCCCAGGTCACGTCCCTGTACAATGATCTAGTTATAAACAAAACTCAACACACCCGTTTCGGGAGCGTGGCAGCCCTGGTTCAGCTGGCTTTAACATGCACAACTGTACGATCTCAGGCAAGGTAGTGCTGACTTCTCTAAGCCCCTGTTGCGTCATCTGAAAGGGCACTGACTTCTAAGCTACAGGACTAAAGGAGTCCTTAATTCTCCTCCATCACTTACGCACTAAGCGGTTGACAACCGACAGCACACGGCCTGGCATAAGGTAACTCCTCAATAAACGGTGGATACACATTGTATCATTAAACTATTATCAGAGAAGCAGAACACTCTGAAGCCAGACATATGTGGGTGCAATCAGCTCAGACAATTGCTAACTGTGGGCCTTGAGTAAATTACTTCAATTTTCTGTGGGAATTAAATGAGCTAAAATACATATAAAGTGCCTCAGAACACTCTAGTGTGTAGCAAGTGGTGCTATGGAAGTATTTGCTACTGTTACACACTTTCTTTACAGCAGAACCTGCATTAATCAAGCCACCATGTGCGCTCTCTTCTGCTCTTGAGGCTGCGGGAGTTCTCAGTGCTGTCAGGAGCAGAAACCATGTCCGTTCCTCTCTGCTCCTTCCCTCCTCTTTGTCATCTCTCCTCCCTCTCTCCTTCTCTTGCTCTTTTACCCATTTCCACTCTCGCCCTTCCCTTCTCTATCTTCTTCCTCTTCCCTTCCCTTGACCTCTTTCTTTTTTCCTTTTTCTTATTCTCTGGTCTTCTCTTCTCTGTCTCTTGAGTCTGTTACTCTTTTAAAAGCAGAACCCGTTGTTTCCAAACAAGTTCTTATTTGACCTCCAATACATAAAACAGACAAACCAGGAGCTGCTCTAGCTGAGGCAGGAAGAGGAGCTTGGAGTCCAGTGTAATCCAAATCTTCCCCCCTGAGGTGCTGCCTCAGGTTCCTACGACTCTGATAAAACCAGACTGAGAATCACTGGATGCAATGAGCTTGAAGGCAGCTTTACAATGTGAAGATGGGAAAGGATGATCAAACACAGAGAGCCATTCTGCTACAACAATCTAGGTTTGCTGCTGTTGCTGCTGCTGCTAAGTCACTTCAGTCGTGTCCGACTCTGTGCGACCCCATAGACGGCAGCCCACCAGGCTCCCCCGTCCCTGGGATTCTCCAGGCAAGAACACTGGAGTGGGTTGCCATTTCCTTCTCCAATGCATGAAAGTGAAAAGTGAAAGTGAAGTCAGTCAGTCGTGTCTGACTCCTAGCGACCCCATGGACTACAGCCTACCAGGCTCCTCCATCCATGGGATTTTCCAGGCAAGAGTACTGGAGTGGGGTGCCATTGCCTTCTCCAAATCTAGGTGTGAGATCCTTTCAAATTAAACACAAAATATAATAGATAGCATTACTAAAGTTCAAGAACCTTGATCTGGAAGGATGTTCTTTAAGAGGTATAACTCTGAAAACTTGGCAGCATGATAGTCCTTAGAGGCCAGGTCTTGGTTTTGTGGGGTTGGATACAACTGTGTCTCCTACTGCCCTAGACCTACTCAAATCCACTAATGAAATCAAATCATTTGGGGAACAGAAAAAAATTTCCCAACATTTCACCAAGAACAAGATGGCTGCTTTGTATCAGTCTACTTCCCCCATTTCCAACCAGCTGGAAGGTGCCCATGGTGATGGCTTTATTTTAGATGGGGTGCTTTGGTTGGGCTTCTGATTGGCTCCCTGGTTGCTAAGAAAATAGGTTGCCTTGGTTTTTCAGATTTAAGGGCCACAGTAAGCGCCACGTGGGAGTCTGCGTGGGAAAGGAAGTCTGTGAAGAAAATTTGCTTTGGCTTCTTCCTCACAGAACTCCCTCCCTTCCCAAGGTAAATTTAGTTTTATCCCAAAAAAGAAAATTGAAAAGGTTCTCTTATTTCCATAAATTCTTATAGTACATATTTGGAAATTTGGTTCCGTTCCTTTTTTAATCTCCTCCTTTCTCCAAGTGTCTGCTGTTTACCGCAGGTGGAGGTTGAAGCGGTGACTGTTCACGTTTCTAACAGTTGATACAGTTGTAATGTTTTACAATGAACTAGGCTCCAAGTCCTCCCCAGACAGCAAAGGGCGGGGTGGGTTTCCCTACCCTATAGGGCACCAGAAAGGGATACTAGGCATCTCCTCCTCCCATTTACAGAGACCAGAAGATCGCTGGGATAATCTTTTCTGTTTCACAGAGACTAAGTAAAGCTGTGGAGCTCTAGGAGCTAGAAAAGATCGACTAGGGGAATAAAGAGGTTTAGGAAGTGCCTTGCAACTCTGCAAACTGTTATTGGCCCCACATGCCTGGAACAGTGGAAGACTGTGGTCTGGAGAAATGTGTTAACCTATGGAGAGAGATGTCCAAAAGTTTGTGGAGCTTCTTTTAGTTTGTTCCTGAACATTTTCAGAGAGGTGACTGTAATCTTCCCAACCTCGAGGGCACTGGGGACTGTTTGCAGAGAGAGGCCTCAGGATTCCTCCAAGATGGCAGCCTCAGCAGCCCAGGAGGTTTCTGGAGGGAAGGGCCTTTCCCAGCTCACTTCAACAATGGGCCAGACACTGGGAATACATCTGGTGAACAAGAGTCGCCACCCTCACAGAGCTGACAGCCATGGTTGGAAAGGAAGATACCTGGTAAGCAATTGCACTGACACTTTTGAAGCTGCTTAACCTGAGAATCAATAATGCTAAGCACCATCACTTCCTCATTTTTACTTCAACTCCCTCCCACAGCTCTACTGTTTGAGAAGTAAGACTGCATCACTCTCTGCCAATATCCCATGCCTTGTCTGAAATATCCCCCAAAGTTACGGCTCTGCTGACAGTGAATTCCACTGAGTTTACTGGATGCTGGTGAGCACATTTGCAATAGGATGGGGGGGGGGGGTCAGAGCAGGCAGGATTACCCCATTATTTACAGTATTCTGGAATTCTCCACTGTGGTTTCTAAACCATTATTTAAGAAGTCTGCTTTTTTGGACTAAAATGATGTCAGTTTCCTAACTGAAGGTCTGAAAAGAAGAAACGATTATTCATTCAATGCTGGCTTTCCTTGTTGCAACAATCATTAAATACAGAGGGAGCAGTGGTTAAATAGGAATAGATCTTTCTTAATGTCCATTAATTCTTTCTCATATCATTCAGCTCCAGCCAACCACTGTTCTTTGCTTACAGCAGCTCTGTCTCATCAGCTTTAGCAAAGAAAATCAAATATTAGGAGAGGGAATCGGAGGGAAAGGCGGCACAGGCGCTAAGGCCCCCAAAAGGACTCCTGCAGCCCCAGTGCTCCTCCCCAGCTTCAAGCACAACAAAATTCAGCTCAGTACACATCTTTTGAGCATCCGCTTTTGCCATGCCCTGTGCCAGGCCCCTGAGGTAATCAATAAATCACTGTTGTACTCATGGATAGTTCTCCTGCTCTGGTGTTTTCACCAGGAATAAAATATGCCTGGTGGAGGTTGTTAGCTTTTCTTTCTCAACTGCCATAGATAGTCAGAGAAACCTTGTCTTGCTCTCCAAATGAAGAACAAAATTAGCCAAGGTTCTTAAGCTATTTAATAATATATCTTATCTTGGAATTCTTATGATTTGCAATTACTTACCTGTTATCTCAAAGTATAAAGTTTAAAGATGTTCTATCAGACGATGACCTCAATGAGAATTAAAGAAATCAGGAGCTGAAAGCAGTTAGTTCAGTGTTCCTTTTACTTGATACACTCTCAAGACCAGCCTAGGTTTAGTCTAACTCCTTGCCTATGTGTGCAGATGTGACCAGTCCAGGGGAGCTTGAGGTTCGTTTCTAGGGATTCTCCTTGCACCACAGATGCCTGCCCAACACACCCACACCCACACACATACCCTCCCCCAAACACGCACAGACCAGAAGTGGTATTTCGCTTAAATGACTCAAAAAAAAAATAAAAAAATTGTTCCAGGAACACCAGAATAATATGAGTCTCTTTATCTCAGGGACTCTAAATATTATGGGGTAGCCTGGGAGTGTGGACTCTAAAGAACTGCAGTCAGGAACAGAACAGTGTGGGTCTATCAAGTGACAAATCAGCTAAAATAACATGAATCAAACGAAGAAGCAGCATTTGGAGTCAACCAGAATCCTGTGAGAAAAAAAATCTAGTCACTGAATCTACCATCAAAGAAATCCAGAAGAGCCTGGCATACAGACCATGACTGGACCGAAAGTGGACCTGTGCTGGGGGACTTCGGGGTAATGGGAAATGCTTAGTTGCCTCTCAGCAAGTCAGGCTGCGGTGTGGAGGAGCCCCTGACATGAAGTCCAGGCTCTGACAGCCACGCTGCTGCAGACACGCTATGGTTCAACAGTGGCCGCTCTTCCCTGGGGCACCAAGTGCCAACGTAAGGGGGGTTTTGGCTTACCTGTTCACATGCCCAGTGTATTTATGGATATGTGGGGGTGTTTAAAGAGAGGCAGAATTAGGTATAATCAAAATGCACAGTGCATTTGTCCTTAAGGAAAAACCAAAAGCTTTGTAAGTAGCTAAAAAGGAAACAGGGAAGGCACGTCTGGTGGTCGGGGGCACGAGGGGCTTCCGTCATTTCATGTCATGACAGTTCTTCAGTGTACGCTCCTCTCTGTTTCACATCAGCTCATCTGTTCCTCACCTGTGACAATTACAGAGCCTTCCCAACATCCTCTGGCTCACTCTTACGTTGTTCCTTTGTACTTCTTACCTATCTGTGCACAGTGCTGGCAGCAGCTTTGAAGTCCTTACTGGATTCTCTGCATGCAGATTTGGGATGCTGGTTTCTATAACCAACAGACTCTATTCCTAAAGCTCAGAGACAGTTTTTCCAACCAAAACTCAGACCAAGGGACTATATTCATATTACACACACTACATATTTATATCCCAGCAGCTTGGACCAACATCACAGGGCACATACCTTCCACCAGTGTATTTGTAACAACACTCAATATACTGTTGATCCTGTCCTTTCGTCCATAGGAAGCCAGTTGGTCCATAGAAACTAAGAGAGATCCAGGGCCTTTCTTCTTAATTTCCACCTCAGTTGTAGCCTTAAAAAAAAAGAAAACAAACAGGAAGTTGGGTGAGTGAAGTCTTGTAAATGTTAAGGATATACCTTACTGGACATAGTCCAGAGGAACAAGAACATACGCTCTTCATTAGAGCTTTTTATTCTAATCCTACAGTCCTATTTACTTCAAGAGGTAGAATGACACAAATTGGCCAGGGGTCATCCTTCGTTCCAGAGAGGACAAGACCAAGTTGTTTAGGTGTGTATAAAATCTACGATGAACGCAAGAGCCTGGCTGGGACCCACATACTTCACCTGCTCAATCTAAGCACGGAGTAGAAAGACCAGATTCCCTGGGGCAATGCCATCAGAAGTAGACCCTGAGGTTTTCCTGTCCTCATCTCTTCTCTACAGCATTTGGATAGAATTGGACCATATGATGAAAAAAGTCAAATTCACCTGTACTTGAAATTTCATGAAGGGCCAAGTCCCTGAGCACACTGAATATTACAGATACTGTCTCCTCCGTGTATAGGAACACCGTCACTCTACCAGACTGTCACTTTCAAATGTCAAACCTGGGCCTCATTGAACATTAACAAGTGGAAGGTCTACCCCAGATATCCTCCAAGCCACTAGAAACAAGTATGGTAGGTTTTGCTATCTTAATGAAAGACATTGCCTCATATAGGTGTACCTTGCCTTTTTACATTTTTATTTTATGAGCTAATCTGCAATGTTCAAATTCGCAACCAATAAAAAGGGCAGAAAATACCATCAGATTGTTAAAGTATTTTCCACACACTCCACCCTCGGCAATGCTGGTACGGCAGATTACAGGAAAGGGTTTCTTAACGTCTCTCGATTGTGTTCTTTGTGCCAACCTGAATGTTCTACACCATATTAGACTTAATAGGGTGGCTTACTGCTACTGCTAAGTCACTTTAGTCGTGTCCGACTCTGTGTGACCCCATAGACGGCAGCCACCAGACTCCCCCGTCCCTGGGATTCTCCAGGCAAGAACACTGGAGTGGGTTGCCATTTCCTTCTCCAATAGGGTGGCTTAAAACCCAGCTTTCTAGTAACCATGTTGTCCACTGTAACACGTCATCCATAATAAACTTGGGGGCTCCTTCCATGTGAAGGGAAGAGGGCAGAGACAGTCACCGTCCCTCATAGGGAAGACATATGTTTGTACGAAGCTAGAGAATTATTTGTCTAATTAGTGCCAGAGTGTTCTGAAAAGAAAACAAGTGTCTTTGGAGAGCTACATCAGAAAGTCTTTTTATTCTTATATATATTTAGATTTTAAGAACCATACTGAAGAAAGCTCCTGGCAGACTGTATCTTTATCCCATTGTAGTATTTTATCAGACAGTTTCAGATTCAGAGATTTGGTTCACCTTAGGGTTTTATTTGTTCTATTTTGTTTGTTTGGCTGAGCCACAGAAGAAATGGAAAAGAAAAAGAACCGGTTTCCTTGGGAATTCCTATATGCAATACTATACAAACATCTGCATTTTTAAGAATGACTTGTTAACTATTACCTCAGTTCATGATAATGTATATTTCTTTGAGAAATCACTTTTTGCTACAATTCCCAGCCTGATATTCATGACACTTTAAATGAGATTAAACTACTACAGTTTAAGAGTGATAATCATCTAAAAATGAACACAGAAAGTCCCAATACAGTGGACATTCTTATTTCTAACAACTATTGACTCTATATTTTTACTGAACTGTCCTTGTGCAAATCTACAGTAGCCAGATTTCATAATGCTGACCTCCAAGGCACTGTAAAACCTAGTGGACTGGCTGGTTCATCAAAGATGATGAAACTGCATTTAATATGGCTTTGGTACTAATGCAGCTTACTGTTTTCTGGGCACGCTGGATATAAGAATACACAAATTCTTCAGACTTTAATAACATCAACTCTAAAAAACAAACTTAGTGAAAATGCTATCTAAAAAGACCTGGTCAAATTATCAGGTTATCATTTGTTGATACCTATTCAAAAGAAAACAATTTTTAGCTTGGGTTAAAAATATCCACAAAAATTAAAGAAAAATTAACCTCCAAACTTAATATTAAGATGGGACAGGTATTATTTATATCTTTCTATGTAAAACAAAAGTAAACTACAGCAGGACTATGTGAAGACAACTTTGAAATATTAAAATTTGTCCCATAATCCATAATGTGTTGTAGAACTATAATACACACTGTACATCACTTAAGTTCAAAAAAGAAACAAATGAAAGAAGATGCCAAGAAATGAATATCTCAAAGCCCATATTTAGGGAACTTTAGAGGGTCAAAAGAGAAATTCATTAATTATTTTTTTACAAAGGCAAGAGTATTTAGCATCAGATCAGATCAGATCACTCAGTTGTGTCCGACTCTTTGCGACCCCATGAATCGCAGCACGCCAGGCCTCCCTGTCCATCACCAACTCCCAGAGTTCACTCAGACTCATGTCCATTGAGTCAGTATTTAGCATAGATCCAAACAAATGGCTCCACCAAAAATTTTGGTAACAATAAGATATCCAGAAAATTCCAACATATTTGCAAATTAAACAATAGTCTTCTAAAGATCCATGAATCAAAAAGATGATCACAGGGAAACTAAAAAAATATTTTAACTGATGATAATGAAAACATAATACATCAAGATTTATGGGATAAAACTAATGAAACTGTTAAGAGAAAAGTTTTCAGCTTTAAATGTTTATATTAAAAAATAAAAAAGATATAAAATCAATGCTCTAAGCTTCCACCTAAAGAAACTAGTAAAAGAAGATCAAATTAAACCCTAGGTAAGTAGGGTTTCATCTTATTTACCTTTCATCTAGGTTAGTAGATGAAAGGAAATAGCAGTAAGAATGGAAATCTATGAATTAGTAAATGGCCAAACAACATACAATTAAAAAAAAAGGTCAAATATTGGTTCTTTAAAAAGATTAGGGGTGGGGGAAGAAAAAAAAAAAAAGATTAATAAAACTGATAATTCCCCTGGCAAGACTGATCAAGGAAAAAATAGAGAAAATGCAAATTATAATTTTTAGGAATGAAAAAAGCAGATATTACTATAAATCCTATAGTAATTATTAAAATAAAAAGGATACATTATGAACAATTTTATGCTGTTTCATCTTAAATGAAATGGACAAACATATCCAAACACAACTTATAAAAACTGACATAAGAAGAAATTAAAAATCTAAATAGCCCATATTAATTTACAAAATAATAAAAAAAAATCTTATCACTAAGAGAACTCTACACCCAGACAGGCCTCCACAAGTGAATTCCACCAAATGTTACGGATAGAAGAAATAATACCAATTTTACACAAATTCTTTCAGAAAACAAAAGTTAAGAGAAGGCTTGTCACCTTGTTTTATACGGCTAACATAACCCTGATACTAAATCTGACAAGAATATTACAAGAAAATTAGAGACCAAAATCTCCCATAAACAGAAATGTGAAATTCTTAACAAATATGAATAAATAGAATCCAACAATATACACAAAGGATACTATATAATGACCATCAGGGCTTATTCAGGAAAGCAAAGTTAATTTAATACTAGGGAAAAAGTCAGTGTTATTCATCATATTAACAGAATAAAGGAGAAAAACCATATAATCATCTTACTGATGCAGAAAAAAGAACACTTAACAAAATTCAACACTTCTGCATAAAAATAAAATTTCTTAGCAAGCCATGAATAACAATGTAGCAGTTCCAATCTGACAAAGAACATTTATGAAATCTATAGCCAACATTACACTTCTCAGTGAAACATAAAATCCTTTTCCTCTAATACTGGAGACAAGGTAGGATGTATGCTTTTATCAATTCTATCCAATTTTGTATCTAAAGTCTTAGCTAGTGTAATAAAGCAAGAAAAATAAATTAAAAACATAAAGACTGCAGTTGCTGCTATTCACAGAAAATATTGTACATGTAGGAAAAACTATGGAATTTAACAAACAAACAAACCCCAAAATCAAAACCCTAAAACAAAAAACCCTCCAAAGCTAACAGAATCAATACACTAATTTATCAAGGTCATGAGCTATAAGGTCAATATGCAAAAATCAATTGTATTTCTATATTCTGGAAACAAATAATTGAAAATAAAAATTTTAATTATACCTTTTACAATAGTAATTTGAAATTAATTAATTTGAGTTGAATCAAAGACCTAAATGTAAAACTCAGAATGATAAATCTTATACAAGAAAAACATCTTCATGTTCTTGGGGATCAGCAAAGATTTCTTGGATAGGATGCAAAAAAAACATCGTGGAAGAAAACTAACTGATACATTGTACTTCATTAAAACTAAAAATTGACCTACCTAATAAAGGACTTGCATCCCCAACATACAAAAAACTAAAAAAATCCACAAAAGATAAACAGTGCAACTGAAAATGGGCAAAAGATGTGAATAAACAATTAATAAGAAAAGAGTAATGTGAAGCCAATAAGCATATGAAGAGATAACTGCATCATTTTCATCAAAGAAATGTAAATTAAAATCATAATAAATAAATAAACACATTTTTAAAAAGGGACTTCCCCGGTGGTCCAGTGATTAAGAATCTGCCTACTAATGCAGGGAACACGGGTTTGATCCCTGGTCCGGGAAGATCCCACGTGCTGCAGAACAGCTAAGCCTATGAGCTGCAACCACTGAGCCCGTGTGACACAATTACCGAGTGGGCGCCCAGAGCCCACGCACTGCAACGAGAAGCCACCACTCGTCACAACTAGAGAAAGCCTGCACGCAGCAACAAAGACCCGGCACAGCCAAAAAGAAATAAATAATTTTAAAAATCTTAACAACATTTTATATCCACTAAAATTCTAAAATCAACATTAATTATGGGCTAGGAATACGGAGCAACTGGAACTCTAACACATTGTTGGTGGGAGTACAAAAAATGGTGTAACTATCTTGGAACACTTGTTTGGTAGTTTCTTATATAAATAAAGTTAAACATATATTTACGATATGACCCAGGAATTTCATTCTGAGGTATTTATTCAATATAGACAAAGACACTTATTTACAAAGACAGCTGTACAAAAATGCTCTCAGCAAGCCATACTACCACAGCTGGAAATAATGTGAATGTCCAACAACAGGAACACGGATAAACAAACTGGGGTATATTTATACAATAAAATACCACTCATCAGTAACAAAGAAGGAACTACTGATACACAAAACAACATGTACATCCAAACATTCTGTTGAGTGAAACAAGCCAAATAAAAGCTACACCCAATCCCAAAGAAAGGCAATGCCAAAGAATGCTCAGACTAGTGCACAATTGCACTCATCTCACACGCTAGTAAAGTAATGCTCAAAATTCTCCAAGCCAGGCTTCAGCAATATGTGAACTGTAAACTTTCTGATGTTCAAGCTGGTTTTAGAAAAGGCGGAGGAACCAGAGATCAAATTGCCAACATCCACTGGATCATGGAAAAAGCAAGAGAGTTCCAGAAAAACATCTATTTCTGCTTTATTGACTATGTCAAAGCCTTTGACTGTGTGGATCACAATAAGCTGTGGAAAATTCTGAAAGAGATGGGAATACCAGACCACCTGATCTGCCTCTTGAGAAATCTGTATGCAGGTCAGGAAGCAACAGTTAGAACTGGACATGGAACAACAGACTGGTTCCAAATAGGAAAAGGAGTTCGTCAAGGCTGTATATTGTCACCCTGTTTATTTAACTTATATGCAGAGTACATCATGAGAAATGCTGGACTGGGAGAAACACAAG
>NW_011494955.1:5473785-5481175 GCF_000754665.1 Bison bison bison | reverse complement strand
AAGAGTTGACTCATTGGAAAAGACCCTGATGCTGGGAGGTATTGGGGGCAGGAGGAGAAGGGGACAACAGAGGATGAGATGGCTGGATGGCATCACTGACTCGATGGACGTGAGTCTGAGTGAACTCCGGGAGTAGGTGATGGACAGCGAGGCCTGGCGTGCTGCAATTCATGGGGTCGCAAAGAGTCAGACACGACTGAGCGACTGATCTGATCTGATCTGATTTTATTTGCATATGGGCCTGCAAAAATGCAAGAAAACTAACCTACGATGATACAAATCAGAAATGGTGGTTTGGGGGAAGAGAGCTTGCCTAGAATGAGGTATGAGGGTACTTTTTGGGAAGTCTTATAGTAAAGAGGAGTTTCTGGAACAATTCTCAACTGATCAGAGAGTGCCTCCTCCACCTCCCTTTTACCTACATCTTTGGTAATTCTTGGGTGCCAATTACCAAGTGTGCTACAGAAATACTGATTATGCAGTGGAGTTCCTTTGAGAAGGAAGATGGAATGCAGACTGCATAAATTTGTATAAGATGTTATCTGTATTGAGGAAATAAAGATCAACTAAATAAGAAAACCAAAGGTTATTTATTCTGAGTTTGATGTAGTGAGGGAGTTAGGTCACATCATGCATGTTATGGCAGAAATTCAAAGGCGGGCAGAGGAGTAGCAAAGTCTTGAATAGGAATAGGAAAAAACCAAAAGGCTTTAGGTGTGCCTGATTCAAGGCTGCTGGTGGGAGGCTGCAGGCAAGCTAAGCAGCAGCAGGGCAGCCTACGTGATTGGCTAGGGGTGCCTATTTGGCTTTCTCTGGGCAGTCCTAAATTGGAAACAGGGACAAAAATTATGGAAGTTGTCAGTTATTAATCTAGTAATCAAGCCCTGGCTGCTTTCGGCTGATTGTTACAGAAGTTACTGTTTAGCTCCCTGGACCGTCACTAGAGATAGCAATCTGGCTTTCTGAAAGTTTGGTTTATAGCAGGCTGGTTTCTTCATTATTTATTGTATGTGTTGTGTTATTATTGTGTGTGTCGTGTATGCCTCTTTGAGACTTCGTGGACTGCAGCCCTCCAATTCCTTTGTCCATGGAACTCTCCAGGCAAGAATACTTGAGTGGGTTGCCATTTCCTCCTCCAGGGGATCTTCCCCACCCAGGGATCCTACCGGTGTCTCCTGCATCCCCTGCATTGGCAGGCAGATTCTTTACCACTGTGCCACCTGGGAAGCCCTTGTTTATTGCAGACAAATTGATTAATTATTGTAGGTAAATAGACCTTGGGCAGGCTGCAGGTGAAAATTCTATTTTTATATATAGTCTGTTCATTGTCCATTTGTGTATGCATTTCTTAGTACTCAGCAGATCACACTGATTAATGGAGACAGAGCAAACATATTCATCACTGTTAACAGCCCAAAATGATATAATGTAAAAAAGCCTATGAGGAACACTACTTAAGAGTGCTAAGCACCAGTTGGGAGCGAAGATGGTATCCACAGAAAAATGCATCTCTACTACTAAGACAATTTAATCCACTGAGATCAGGGTACATAGGATATACCAAGATGGGCGGGTCCCTGTGGCAGTCCCTGCTCCCCAGGTGAGGGTGTGAAAGCTGGGACTGAAAGTCCAGATACTGGGCCAGTGTTTCTGTTTGTTTTTTTCCAATTAGAAAAAATTAAGATAAAATGTATATAACATAAAACTCACCATTTGAAGCATTATAAAGTAAATGACTCAGTAGCTTTTAGTATATTTACAATGCAGATGGGCTTCCCAGGTGGTGCTAGGGTAAAGAATCCACCTGCCAATGCAGGAGACATAAGAGATATGGGTTTAATCCCTGAGTTGGGAAGATTCCCTGGAGGAGGGCATGGCAACTCACTCCAGTATTATTGCCTGGAGAACCTCATGGACAGGGGAGCCTGGTGGGCTACAGTTCACAGGGTCTCAAAGAGTCGAACACTACTGAGGAGACTCAGCACACACGGGTGGACTCACAAGGCTGTCACCACTATTTAATGCCGGGACATTTTCATCACACCAAACACCACCACCTGTCTGCAGTCAATCCCAGCCCCTGCCTCTACCCAGCCTCTAGGAACCAACAATCTGCTTTGTTGTATGGATCTGCCTTTTCCAGACATTTCACATAAATGCAATAATATGGTATGTGCCTAGCTCCTCTCACCTAGCATAATTTTTCAAGGTTTATTCATACTGTAGAATGTATCAATTCATGTTGGCTGAATGAGATGCCATTATAGGGATTCCATTGTATCACATTTTGTTTCTCCATTCATCAGCTAGTAGGTACTTGAATTGTTTCTACTTTTTGGCTATTATGAATAAAGATTTTAAGAATACTTATGTATAAATTTTTGTGTGAACACATGTTTGAAATTTTCCTGGGTATATACCTAGGAGTAGAATTCCTGGGTCATGTGGTAACTCTATGTCTACCTTTTGGAGGAGCCGCCAAACTGTCTAAGCATCTGCACCATTTTACTTTCCTAACAGTAATGCTGGCTGTCGCTTCTTGTGTCAGACCACGGCCAACAGAAGGGAAGAAAACCTGGAGCAGACTTTTCCCCAGGTACAGCAGCTTCATCGTCACCTTCCATCTAGAATCTGCTTAGGATTCGGTGAGGTATGTCTCTGCTATTGGCTCAGCTGCCCAATTCTCATCACCTTGGACGTGCAGCGAAGGTGTCTTCCTCCAAGCATGCTGAGACCCAGGGACCAGAGGAAAGATCACATACTCATTTTCTCCCCTGCCTGATTTGTTTTAGGTCATTTTGGGGCGGGAGGGGGGTGGGCAGATGAAGGTGTGTATTTTTGTTTCATTTTGTTGGGGAGAGAGGAGGAAAACTAACAACTTTTAAAAGTCAGGAGCCTCTGCCTTTTAAAAATTCAGCCCCTAAAGAGTAACAGAGGAAGCAATTGAGAACCTTACTTACTTTAAATCCAGTACAAATTTTTTCCATTTCTCTTAATTCAAATGCAAAGTTTATTAAGCATTTAGCCACTGACTTCCAACCTCCTAAATTGTAGCTGCCCTTCTCAAAGAGATATTCTACCATATCTGCCGATGTCTGGTTTTGACCACATTTCCACAGATCTACCCAAGGAATCTCAACTTGTTATTGATTCTAAACTGATTTCACATGGAAATACGTAACTGGAAATTTATCAGCCAGTCACCTTTCTTGGGACTAAAATTTACAGTATTTTAGAAGGGGCCTTAGAACCTAGTCATTTATCTCCAGTTCAAGCCTTGCTAAAATTTTTGTGGTATGTATTCTGCTTCAAAACAACTGTACAAAAATTTCTCCTTCTCAAAAGATCTTTAGAATCTTAGAAGAAATCTGACTCTCTCCAAGTCAAGCAATTCAGCAGAAATCAAACTGTCTACTTTTCCGGTTAAAAAGACCAAAAATGCACATGTAAAGGAATAGAAATTTAATTTCTGAATACCAAGAATGGGCCAAGTAATATGCTTCAGATTTTATAAATGTTATTTAATGTTCAAATAGCTGTCTAACAAAGGTCCTTTTATCTCACTTTTTTTTTTTTTACAGATAAGGCTTAGAGATGCTAATTTTTCAGGATCATGAAGAACCCAGGCTTCATAGTTAGCATAGTATAATAGTTAGTGGCTAACGCCGTGCAGTTAGATTGTCTGGATTCCAATCCTAACTATACTGCTTACTATGCAACCTTGGACAAGTGACTTTATTTCTCTAAGCCTTGGTTTCCTCCTAGTAAAATGCACACAGTAGTAGGATCTAACTCAGAGGGCAGGTGCTGTGAGCATGAAATGAGATAATACTTCTACATCTGCAGCACGGCTTCTGAGTCATGTGTGTTTTGGACAGTCAGGAGCACCCACTTCTTTACAAGGGAAGAGCAATGATTTTCCAGCTCAGAGCTGAAGACATGGGAAAAGTCCCCTTATCCTGTGTTTCAGCAAAAAGCAAAAGCAAAAATGCTCATAAAACTATCAGGAAATCATCACCACTCAACCACAGCTGAATAATGAATGCAGATGTGAAATATTTTTGATGAGATTCTAATGAGGTGACGTCTGGGTGTCTTTTTTCATTAAGAATATTGTATTTCTTCATTTGAGCCTAAATAAAAACTACGTATGTGGCATAGCTCAAGCGTTCATGCTGTGTGAGACCAACCGTGGACCATCCACGGCTCCTATACCAGTCCATAAAGCATGAGTACGTAACTGGAAGCATTCTGATGGTTCAGGCAAAGACAAGTTAATCCGTAGCTGCAGACGCATCCAAAATGTTTTGACAGTGAGAATCACTATCTTCTAGCCCAAAGGGGTATAATAATTGCTCATTTGGCCCAGGCTGCGTGTAACATCATGAATATATTAATTCCTTCTAAGATAAATGACTGTTTTCCTACTTCCAAAATAAGCAGTCAGGAAGTTCTCTTGGATCAGAAAGACCTTGGTACCATTTCCACAAGTTTCCCAATCTCTGTTAACTGGATAAAACCACCTACTGAATGAGGAGGCTAAATGAGAACATATGTATAAACTGCTGAGCATAGTGTAGTTAGAACCCAATATATGGTAGCTACAAGGATGAGGTCCACTATAGCAAACTAAAAAGAACAACAAAGTGCAAGAAAGGAAAAAACCCACTAGTAATTTCCCCTCCCAATACTGTTAACTTGTAGTCAGTCACCCTTTTCCCTATGCAGTTTGTCTTTACAGAGATGACATACCACACAAATGATATGCATTCTGCTTTTGTTTTGGTTTGTCTTTTTGGCTTATTCGTGTAACTTAGGTATTTTTCCACACCACTAACTACTAGGAGGTGCTTCCTTACGGCTTCCAACGAAACAGTTTTTCCTAGTTATGAAGCCCTTGAGAATAATATAGTCCTGCCTTCCTCATCTTCCTGCCACTTTGGGATCTGATCTCCTGACCTTGGGAATGCTCAAGTCTGTCAGCATCATCACTCAGGACCACTGCAAAGAAATCTCCTAAGTGCTTACAGGGTGCTGAGTGTGCAGGACCCCCCAAAATCCCAAAAGCAGTGTTCCATCGGCCGCAGGGTAAGGCAATGCAGACAGCCGTACTCGCCACAGCCATCTGCTCAACTGCCTCTCACATTTTTCTCCCACACAATATAACAGAAGCTGCTAAAAAAACAAAAACAAAACCTGCAAACCTGCTTATCTGCCTTTAAGCTGAAGTTCAAGCTCCTTCTTCCTGGACACCTTTTCTAATACTTTCTCTTCAAAGAAAAAGCAAGATATATTATTTGACTTAAATATTTTTTAAAACTGGTAGGATATCAGATTTTACTGTGGTTCTCATTATTTGAACTGTCCCAACTGTACTGTCCACGCTGATCTACCTGTCATTCTCCAGTGATTTCGTCTCTTATTTTTTCAGAGAAAATCATTTTCTATCTAATTGTGGAGCCCAAAATTTATATCTAGACATAGAATTAGTGAAAATCAAAAGTTATATTTAAAGTAAAGATAGTCATTCATAACATATATTTTGGCCAACTATCTGGTTTAGCGGGGGACTTTGGAACTACTATTTGTTATTATTATTGTTCTTATTACACCTGATCTGAAACAAACAGTTCTCAAGAAGAGCAATGGTCATGTGCCTAGGTAGAGACGACATTAAAATTAACTGAGAAATCGAAGACTCAGGTTTCTGAAAGGTTTTTCAGTGATGAGTTGTGTAACCCCAAGGAATACACTTTCACTGAGCCTGTTTCCCCATCTCAAAAACAGCTCCACTTTATCAGCCTTATGGAATTTTTACTTAGAACAAATAAGGTATGTAAAAGTAAATTGTAGCTTGTAAAGAACCATCTAAATGTAAGGGGGAAAATATTTTGCTTTTAAATAAAAGAGTAGGAAGAGAAAGGACAACATCAAACATCCTGTCTTTTGAATTTAGGACAGTCAACAGCTGTCCTAGGATAGTCAAACAACTGTCCCAAAGTGCTAAATAACAGGTCATTCTGAATAATTCCATCCTTGATCGCCCAGTTTTCCTCCACACATGCATCATGCTAATTAAAGGGTTGGCTATCTTCATGCTGTGTTAGAGGAAACTGAAGTGTTAGAACAAAACAGACCGACATGCTATCTTAAGCTCAGACCAGCTAAGGAGGGACTGAAGAAAGCTAAGGAATCAGAGGTAGAAAGGATCAGGATCATTAAGGTTATAAGAATTTAAAGCTAGAAAAAGGTATAAACAGCTTAGAATCTAAAGAAATGTTAAGACATGGCTTTTCCCAAAGAGGGGTGCCATTATCCTAACCCCTAGCCAAGTGATTTTGTGAAGTGAAGCTATTATATGTCACTTCTCCAGAGCCTGACATTTGATTACATTTAAAATTCATCTTTCAATTCCCTGTTCCTTCCTCCCCCATGTACCATGTGTTCTTGCCCCAACCACCTACCTTCCCCTCTGATTTACCTCAGTCCCCTTAGTAAATGTCCAGCTCCCCACCAGTTTCCTTCACCTCTTTGCCTGGCTCTCCCAGTGCCCACTTCCTACCCTCAGCATCACACATGCACATGCCTCTTTGGAAAAATCACATCTCATTCTTGTAGAGGAGACTAAGAAAACTGTCCAAAGATATATTTGAACTTTTTTTTTTTAAATACAAATAAAAGAGCTTTAAATTCCAAGCTGTTTCCCTATGAGGAGGCAGGACGTAGTGGGGGGAGAAGCAATGGTAGTTTCAAACCCGCTTAGACTTGGTCATTGGTGGTGGCAAAGGCCCTTCTCATTCCATCTGGGCAGGATCCGCTGGCCAGAGGCATTCAGTCAAAGCAGGTGGGGGTGGGATGGGAAGAGAGGCAGACAGAGAAGTGCAAAGATGGAGAGAAAGAAACATCGATAAAATAAAGGGCTGATGGGGGAAGGGTAAGAGTCAGAAACAAGAAAGGAAGATGGGGGTGGGGATGGGGAATGGAGCAAGGAATAAAGTACAAGGGAAAAGAGGGTGAGTGAAGGAGGAGGGCTGAAGAAAGAAACAAATCTTGAGGGAGAAAACGGAAGCGGTAGGCGGTAGAGACGCGAGTCCAGACGGGAGCTGGAGAGCAAGTGGGACCGAGTGGGATGGGCGGAGCAAAGGAGAGAAGAGAGGGAGCGGGAGAGACTGCCATGCCTAGCCGCGGTCTACCGGTTTTACTTCCTTACACTGTCATCAGTAGCTGCCTTATCTATTTTCACCTCTGGCAAGAGACGCCCGCTGATGTGGGAGCCGGGGCCGCCGATGAGGGACACCACGCCATTGCAGTCCACTGTGCTGTTGCGCTTGACGCTGCGCCGCAGGCTGGGGAAGATGCGCGAAGAGCGGCTGGCCCGGCTGTAGCCGCT
>NW_011494955.1:5453560-5473685 GCF_000754665.1 Bison bison bison | reverse complement strand
GCCACTGTAGCTGCTGCGGCGCTCGCGCGCCCGGATGGGGATGAAGAGCGAGTCCCGGCGGCCCTCGCTCTCCTCCACCGTGCTGTGCTCGTCGTCTGCAAACTCATTCTCCGAGCCCGGGTCCCGGAACCGCCCGGGCCCCCTGAAGCTGAAGATGCTGCTCTTGCTGTTGTGGCGGGAGAGGAATGGGGAGCCTGGAATGCTGAGCAGTGACTGTAGGGGCAGGAGGAGAGAGAGAGAGAGACAAGAGAGGCAGGCATGAGACAGGAAGGGACCCCATAGAAGCTGAACAAAGGCTGTTAGCTTCCCCAGTCTGGCCCCATCCTTGCATTCCTGTTAATCAGAACACAGGTGTTTCCAGAAAGCACTTTCGGATGTTGAATTTCTACTGCCCTTCAACACCCATCACCACTCACTTCTTGCCCCATAACCTTGAGATACACCTGTCTTTGACCTGTTAACCATTCATAAGTTCCATGCGCTGTTCACCTACGCACTGAAACGATGTTTTATCTCATGCTTTGTGTAGCAAATCCACTGGGAAATAGACACTGGGCGTCTATTTTTCATTACTATGACCTCACGTGGAGTGTGCTTTTAATCTACCAGGTTAGCTTCTATGCCACACTTGGCAGAAGGAGACATTTGGAAGTGGCCACTTACTACTCTTTCAATGCAGGTTAAGAACTATGCCAATAGTGGTTTTCCAGTTCTGCTGAAAATGGTATCTGTCCCCTTCTACTCCATTTTTTTTGCAATTCTTTTTTCATCAGAAGTTTAACTATTTGTAAGTTCCCAGAATCGACATTTTCAAGTCAAACTCATATTTATCACTTAGAAAATTTTCATTTTTCTCTTTCAGCTCATACTGCCATTCCATGTTCCCTAGAGAATTTTGTGCTAATGTGTATCTTTATGCTTTAATGCATTGTATTGACCCCCTTTCAATACTTTTCTGCAACAAGAAAGTATAACCTATACTTAAAACCAATTTCCCGTGACCATGAGCCTCTAAGAAATTAAAAAAATTCTCCTGGATTGTGCTTTTATTACAATTCTCATTAATACAACTGATCACAAATATTCTCTGTTTTATAAGTAATTACTAAGTTTAAAATTTTATTAAAATGTATCTCAATGAGATGAATGAGCTATTCTTTCCCCCAACTGGTGTTTTGGTGTTTAAATATTTGTAGATAGTATAACTTATTATTAGAATCATACATGGCTCAACAGAAGCCCCCGTCCCCTTTCTAAGAGTAGATTTTAAGTGCTGAGAAACTTTATTCATATAAATGGTATCTTGGAACAGAAGAACACTGTTACAGTAATGTCACTCAATTCTTTGAACTCCTTCCAAGTTATATGCCAAAATTACATAGTAAGCTATCAGCAAAATTTATTTTAATGATCTATCAGCTGACAATTAAATCAAGTCCTCTTTCAATATTGTTGAAAGCAAAGAACTAAAAAACCACCCAACCTGCCAAAGGACTTGTTACCCACTTGTTAGAATATTCCATTTCCTGATTTCTGATGGTATCAAAAAGGCTTTAATTATTATTTACTAATAATCATATCAGTACCTCTTACAGGGGTTATTCTTTTAAAGGAACTTTACCTGACCTAACAGAAAAGGTTGGAGTAATCAAAGCATTGTCAATTTCTATACATCAATGCCAACATTAATCTTTTAATAAAATGATCTTACCACATGCTTTAGAGATGTTTTCATTAAATCTTTAAAGCCACAGATTTAGTTCATTTAATTAAAAAAATGCCCATCATATGATCTAATTAGCAAAGCCAGTCCCCACTATCAAAACAATTGGCCAAATCAGACTTATTTTCATTGGTAAAAGTATGACTTCATTTTTCATTTTAAATAAATGTATGACTATGTATCCCAGTGACATCCATCCTGCTCCTGAACTTAAAACATCTGAATGCCCCTGATTATAATTCTATATTTCATTCTTATTAGAAGTATGTAAGAGAGGTAAATTCAGAAAGCCTTACAATGGATTTAAGTTTCCCAGATTAAAGAAATGCCAAAGAATGTTCAAACTACTACGCAAGTGTGCTTACTTCACATGCTAGCAAGGTTATGCACAAAATCCTTCAAGCTAGACTTCAACAGTATGTGAGCCAAGAACTTCCAGATGTACAAGCTGGGTTTAGAAAAGGCAGAGGAACCAGAGATCAAATTGCCAACATTCGTTGGATCATAGAGAAAGCAAGAGAATTCCAGAAAACATCTACTTCTGCTTTACTAAGAGACTATGCTAAAGCTTTTGACTGTGTGGAGTACAACAAACTGTGGAAAATTCTTAAAGAGATGGGAATCAGACCACCTTACCT
The DNA here is from genome assembly GCF_000754665.1 of Bison bison bison. Lineage (NCBI taxonomy): Eukaryota > Metazoa > Chordata > Mammalia > Artiodactyla > Bovidae > Bison > Bison bison. The sequence continues at coordinate 5,471,324 of NW_011494955.1, read as the reverse complement.
GTCTCCTGAAAAATCTGTACGCAGGTCAAGAAGCAACTGTTGGAACCGGACATGGAACAACGGACTACTTCAAAATTGGGAAAGGAGTATATTGTCAAGGCTGTATACTGACATGGATGTATATTGTCACTGCAGAGCAGACACACTGGAACAAGTTTAAAATTGGACAGTTTGAATAATTTCAGACAGGCTTTGGGCTATAGAAATGGTCCTCTAAGTCCTGGCTCTGGAGTGATTTCAGTTCAGTTGCTCAGTCATGTCCAACTCCTTGCAACCCCATGGACTGCAGCAAGCCAGGCCTCCCTGTCCATCACCAACTCCCGGAGCTTACTCAAACTCATGTCCATCAAGTTGGTGATGCCATCCAACTATCTCATCCTCTGTAGTCCCCTTCTCCTCCTGCCTTCAATCTTTTCTAGCATTAGGGTCTTTCTCAATGAGTCAGTTCTTCAGGTGGCCAAAGTACGGGAGTTTCAGCTTCAGCATCAGTCCTTCCAATGAATATTCAGAGTTGATTTCCTTTAGGATGGATTGGTTGGATCTCCTTGCAGTCCAAGGGTCTCTCAAGTCTTCTCCAATATCCACAGTTCAAAAGCATCAATTCTTCGGTGCTCAGCTTTCTTTATAGTTCAAATCTCACATCCATCCATGACTACTGGAAAAACCATAGCTTTGACTAGACAGACTTTTGGTGGCAAAATAATGTCTCTGCTTTTTAATATGCTGTCTAGGTTGGTCACAGCTTTTCTTCCAAGGAGCAAGTGTCTTTTAATTTCATGGCTGCGGTCACCACCTGCAGTGATTTTGGAGCCCCCCAAAATAAAGTCTCTCACTGTTTCCATTGTTTCCCCATCTATTTGCCATAAAGTGATGGGACCAGATGCCATCATCTTAGTTTTCTGAATGTCTAGTTTTAAGCCAACTTTTTCACTCTGCTTTCACTTTCATCAAGAGGCTCTTTAGTTCTTCTTCACTTTCTGCCATAGGGGTGGTGTCATCTGCATATCTGAGGTTATTGATATTTCTCCCAGCAATCTTGATTCCAGCTTGTGCTTCATCCAGCCTGGCATTTTGCATGATGTACTCTGCATAGAAGTTAAATAAGCAGGGTGACAATATGCAGCCTTGAGGTACTCCTTTTCCTAATTGGAACCAGTCTGTTGTTCCATGTCCAGTTCTACTTGTTGCTTCTTGACTTGCATACAGATTTCTCAGGAGGCAGGTCAGGTGGTCTGGTATTCCCATCTCTTTAAGAATTTTCCATAGTTTGTTGTGATCCACACAGTGGATTTAGGGCTGGGGAAATATTGGCTGGTGTGTGAATTAGATGAAAGGAGGCTGGGGATAAAGGTCTTGGATTGGCTGATCTGCACATGAAAGAGCAAGTTGTTCGCTATCTCCAGGAATTAAACTAGTACTGGGAGGGGCAGCTCTCTGCAGCCAGCAAGGCTCCTAGCATGTCAAAGCATCATAAAATACAGAAAATAAAATCTGCCTCCCTTCTCACAGCAAGCTTCCGTGGACTGGATCCATGATTTTTATTAGCAAAATATTAGGTGTTGACACTGCCTAGTATATTAGGTCTACATATTAGGAAAGAGGTCTGATTTTTATTTGACAAAAGATCACCAAATACTTGTTGTGTGCTAAGTGATATGGATACAATGGTGAACAAGACATATGACATGGTCCCTGCCCTCTCAAAAGCTACAGCCTAGTAGAAAATACTATGGACTGCATGAGGAAATATTATATACTATATTAGACCTCATATAGTATATAATAATACCTGACTATTCTTAACTGATAGGAAAGTGATAAGAAGTGATGGAAAGATAATGACAAATTCCGTCACCCAGGGACACTCAGGAATCAGGATCCTGAAAAAAATACAAACTAAAAAGTAAACAGTATATCTATTATTCTTTAATTCTTTGTTCCACTCTTGGCAAAAGAGTCCACTGCAATCAACACAGAAGGGAAAAGATGAACCTGTCCCATTTCGCCTTGTACCTCTGGTATCTAGCCCTGATCTGGCCAATTCCCTAAGGAGACATCCTGAGAGTAGCCACCCTGGCTCTTCCCCAGTCTTAATTTTCCTGGATTGAAGGGTTTCATTGATGCATCAGGACCTGTGGCTCTACTATCTCCAGGGATTCAGCTAGGTTATGAGATGGGTCCTGTTTTCAAAATGTTTCCTATCAACAAACCAGGAAGAAGCTTCTGGTCCTTTTCAGGCAGTCACATCACAGCTAACTAAAAATACTACTTTAGATCTAGGTGTCTGCTTGGGAGAACAGCTCTGGGATGTTTTTGATTTGAGGGCATGGCCTCAGATTACACAGAAAAATTAACTAGGAATTTCAGGGCATACATGTCAGCTGTCTACTGGAATGAAGCTTAACAATGACTAGGATGTTTGGAATGTAAGAAATTGATGATTTAAATGTCTTATTTCCATGCCATAGTTCATCTTTTCTTCACGTCACTTTTTCTTTCCAATACAACAGTGGTTCTTAAAATGTGGTCTGGGAATTCCTGGGTCCTTGTGCCCTTTTTACGGGGGGTGGGTCACAAGATTAAACTACTTCATAATAATATTAAGAAGATGTCTGCCTTTCTCACTCTCATTTCTCAGAGGTACAGACTGCAAGCCTGACAGTTTCCCAGAATTTAAAGACTTTTCTTAAGAGCTTGAGCGAGAACATACGTGATTTTTTAATATTCTGTGTTAGTACTTGGAAGAGCTGCTTAATTCAGTGAAGCAGTATTTCCCAAATGATCAATGTAGGATGCCACAAATCATTCAAGAATTAAATATCTATGGTGTAAAATACAACAAAGGATTTTAATGTAACAGTACCAAGTTACTGATACAGTTTCAGCTTCCACATTGCAACTAACCATTTAAAAACCTACTCTTATCCAATTCTGGAACAGCATCACAGAAGAATATTCACAATTATCTGAAAAGGTTATTAAAATATTCCTTTTCCAACTATATCTGTATGAAAACAGATTTTCTTTAAATACTTCAACCAAAAGGAATATTGCAACAGACTGAATGAAGGTATGCTATTCCAGCCATCTCCCATTGAACCACAGATTAAAGAGATTTGCAAAGATGTAAACAGGACCATTTTTTTCTATTAAATTTTTTTGATCTGGAAAACAGTTAATTTTTTCAAAAATATGTATGATTTGTGTTAAACACAGTAGGTCTATCATTACCATTTTTTCCAATAAATCAGTAAATGAACATTATAAAGTTTCTTAATTATTATTTCTAATACAATAAATTAAAAAATCTCTTTGGGGTCCCCAATAATTTTTTAAAGATATGAAGACCAAAATGTCTGAGAACTGCTGCAGCAGAATAATTAAAATACTTTGCAAAAGGGACTTTATAAACTCACCTAAAGCCTAAAAACATAGCAATAATTTTATGTTTCAAGAGGATCTCAAACTAACACTGGAAATCAACTGTATTCCAACAAAATTAATTAAAAAAAAAAAATAGCAGCTCTCAGCGATCTGCAGTACAGGCCACTGATGTTCACTTGAACTGTGTGGTGGGAAAACCAAAGTCACCTTCACTGTTAAGCCAACCTAACAGATGACCACGTATGTGTGGAGGTGAGTGGGGAAGGGATGGCTAGAGACTGCAGTACAAAGCTTATAGTCAGAATGATCTGGTTCAAATCTCGACTCCAACACCTACTAGCTATATAACCTTAGATAAAAGAGTTAATCTCTCTAGGCCTCAACCATTTTTCCAGATAAAATCAGAGAAACTGCAGGAGAGTCCTAGGACAAAGAATATCACTGCCGTGCAGTTTCTAAGGAAGTCTTGGCAGTCAGCCGTGGCCTCAAGGAATCCACAGTTTTTTCCGATGGGGAAATGGGAAGAAGTGACTATTTTCATGCAAAGCAGGACATCTCAGAAGCCCAGCTTTATTTTTTGAGCTAGGGAGCAATCAGTGCAACTCTGTGCTGAAGCCTATAGATTAATCAGAGCCCATTCAATAGCAAAGTGTTAACGGCACTAAGGTATTTATTAACAAGCTTAGGATGGCTCTCAAGGCAAGGGTTGCATTACAACAAAGCTACAATCACACTTTGCCTCAAAAGAGGCTGAATTAGGGGAAAGGTGAGGTGAAGGTGAGACAGAGATGGTTCCAGGTCATAAAGAAGTTCCAGAAGGGGTTAAATCAGTTTTACAAAAGTACTTCATTCATTTTTCCAACAAATCTCTGAAGGTACACAGAAGTAGGCCTTAATTTTAGGACTTTATGTGAGAGAGGACAGGATATGAAGATGAGTAAATATAAAACCACATAGAGTAAACAGCAACACACAAAGAGGGACATATAAAACACAATGGAAAGATGAAATGGTAATTTCTAACTGGGGGTAGGATGGGGGCAGGTCAGGGATGGTTTTTTGGGAGAAGGATGTGAACAGTAAGTATAATGTGGACATTCACAAATGGAAAAAACAGGGCTTCTTAGAGAGGCTGTTTCTGGAGCAAAACAGAGGGTAGAAAAGAAGCATCATGTATGAGAAACATCTAATAGTTCTCTCTGGTGTGAGTACAGAGTGCTTGACGGGGCATGGGGACTGGAGACCATAAAAGGGAAGCCGAGTCCCAGGAAGCAGAGTGCTGTGAATTCAGTGCTGAAGGGCTGGGGCTTCTTTAGTAAACAGGCTGAACCTGATTAGGGGGAATTCCCTCCCCCAATCTTCTTAATAACTGTTTTAAGCTGTCACTATTTTCTTCACCCTCCTGACTCAACCTCTCATTCCCTTCGATAAGATTTTAAATTTCAATCATTATTGAACATGAGACTGTTAGGGGTCATCTTTCTCCATTTCTTACTCCCCATCCACAAACTTATCCACACACACACATATTGCCGTATGTATTTTTTTGGGGGGGAGGACAAGGTGCCCCTTTCCTGTTCAAGGCTACACCTATTCTCACATCTCCCAAGACTGTTCTATTTTCTTTTCTATTCTACTGTACTCCATTCTACTTCCGTCTCCCCTTCTTCTGGGTCTCCCCCCCATAACAGATTATAAAAATGCTTATTTTCACCCACATTCTTTACAAAAGTTTGAATAGAAAGTCTCTTCCCATTCAGTATGGCATCCACCCTTACCCTGGACTGAAATCTGTCTTTTGAGCTCTCAAGGACTTCTGGTGCCAAATCTAACAGACATTTGCAGTTCTGATCTCATGATGCATCTCTGCTAAGCTTCCATCCACTGGTCGCCCCCCTCCCTCTCCTACCCTGTGCTCTCCAGTCCTCACTGCACTCTTGGTTCTCTTAGCAGCCCTCGTGACCCACATCCACTTGTTTTCCTCTGTGAGGTCCATCTCCGAAGCCTGTGAACACCGGTGTCACATTGCATGTCACTGTCCTTCCGCCTGACACAATCTCTCCAAGTCGTCTCAGCCAGTCTCTTGGTTTCAACCACTGTCTCTCAGCTCAGGACATCTTCCCTGAGCTATCATTTGACTATCCATGTGTCCAAATTGGTTTCCCAACAAATAATTAATATTTGGGATGTCCAAACTGGAACATACTTTTCTTCCAAACCTGGAATGTTCTTTCTTCTGTCTTCCTGCTCCCTCACCACCACACACGTTCATTACCTGACTAACCCCTGTTTATCCTTTATTGACTTTCCCCAGAAAATCTTTGCTGAAGCTCCAGGCTGGGATAGATCTGTGCCTTCTAAAACACGTCTGTGTATTTCAACTATGGAACAATACCATCAGTCCTATCACGAAAATAGTTCTTTTGGTGTATCTGGCTACCCTACTATACTATAAGCTCCCTAGGGCAGACATGGTGTTCTAACCACCTTTCAATCTCTAGGACCTAGCACAATCCTTGACACATGGCAGGCACTCTATAAATGCTTGGTAATGAATAACCAGAGATATGTTGTAGAAAATGATTGGCTGACAATATATAAAACATGAGAGAGAGAGAGAGAGAGACAGACCAGAGGGAAAGAAGCTGTACTGGATAACTGCAGTAGAACAAAGTAATATAAAGTCTGAACTAAAGTAGGGTTAATAGGAACAAAAAGAAGAGGGTGGACATGAGAGATTTTGCTGTGATAAACGAACTGGACTAGCAAAGGACTGAACCGGGATATGAGGGAGGTAAGGGAGAGGCACCATGAGTCATCTCTGAGAAACAAGAAAAGACTCTGGCTGCACTGCCATAATCAGGAACTGCAATCTCTTCTATACCTTACAAACTTTCTTTAAAATGGGGCATTAAGTAGCTTAAGAATTGGATTTTGGTGGTGTTCTTTGAAGTCCAAAAATATATATCATATCATGAAATGTATAGTAATACAATGCTCAATAATTATCCATAAGTCCTCTCCCTTCTCTCTCTCTTAGCTTCCCAATTTAACAAAGTTGGGTAAAACTAGAGGCTTTTAATCTACCATAGGCTAATTTATCAGCATGACATTATAAATCTAGAATAATTAATTACCAGAACTTGCCACACTCAAATAAGGTGACCTAAAGAGTTTCATGACTTTTTTTTAACCTAAAATTACATACAACTCTTAAACAAAGGTATTTGATCTGAATTCTGAAGTTCAGATGCTAAGAAAAGTTCTTCATGATGTTTTAGAGCGGTGGTCTCCAACCTTTTGGCACCAGGGACCAGTTTCATGCAAGACACTTTCCCACAGATCGGGGTAGGCGTGGGTTTCAGGATGATTCAAGCATTTCACATTTGTTGTGTACTTTATTTCTATTGTTATCACATCAGCTCCACCTCAGATTGTCAGGCATTAGGTCCCAGAGGTTGGGGACCTGTGCTTTGGAATACAAGGCCTGCTGGAGTGACACAGACTTTCCTGCTGCAGTAAGTTTGCCAAAGGTGACCAGGTTGTCCTGGGTGAGATTTAGAGCAGAGAAGGCAGCCTTTATACCCAAGTAGCACTTCTTCCTAGAGGAAAACAAAGTGGGGTGTGGAAGTGGCCTGAGGATGCAGGGATGGGACTGGAAAATGTAAACCCAGTGGGGAATATGAGAATCAAGTAAAATTAGGAAACCTAGAATTTCTTAGGCTTCTGTGACCCAGCACCAACAGTTTACCTGATTCATGATGGAAAACTTCCTCCCTATTCTGTTGTCTGGGAGCCGAAAGCCCTTCCTCCTCATACCATCTTCTGATTCTGACTTGAACACCTTCTCAGGATCCCCCTTCTCCTCTCCTTCAGAGAGCTCCTTTTGCTTCCTCTTTTTTCTCCGGTTCCGTCTCTCCTTGGCACTCTTGGAACTCAGTTTAGAGATTTCAGATGAGCTCCGGGGAGAGCCTGCCCCGTCTTCACCTTCTTCCTCTATGGCATCTTCTGAGACAGTTCCTGCTGAAGTGGCCATCGCCGCCGCCTAGGAAAGTAAAATTTCACAGCAACAGACCAGATCAGAAGCAATTAACTAGAGCCACACAAAGCTAAGCAAGTGGTGGAGATCACTTCCTTCCTTTCCCAAAGACAGGGAAAAAAGGAGGAAGGAAAACAAGTCTGTCAGAGGACACTGTGGTGGGGGCCTGGTATCTCCATTTCCTCGCTAAATTTGTATGGTGGCACACAGCCCTGCATAATCAGAGCGGAACTTCATGGTGAGAGCTTTGGGACTTACTCTGTTTAGTATATAAGACAAGAACTTGGCTGCCACCTTGATACCAAATCATCTTTTTTTGGGCAACTCTGAAAATCAATACTATATATTATGGCCCCAACAATGTAAAAAATACATGTATAATTGGATAAAAATTAAAAAGTAAAGTGTTATCAGTGATAAGAAAACAGACTCTGTATGATTTCAATACCTTTATACCACAAAATTTTTGCACTCTGTTTTATGACCCAGGATACAGTCCCATGTCTCCCAGTTTATAGTCCATGGGAACGTGAATAGAATTTGCATCCTGTTGTTGAGTGAAAATTATATAAACCTTAATTATGTTGAATTAGTTCATAGTGCTTTCCAGGTCTACTGTATCTTTCTACTTTCCTATCTGTTTGTTCTATTAATTTTTGAAAGTTTGATATTGAAACTCTAACTAAAAACTTAATTTATCTATTTAAAAATAAGTGTAATGTACAGTGGAACTATATGTAATTTTGTTCGGTATTTTCCAAGTCTCCTGTAAATATCACCATACTTTCATAATTTTTTCTAAAAAAAGTAAGATGTTAGGGTATTAGTAGAATCACAAGTTTCTTTTTTAAATTTTACTTCAGTATTTTACTTGTATCTTCTTTTCAGGACTCGTTATGAATACAGACAATCTCTGAAGGAGATCCTAATGTTTCCCCCAACAAAAACACCTATGCTTACATGATGTATTATATAAACTGCTCTGGTCATTTTTTTTTTCCTCTCTCCAGCTATCACAGGAGTTGTGCACTGAACAGTCGAGAGATTCAACAGAAGATCACATTCACAAACAATTTGGCCATTAAGACAAATGTAACAACTGGACTGACCATCTGCAGTTGTTATTTGGGTTATTTCAATCAGATCAATGACTTCTGTTAGACAGTGTGCCTAAAAAGATCAACTGGAGTGGCAATCAGATGGGGCCTTAGTCACCATGATCTGGCAGGAAGGACTACGGCAAAGAGTTGATCACCAACCTGTGCTTCTTCCTGTTGCTTCTTAAGTTGCTCTAACATTGCTTTGAATTCAGCCTCTTTCTGCTCTGCTTCCTCCAGTGTTGCCTGATTCTGCTCTTCATAAGCCATGGCCACCACAGCCAGGATCAAGTTCACCAGATAGAAAGAACCCACAAAGATGACCAAGACAAAGAAGATCATATACGTTTTCCCAGCTGCTCGTAAGGTCTGTAAAGACAAAAACCACTTCTTAAGTTGCTTGCATCAAACGAATCAGGCTGAAAACAACTCATGGGCTGATGTTCCTCTGCAGAGGCAGTACTGCACGTTGAACAGGACCAGACTTTCTTGTGTGGAACTTCTTCACACTGCAGACACTCAGCATCCCCAGCTGCCAAATGGCCTCCCCTACCCCAGACTCACAGGAAATGTCAGTAGTACCTCCTATTCACTGTGGCCAAAAAAAAAAAAAAATCCTCTTCCATTCCAAATACTCCTAATACACTCCTTCCATAGAAAAATGCTTACTTTTTTAAAAGGAAAAATTGCTCTGAGCTAAGAATTACATTTGACTTTGTCAGCTGGTTTTAAAACAAGTGTGAGGAAATGAAAACAAAGACCTCAGGTCATTTATATACTGGTCTTCAAAGAGCATTTACAGAAATCTCATCTTTGGAATCAGGTCCAACTCATAAAAAGTCCCTATCTTAAGTGACATCCTTCCTTAGCCTTTTGCAATAGGATGAGTTTTTAAAGAGGGATATAATGTAAAGGATGTGGGGGTGGGGTAGGGGAGAAAAAGGAAAGAGGATCCTAAGATTATTCCTTTCACTAGCACCAAACAGACATCAAAGAACAACTGGGTTTTAGGTTATATGCATATACACAGGACCCATTATCACTTAGTTTTCATTTTTATTCTTCTCAACCACAAATATTTCATGGAACTTAGCATCAGTTACAGATATTTCATGGGAATACTAGGCTGTACAACAGAAAGGAAGGATTTCAGGAACTCCTAATAAGAAACTTTCATTGGAAAAAAAAAAGTTGGTTCACTTAAAGGGTTTCCTTCATGCCTGAGGGGTTCACAATTCTTATTATCAAACTAGCATTATCAAAGGCTTAGAGTCAAATGTAAAACAATGCGTTATCGGAGAATTTCTAAGTTGAAAGACCCTCAGCAGTCATCTAGACTAACTTCTCCATCACACCCAGCAAAATTAAATGACTTGTCCAGAGTCACCAAAGCAGGCCAACAGAATGGCAGTGACCATTAAAAAAAAAAAAATATTGTCACAGTGTTCTTGAACAAATACAACTGTGTTATAAATCTCAAAATGTTGACATATTTAGGCTCCAAGATCCTTGTGGATAAAATCTCTTCTTTATAATGTCTACCAAAGTGCCTTACACAACATGTTTAAAGAAGCCCTAAGCCCAAACATCCAAAAGGAGAAATACTGAAGATGGTCTGCTGAAATAGGAAGGACAGAGACAGCAGATTCCCAGGCCAGGCAAGAGGCTCCCAAGTCTGTGAGCGTCTACAGCTATACATGATGAGCATTAAAGAAACTGGGCCAAGAACTGGGAGAATTCATTTAATTTTGTAAACCAGCTGACTCTGAGAAATACCACCCAAAGATTCTGTATGTCTTCACCAAAGGTCTCTTACACAGAATGTCCCCAAACCCCACATATTGTTATGTAAATTCCATCACCAAAAAACATGGTATTACTTACTAATTGATACAAGTTTTCCCAGTAGTCCTGGGTCATAAGGCGAAATAATGCCAAGAAGGCCCAGCTGAAAGTGTCAAAGCTCGTGTAACCATAGTTGGGGTTCCTTCCTGCCTTCATACACTGGTATCCCTCTGGACATTGCCTGAGGAAAGAAAAGGAAGCACCGGGCTTTTCAGCGTAATCCTACCCGGTCATCAGCTGGAAGTCATCTCTATGACCTTGCAGATGATAAACAGCCATCCATAGAGACTATGCCAACAAACAGGAATTTTTTAAAAAGAAGAGGAAAGAAACAAAGTAGCCAGGTGAATTTTTCAAAAATGATGTCCTGGGGACAGTCTAGGATCAGAATCACCTTAAAAATGCGGATACCTATGTCCTAGACAAGACTTAGGAATAAAAACTCTGCATATAGGATCCATGAATTGGCATTTTTAAGGGGCATGTCAGATGATTCTTACGCATGCCAAAATTTGAGAATCGCTGTCCTAGACTCATATCAATGTGCAATTCAACCAAATTTAACTTAGCTACTAACCTAAATGACAAAAGCCTAGACCTTCCTCTTAATCATCTCTATTCTCTTAACACTCACTGTGACAAACTGTATCACACTAGGATTTCAGTGATCTCGGTTATAATAGTTCTTCTGCTTTAAGACTCACCTGATGTTTATTCCAATGTAATTTCTAGTATCTATCAATACTTCAGTATAGAAAGTAAATGGACTTCTAGTTAATATCACTGAACTGTATATGTAAAAATTGTTAAGAGACCAAATTTTATGTTATGTGTATTTTGCCACAATGAAAAAAAGGCGGGGGGGAGGGGGGAGATAATACATTGTAACTCTTTTCCCTCCCACATGCTGTCAGGCCTGGCATATTTGGGGTCAACCTTGGGTGCTAATCTATCATGAAAACAGTGCCCTTACTTGATAACTTTTTGCATTAAGACAGAATGAGGGGAGTCTACAAGAGACAGGCAAGATACCTAGTGTTACAGATCCTACCCTTAGCCTTTTATAACTTTGATCTTGGCTTAAGTCTAATAGCCACCTTCACCTACTAGTGAAATGTCAACTTTGGATGGACAAATATAAAACAGAAAGAAAATCTGAGTCAACCAATTTATTGGACCCACTACATGAGCACAAAGAAAGTGAAAATATTGTTCATTTTTGTGTGACACATTATTTCATGGGAGGAGAATAAAATTAAGTGAGCTACTTACCCAGCATCAGAACTGTTCCCACAGAGCAAAGGTTCCAGCATACCAGGAACTATGTAGAAATTTGCTAGAAAAGTTTGAAGAGGCAGGAAATGAATAAGGCAGATTTAAGTGAATGAGAGAATAAGGTTACACTGTTCCTAACTACCCCAGCAGAAACAGTTATTGATTTTAGCTCATATAAATCTTTTCTGACAGCAGTGAAACCTGATAAGACTTCCTTCCCATTAACTATTTTCCTATATGTATTTAACAATGAAAAGTGCTGCCACGTGGGCTTTAATGCAATGTTCTTTTCAGACACCGATTTCTACTTGTATTAATACTTCAGATCTATATGCCACGTTCCAGTACTTGAAACAAAGGGTCTAAAAGAGAGGTTTCTGAGTTCTTTACCCCTTTATACAACTCCACCCTTCTATCCTTATAACTTCTCTTTACCAAAGATAAACTGATCACTAGTAACCATGTCCTATTTTAAATTAGAAGACATGTTTCCCCTTCCTGTTTGTGTCCCTGAAATCCCCTTTGAACACTTTCTTGTGGATACTTACCCGTCTTTATTTCCTCAACAGTGACTAAGAGCGGTCCTGCTAACTTTCCTCCCTAGTTTCATACAAGTACAGGCGGCGCTAGTGGTAAAGAACCCCCTGCCAATGCGTCTTTAGAGACGCGGGTTCTATCCCTGGGTCAGAAAGACCCCCTGGAGGAGGGTGTGGCAATCCGCTCCATTACTCTTGCCTGGAGAATCCCATGGACAGAGGAGCCTGGTGGGCTATGGCCTATAGCGTCACAAAGAGTCAGACGTCACTGAAGCGACTTTGCACACATGTACACTACTACACCAAATATTCCTAAGAGTAACACCCAAATGCTCTGGTTCCTGAAATGAACTTGTTAAAACTCCTAAACTGTGATAGGATCAAACAGTTATTTGGAGATTACTCGACTCCCTAGACCAGACTGATTGCTAAGGTCTTAGTAATTTTAAGAAACCTAAGTGAACAGTGAAAGTGAAAGTCGCTCCGTCGTGTCCTACTCTTTGTGACCCTATGGACTGTACCCCATTAGGCTCCTCTGTCCATGGAATTCTCCAGGAAGAATACTGGAGTGGGAGCCTTTCCCTTCTCCAGGGGATCTTCCCAACCCTGGGATCAATCCCAGGTCTCCAGCACTGTAGGTGGATTCTTTGCCATCTGAGCTACCAGGGAAGCCCAGGTATACTCTAAATGTTTAAATATCTCAGGGGGAAAAAAGGATTTTTCATCAAGTTTCTAAGCTCAATTTTCCAAAGCAAAAGTTCAGGGGTACGTGTGAGCAAAATATAAAGTTTCACTTATCCTTTTAAAGGGAGAGAAAAGAGAGAAGGGGTGAGAGGGCTGATATTTGCCAGCTTCTGAAGATAATCTGACCTCAAGGAACGGGAGAAAGTTCACAAAGCTCCTCCCAGCAGTCCTGGCCTTTCTTTCTGGCCCAGGCACTTTTGTACAGCCCAGGGGTAGCTCCGTCATTCGTACTGGAGACAGACTTTCTCCCCACTCTTGCAGAGAAAGGGCTACCTACTTTTATTGTTGATGTACTCTTCCCAATCAAAGCCCTTGGTGCCGTTTTCAAGATAGCTCTCGTTGAAGTTGATGGGCCACACCACACACTTGTTTCGCAGGTTTCCCATGAAGAGCTGCAGTCCGATCAAGGCAAAGACACTCAGGCAGAACACTGTCAGGATCATCACGTCTGACAGCTTCTTCACGGACTGAATCAGGGCGCCCACGATGGTCTTCAGGCCTGAGGGGAGAGAACCCCCAGAGTGAGAGTCGCCCCACAGCCCTCCCCACCTCCCCCAACCTGCCCCTCAGCCATGGCTCCTACTCCTCCCCCCAGCACCACCCCTGAAACATGGCCACTTCATCTTTTATACCACGGGAATAACAATGGGTCAGCAATATTATCAATTTTCCCAGGAGCATCAATTTTTAAGTCAATACTTCTGGAAAAGAAAGTCCCTTCTCCAGTATGTGGCTCTTTTATTCCTGGAAGTGCTTTCTTGTCTCTGACTGCTTCTCAGCGACTCAAATGAGTCAAGCTCTTACTTGCCCGGGTGTCTCCACAATTGCTGTTCCCTTTGCCTGGAATGCTTCCTCCATTCTCTTGTCCCTCCTGCCTGCATCCTATTCATCCTCCACTCTCAGCTAAATAGCAATTCCCCCAGAAAGCCTTCTCTGTCTTTACAACTCTTCTCCCTCCTCTACTATTACTATTTTAATAGCACCTATTAGTTTCCTCTGTAGCATTTATCATGGTCATAATTAATTATATCTGTCTTGTTCACAGCTGTATTTGTATGGCTTAGCCCACACAGGAATAGAGGAGGCATCCAGGTTGGAAAGAGAACTACGGGGAAGTTTCAAAGCCAACAATAAGTGAGAAAGTCCAATAATATTTTCCCAAGAGCTCTGGAAATGCCAATGTATTGAAAAGGTTAATTATTATCAATTCAGTATTTGTGCTTTGTCTTTTCACTAAAAATTACACGTTTTCTGCATCACATATATGTCCTGTTCTCTATAACTGACCTTTTTCCTGTCCTAGATTTTTAAAAAACATATAACCCACTTGAATTGGTGGCTTAAAGGCAAGCCACTGTTTCAAACGTAAATCTGCAGGCAGATTTCTTAACTGCACAGGGAGAGATCAGTGACAGGAGACAAAGTAAAGTATGGTTGTGGGTTCACGACGTTTGGATCAAGACTGAGTCTACACGCGGTTCTCCTGGGCATGCCCACACATCAGCGACCTGTAAGACATGGCCAAGGGGGCACTGAGGACTCCCGGGGGGCCGAAACACCAGGACGGACAGAGGCAGACACAGAGCCTTGACACACAGGTCTCAAGAGGGGGCTTATCCCTAAGTTACTTCTGAAAGCAAGAATATCCAATGAAATTCTACAGAAATCCTAATCCTGGCTCTAAAGTATGAGTCTGGGTAGATAATTACTAATCTTAATCAAACTATACCACTTACTTGTGTGGCCTGAGCAATATACCTAACCTCTTGGGATGTGTATTTTCATCCCTAAAATGGGATGTGAAAGTGAAAGTGAAGTCACCCAGTCGTGTCCGACTCTTAGCGACCCCATGGACTGCAGCCCACCAGGCTCCTCCATCCATGGGATTTTCCAGGCAAGGGTACTAGAGTGGGGTGCCATTGCCTTCTCTGAAAATGGGGATACTTATAGTTAAATATCATAGGCTGTTGTGAGGGTTAATTAAGCATAACTAATATAAACCCTTAGCACACAGTAAATAACTCAAATGTTAACCACTTTTGTCTGAACCTCAGTTTACTTATCTGTAAAAAGATACTGACAATACCAATCTCGTTGGCTTGTTATGAGGTTTAAATAAGGTAATGAATATTAAATACCAAGTACACTGCCAGGTACTTATATCTTGTTAGCTATCACTGTTATCCACATGTTGCCCTCCTCCAAGAGATATGACTGGGATAATATCACTGAGAGGCTAACCTTGTACGATGGTGATCTAATGGGAGATGTGGACATGACTCTTCTTTTGCTGTATTTTGCAAGTAACCACCTAGAATTTTCAAAGCTAAGCCTGAGAGTGGTAATGGATGAGTGCTTAGCACAAGACCTGGCACAAAGCAGGCACTTACTATGCGTGTGTGTGTGTGTGTGTGTGTCTGTGTGTGTGTGTGCATTTAATTGGAGGATAATCACTTTACAATGTTGTGGTGGTCTTGGCCATACAACTAATACATTTTAAAGTTCTTTATTGAAAGAGTAAATGAATATGAAATTTTCTTTTCTCTTACACAGATATCCTGAAAGACGTGGAAGAGAAATTAAAGTAAAAAGAGCCAAGAGTTAGACTGTGGAGACCTGACAGTGTGCAAAGGCCTGTGCTTTCTCACAGAGTGGGCCTTTCCTGGAGGCTGTGGCCACCAAAGGGATTAGAAAGAGCTTGCCTGGGCTCCAGCACATAAGGCATTTCAAGCCTGATTCCTTCTGCTCACAGGACTGAGCAGAAAGAGCACAAGGTAGGAATCAGAAAGCGGGAATTCTGGTCCTGGCTCAGCCTCTGTTTAAGATGCGCTGTGTTTCGGAACAAACTTAAGGTCACACACCAGACATGGGTAAGCCTAAGAACACCTGGCAGTGGGCAGAGGAGAAGCTAAAAGCCTTTAAAAGTAGGGTAGAGATATTTGTTAGCGATTAAGTGGTTGGAGTTTCAATCTTTTATTCCTAAAGTTCTGGGAAACTGTGTATCATTATCATGCAGTTAGGTAAGAAGGTATTGGTGGTATAAAATAAAAAGCAGCTATAGAGAAGGAAAAATTGTCCCCGTGTTATGGAACTTATTTCAGTAAGTTGCTAAGGAACAGAGAAGTCCTTTGCTACATTTGGTTGGGTTGAAGCAGGTGTATATTCGGTCAATAACTCAGTTCTAGGTCCCTAAAATGACACAGTTACGTTTTCAAAAAGAGTAATTTTTTTTTAAAAGAGTAGTTGATAAATCAGAATGGAAAAGAATATAAAAAGAATGTATATATATGTATACCTGAGTCACTTATGCTTTATATCAGTAATTAACACAATGTTGTAATTCAACTCTACATCAATAAAAAATAAATTTAAAAAA
Organism: Bison bison bison; assembly: GCF_000754665.1. NCBI lineage: Eukaryota > Metazoa > Chordata > Mammalia > Artiodactyla > Bovidae > Bison > Bison bison. Next base: position 5,455,028 of record NW_011494955.1, on the reverse strand, counting down.
AAAGAGTAGTTGATAGGTCACTGAAGAATGGCTGTAAAGTTTCTTTTCTTGGACTTCTTTATGAAGAACTCATACAGCAGTCTCTCTTGAATGGCTCAGACAATCACCTAGCTGAACACTTGATGACAGTTTCAAGCCACTTTTTACTTCTATTTTCATGAACTGAGTTGTTAGCTGTTATCTGTATCAGTAACAAGAGGATAAAACTTTAAAACAGTCAAACCAATGCATTTGTGACATTAATTCATTTTTAAAAACACATAATTTGAGCATAAGTCGAATCTGATTTTCCTTGGCTGGGAACTTTTTGGATAGTTCCAAGCCCCATACAACAGGAAATTCTAGGCAATGAGCTCAAACCATCTTCTATTCCATAAGGCCAGGCTCCCAGCAGCCTTGTTTGTCAGAAGCGACCTTCCCTTAGTAATTAGATGTCAGGGTGGACATCTGACCTAAATCTAGATCCTGAATTCCAGGAATTTGGAATGGGGCAAGAGAGAGAAATGGTATGGACCTAACAGAAGCAGAAGATACTAAGAAGAGGTGGCAAGAATACACAGAAGAACTGTACAAAAAATATCTTCACGACCCAGATAATCATGATGGTATGATCACTCACCTAGAGCCTGACATCCTGGAATGTGAAGTCAAGTGGGCCTTAGGAAGCATCACTACGAACAAAGCTAGTGGAGGTGATGGAATTCCAGTGGAGCTATTCCAAATCCTGAAAGATGATGCTGTGAAAGTGCTGCACTCAATATGCCAGCAAAATTGGAAAACTCAGCAGTGCCCACAGGACTGGAAAAGGTCAGTTTTCATTCCAATCCCAAAGAAAGGCAATGCCAAAGAAGGCTCAAACTACCGCACAATTGCACTCAACTCACACACTAGTAAAGTAATGCTCAAAATTCTCCAAGCCAGGCTTCAGCAATACGTGAACCATGATCTTCCAGATGTTCAAGCTGGTTTTAGAAAAAGCAGAGGAACCAGAGATCAAATTGCCAACATCCGATGGATCATCAAAAAAAGCAAGAAAGTTCCAGAAAAACATCTATTTCTGCTTTATTAACTATGCCAAAGCCTTTGACTATGTGGATCACAATAAAATGTGGAAAATTCTGAAAGAGATGGAATACCAGACCACCCGACCTGCCTCTTGAGAAACCTGTATGCAGGTCAGGAAGCAACAGTTAGAACTGGACATGGAACAACAGACTGGTTCCAAATAGGAAAAGGAGTACGTCAAGGCTGTATATTGTCACTCTGCTTATTTAACTTCTATGCAGAGTACATCATGAGAAACGCTGGGCTGGAAGAAGCACAAGCTGGAATCAAGATTGCCGGGAGAAACATCAATAACCTCAGATATGCATCAGATGACATCACCCTTATGGCAGAAAGTGAAGAGGAACTAAAAAGCCTCTTGATGAAAGTGAAAGAGGAGAGTGAAAAAGTTGGCCTAAAGCTC
>NW_011494955.1:5434880-5453460 GCF_000754665.1 Bison bison bison | reverse complement strand
ATTGAAAAGCAGAGACATTACTTTGCCAACAAAGGTCCATCTAGTCAAGGCTATGGTTTTTCCAGTGGTCATGTATGGATGTGAGAGTTGGACTGTGAAGAAGGCTGAGTGCCGAAGAACTGATTGTTTTGAACTGTGGTGTTGGAGAAGACTCTTGAGAGTCCCTTGGACTGCAAGGAGATCCAAGCAGTCCATCCTAAAGGAGATCAGTCCTGGGTGTTCATTGGAAGGACTGATGCTAAAGCTGAAACTCCAATACTTTGGCCAAGAGCTGACTCATTGGAAAAGACCCTGATGCTGGGAAAGACTGAGGGCAGGAGAAGAAGGGGACGACAGAGGATGAGATGGCTGGATGGCATCACCGACTCGATGGACGTGAGTTTGAGTGTACTCCGGGAGTTGGTGATGGACAGGGAGGCCTGGCGTGCTGCGATTCATGGGGTTGCAAAGTGTCAGACACGACTGAGAGACTGAACTGAACGGAACTGAAAGAGAGAGTCCAGTAGCCTTTCAAGTGGTGGGAATGATAATAAATAAATGTGGGAGCTAGGTCGTAGCCATATTCTATCGTTATATTAGGATATGTCTAAGAAGGAAAGGCAGTATGCCTAGACACAGAAAAAGGAAACAGATGCAAGGAGAAGAGAAATATGAAGACAAAGTAGCCCTTGGTGTCTGGGGCTTGCTGGCTCTGTGTTCTGGTTTCACTGGCTTCCAGAAGCCCCAAAACATTCCAGCCTTCAATGTCCTTGAAGGATGTTTGTATCTTTCTACTTGCAACCAGAGATGTTCAACTAAGACACCAACCCTGCATGGAACTCCTTGTTTTTCTGGGGATGGACCTGAACACTCACAATCAGCTGGTTCAACATCTGTTCTCCATAAACCAGAGGCCACTGCTGACGAAATCCATAAACATGAGTCCAGAGGGGTAAAAAATATTTTTCATGTTCTGCTTTGAGGTCTGATCAACAACTTGGTGAAGTTCTTTCAGCTTTCAATAAGTTTAAAATAGAAGCTTAAGTTGGAAATGGTATTCATAGGGCTACAAAGGAACAAATCTTAATTAAACAAAACTGATCACTAAATAACAGAATGGCCATCCAAAAAGTTTACTCTCTAAGATTCTCATCCAGATTGTTAGGAGAAAATCAGAGGGAGGCAGAGGAAGAAGAAAGGTGATTAGCTTGATGTCTGTGGTAAAGGTAAGCACACAGTGACTCAGCAACCTTCAATGCAAACAGTCACTGCATTCACTCAGGCATCAGCCAAGACTCTTCTTCCTTCCATAGGAGTTGATAATTGCAAACGACCATATCTGCAGACATCAATGCCAATTTAAGGAGATGACGCCCTCAGTGCTTTTCTTAAGCTTAACCTTCATAGTCTGGCTAGCAGTGGCTGCCACATACTAGTTAATGCAGCCAAGCAAAAGTGCTCCCCCTGCAACCAGCAACACAGGCCAAAAAAAGTAAGAAATTGCTGGCAGAATTCTTGACCTGATGCATGCAGGACTGGAGAATACCACTGCTCTGGCTGTAAGGATAAGCTGTCTACTTCCTCTGCTGGTTCACAACACCACATACCAGAACAAGCAAGAAAACTGACTATCCAAAACAGAGCAGAATGCTCCTTCATATGACTCCTACACAACAGAGTGTGCAACAGAAGCCACGTGGGGGGAAGTTGGACAGTGAGAACTCTTGGAAAAGGCTAACATTAACTAGCACTGGGATGTGTCTGAGCAGAAGCAGTTAATATATTTACTACAGAACAAGGAAAGGCAGCTGGACCTAATGTACAGAAAGGTCAGCTACCAGACAGGAAGTGGGACACTTAAAGAACTCTGAGAAGCAAGTGAAGCTGCTCCCACAGAATTTTATGTCCAAAGGCACCTCTGAACCTCCTGTCTCATTTCCTGATGCCCAGCGATCCTTTGAATAAATGAACAAAGCCCGCTTACGTGCTGAATCCAGAGAAATCAGCTGTGCATACTGGGAACAAGATTTTCCACCAGGCTGATGCCAGATTATAAATAGTCAATTTATCTTTCTTGGTTTGTGACTCAGGTTGAGAAACGGGTTTGAAGCCACACGAGCTATTCCTGCTACAAAATGAACATCGGAACAGGCCTCAACAGCCGTTAACACGCAGCCCTCACAATAGTGAAGGAATGGCTCCTCAGTCCCACAGTCTGGCTCGTCCAGGCAAGTCCTGGGGTACAGTGGCACCCAGTCACCTTCTCTGCTGCAGATTCAGTCCTCGCAATGATAGCTATTAGAGGTTCATAAGATCAAGAGTAACGTGCGAGAGACTTGGGGGCCCTTGATTTCTTTACTCAAGACCAGATAGATTCGTATCACAAAGTCTGACCACAATGAAACTAGCTCCCAGTGGTGGGGCAGGGAGATCCCACGAGCCCTCGGTGTTCCACTCAGGACCATGGTGGTACACTTCAGCTGTCTACCTGGAGGAACAATGTGGAAAAAGGAGAAATAAAAAAGCTACTGGATTAATAACCAGAGTATTTTAAAAGAAACGATGAGTCTGAATACAGTCTTAAAATGCATTCTATCCCCCTTTACTATGCAGTAGAAATTGCTACATTCATAATGGGGACATTTTAAAAAAATGCTTTCTTTGTAAATACTGGGCTGAGAGGGAGAAGGACCTCTCATTTTCCCTGCTTTGTATCTGATGCCACAGGTAAAGAGACAGAGAAGATAACAGAAATGAAAGAAGAGAAATATCAAACCCAAGAGAAAAATAATCAAGAAATTACAGCTCTAAAGAGAGCCAAATGGCGAACGGAGTGCTTTCAGAGGCTGTTTCAATGATGATGGAAATGAAAATGGACCAACAGCAAGGCCCTCCCAATCAGTTTTATTTATACCAGTAAGTGCTACTCTCTAAGGAAACTCTGAGACACCTGCTTTAAGATGTCTACCCTATCTTGGGGGCATGTCAGTCCTGTGGCACGTGGCCAAAGCACACAGAGGATGAAACTTCTGACAGTCACTCAGAAGTTCCTTTTTGTACCCAGATACATACAAAGTAAAAACAAAGTTTTAAGACATACAACTTTCTATACAGAGTACTTCAATGTCAAGTTGAATCTGGCAAGTTCCAGACCGAAAGACATTTTTACAGGGTCTTTTCCTGTAATTGATCCCTTTAGCACAGTTCGCGCGGCACTGTTCTTCAAGTCGAGTCAAAGCAAAGGGACATCGTGAATGATAGGTATCCAAGTCTTGAGTTAGCAAATAAAGAGGATCAGAATATGAGTTCACTCTTTTCTAAGCCACAAAAGTGAATGAAAGTGAAGTCGCTCAGTCATGTCTGATTCTCTGCAACCCTGTGGACTGTAGCCCACCAGGCTCCTCCGTCCATGGGATTCTCCAGGCAAGAATACTAGAGTGGGTTGCCATTTCCTTCTCCAGGGGATCTTCCCAACCCAGGGATCGAACTTAGGTCTCCTGCATTGCAGGCAGACGCTTTAACCTCTGAGCCACCAGGGAAGCCCACAAGAATGGTCTAAATTGAAGCATCCTGTATAAAAGGCTGGAGCTAACTGATACACTGTACTCTCCAATCTTCAGGAAGTCCTGGCTGCCCTGACACATCCAGACTGTCTACCAAAGATGCTAAAAGGGAGGACAACATCAGCCCAGGTGAGCAGGACAAGTGCTCTAGGAAAGGAAAAACTCTCAAAAAGGGAGTTGAGAACTCCGTGAGATCTTATAGGTCCCTTGTCAGTTCTGTGGTAGGTCTCCCTTCTGTTTTTGGCAGCTTTGGCAAAAGCTTACAGTCAAAGTGGGCGCAGGAGAAGGCAAAGAAAGTAACAATTCCACTGAAGTGGCCTATGAGAAAACCTGGTACGCAAAGCAATGGCTTTTATTCAGAGGGGGCTATGGCCCCGCTCTGTGACAGCGGAGTCAAAATGACTCAGATTTCCAATCAAGACGTGGCTCAGGTCCACTGACTCAGACTGGTATTCCCACCACGGAAGGAGACCTGGGTAACAGGCAGGTAGGCACAGGGCAACAGCTCTCCGCAAGTAGAATCAAGAGCAAAAGAACTTGGGATAAAAAGTCACACTTTAAGAACTGACCGTATCTTTGACTTTATTATCCCTTAAAGTTATTGTCAAAAATCTCCCAAAGCCAGCTCAACTAGGAGGTGCTTCTAGAAATAGGAATCCAATAATTTATTCTAAACTGTGAAGTTGGTGTCTAAATCTTCACACAAACTTTCCTTGGGTTTAGGTTTCTTCTTTATAATTGCTACTGCTAAAATCATTTATAGAGGGCTCTTACAGGCCAGGCACTGTGTTTATAGATATATATTTATAATACAGAATGTAAAACTAGACATTAATATATACCTATAAAACTAGAACATTAAGGATAAACAACGTGACATCAGTCAGAGCTATCTTGCAGAAATGCTGTGGTCAGAAGTTAATCATACAGCAGAGACAGAGACAGAGGCTAAGAGCTGGAGCAGAGATAGCATCTGCTGCCCTAGTTAGTGAGGAGAGCACAGCTTTCCAATTTAGTTCTGGAAGAGAAGTTTTGAGATCACAAGAACATAAAGGGACAGATGCCTTGCGGAGTACACTGGGGGAAGTGAGCAGAAAACACGGCATCATATTTAAAAGAGGCCAGAGGAGGAAAGAGACCAAAGGAAAAATGACAGTAAAGACTTGGTGGTATCGATGTCTTACAAAAAGAAAAAAAAAAAGACAAGGCCTGCTTAAGGGGTAGGCTACCATCAACAAGCTTCAGAAAGGTACCTAGAGAATGAGCTGGATTTTCTGTCAAATGGATTTATTAATAAAATGGCTAAGAACTAAACTTTGATAAGTCACAGTTATAGTTTTCTGCCAATAAGAATACACTCTAGGGGACTTCCCTGATGATCCAGTGGTTGGGACTTTGCCTTCCCGTATGTGGGGTGTGAGTTCGATCCCTGGTCAAGGAGTTAAGATCCTACATGCCTGGCTGCCAAAAAAAAATCAACCCATAAAACAGAGGCAATATGGTAACAAACACAATAAAGACCTTGAAGATGGCTCATATGAAAAAAAAAAATCTTAAAAAAAAAAAGAATATACTCCACTGACATCTAGCCTCTGGTTGACAAGAAGTAAGCTACCACTGCTAAAAATAAAGTAATTCATTCTCAATAGGGTCATAATTTATGGGCCCACTTCATGGCCCAAGTTTGTAAATGCAGAAACTGAGGTTTACCGCCCTGAGGTTCTCAAGTCAGCAGAATTCTACCTCTGTACTTCCCTCTCTCTGCATGTGATATCTAGATAACGTTGAAAAGGAGAAAAGAGGAGTATTTTTGGTGCAGCCACAAGAAGAGCCATGTGATGCCTGGAATAGGATGCCTCTGTCCTTCATGTTCCTGTTTCCACAAAACTGCAGTGGAAAGCCTGGCCTCTTGGGAGTCTTCCTTCCCTAAAAACTCCTGAATGCAACCAAAGTCCAACCAGCGACAACACAGTCTAGACTTCTGCCATGTTTCTGCCATGTTAGTTAGTCTACTAACTAAAATATCTTTCCTTCCAGATTTCAAGACTGGTCTTCCGAAAAAAAGTTATTACCGGGCAGCAAGGATTTGAATTAAATTAATAGATCTCAACCTCGGGGGGCCATCGATGGGCTTTGCTGGGAAGGTGGTGCCTGTGAAATTTCACCTGGTTCTCAAAAGGATACAAAACCTTCAAAAGGTTAAGAACCATTCTCAATCAGAATCAAGAAAAAGTGGCAAAAAATGTAAAGACTGTCAATCAACTACCTCTCAACTAGCCCCTGATTACGTTTTTTTTCCTTGTAAAGTTTCTGTACTTTTCTGTTTGCCCATGTGCTTAGATGTATCTTATCTTACCTTTAACTTTTTTTTTTAATGGCACCCACATAAGCTTTCATTGGGATTTATGTCTGAGAATGGTCTCTGAATATATATGTCATAGATATCTACTGGTTCTTATTCTAGTGAATTAGACAGCAACAGTATGTGATATACAGTGATTATTAAAGTTCAGGTCACTAACACCAAGGCTCTTAAATTTGTCTGGAACACTGGACTAGTCAATGGGGTAAGGGCTCTTCTGTGATTAAATAATTCCATTAACACAGTAACAGTAGAAGTGCAATTCTTCGAATAACATCCCATCAGCAAACCATGCGACAGGAAGCCTAGAAATCACAAGCAATGGAATGATGGCGAATGTTAAAATTACTGTAATTCCACGAGGCTAGGAAGCAAGTGATTCATATTCAAACAGACAGCTAGCTCCGTGACAATTTTTTCAGGTATCTTAAGATCCAAGTGACTCTTAAGCACGTGCTTTTTCAGAGCATGGATGGAATGGGGGTTGCATGCCTTGCAAGCACTGTCAGAGCAACTTTGGCTTAAGGACCAAAGAGCCATTCCAGAAAACATCTCCTGGGAAAAACATGCGAAATGCAAGGCCATCTCAGCTGTGCTGACGCTGCTTCAGGATGTGGTGGACAGAGCAAATGGAGGACATAAGAGGAGATGAGGCAAAGTCAGTCTGGTGTTTAAATTTTCTCACCTGGAATTACAGAGATAGTTTTCAAAGCTCGGAGAACCCTGAATGTTCTCAGCGCTGAGACATTGCCCAGGTCCACAAACTCTGTCACATATCTGTAGTAAGGGAGGTCACGCACAGACACAAATGACAAACACGGACACAAACACAAACACCAAAGGAAAAAAACGAAACCACAACAAAACAAAAAGTACAATACGTCACGTCAGGGCCCTAACCCAACACCTAACACCAACCCCGGGCCATCTTACCTGGGATTACCGAAATAGTTTTCAAAGCCCTCAGAACCCTGAAAGTGCGTAGAGCTGAAACATTGCCTAGGTTTACAAACTCTGTTATATACCTGCAGAATCAAACCAAAGTTAACTTGTAATGGTACCACTGGGCGAGGGTTTGAGAATAGGGGTAAGAAAGGGTCTTATAAGTAAGATATGATTTCATTTTTTTCCTTGAAAAAGAAAAGTTTCAAATATAAGCATTTAAGGAACACATTTTATTTTTTTCAGTTGGGCAAGGAGAAATCCAAAGTGTATTTGAAAGAAGCGATACCACCAGAAGGCTCCTGGGGCTTTCTCACACAGCATCATGATGTGCAGATCCCAATCAGAATGACTACTCTTAGTCCATTCTCTTTTTCCAGTTAAAAAGAAGGCCAGGAGGTATTCAAAGGCTTATGTCTCCAAGTTTTGTGAACAATTTCTTAGGAAAAGGAGACAGATTTCTGCAGCAGGAGCCCCATGTAAACAAATCTACATTAAAATAACTTCCTCGCTGACAATGGGAAAAATGCCTACATGTCTGCATATATGACTTATCCAAGAGTTGTCTGCGTATCACTGCAGTCATGCCTACATATGAAGTTTTAGCTTGTGACATACAGGAAAAACCAGATCATGGGATCAGAGCCAATATTCTGTTAAGTATTCATTTAATCACCAGCTCCGTGCCTAGCGAGGACACTTACATTTTAAATGAACACCAGTGTGTATTCATAACTCTGGAAAGCTAGAAATTTTCTTAATATAACAGAAAGTCAAAGTTCCAGTTTCAAATGTTCAGTGTATATCATTCATTCAGACTTTATAGTTGAAATACATCTTTGTATCAGATGCTCAGACCCAAACATACACAAATGCACTCAATCTCTTACATATCTGCTGTGTGCACACACACAAACACACACACAATCTACACTACACCTTTACCCCCTACCAACCCACGAAACACTTTCCCCAACATGAAAATACAAATAAAGTCTGCTACACCTTTTCTATCACCATCTAAGTTTCCTGAAGAGATACATTTTCGTTGTTAAAACAACACTAATTACATAGAGCGGCTAGCATGCCAGTATGGGGTTACACTGCTCCCAAGTAATAATAGTTTGAAGCTCTGGTCAGCAATTCTTTAGGAAGTGAGCAGATTGGATACTTGGCTTATTTTTTGACTCCAAAACGTGCTCTGAATTCTGCAACATCTGGACAGCCTCAAGAAATTACATGTAACATAATATACCTAGGAAACTGAGTTCCAGCCTAAGGTTTACACCTAAAAAATAGGAAGTCTTCACCAAGGCCTCCTAGTGGTAACTGTGTGTACCCTGGTCAATGTTATAGGGGGAAACAAAATATAAAGGAGTTGCAATAGAAAATCACTTCCTACTTTTGCTCCCATCTGCTCATCCTCTCCCATATGCACACACTGCCACTGCCTGAACCCCAAGAGGCCTTCATAAGAAAGAATCAGACATATGTCCATACCACTTTACATGGTTATCCTTTAATTCCTCACACAACTAAGCCCATAAACTCACACTTACACTGTCAAACAGACACACCCAAGAGTACAACCACACACACCCCAAACACCAATAAAGTAAGCAGAGAACTTACGCCATCATGATGACACTGAAATCCAACCAGTTCCATGGATCCCGTAAAAAGGTAAAGCCATCTATGCAGAAACCTCTTGCAATGATTTTCACTAGTGATTCAAATGTATAAATCCCTGTGAACGTGTACCTGTTGAAGAAATGGATAGCTTGAGGCAGTTTCTTAACAGAAAGGAACTTTAAATGAACCTTCTAAGAGAACACTTGCAGACAGGCAGCCTCACTTACAGAGACAAAACAGGAAGGACACAACTGATGCAGCAGAAAGGCAGTGAGGAAGAGAAAGGGATGCATCTTATGAAAATGACTGAAATGCACAAACCAAGAAAGTTGGAATGTGGCACTGGGTCCTGAAGGGCATCACAAAGGAATAGCTCTGTACGGCCACCCAGCAGGAGGCCCCAGAGCTCATTTTCACTTGAAACAAGTCAACAAGAAAAGGAAAGCTAAAGCTGGAGAAAAAGGCAGTATCATCAGGAATTGAGGGTAGAAGATGGTGATGGGCCGGTCAAAGCTTTGGCTAACACAGGCTACCACAGCAAAGGGCAGAGGTGGTGAGTCGTCACTTCCACGGCAGCCTTTCTCTTTCTAGAGTTGATTTCTAAGGATATTTCTTCAATTTCACATGTATCCTCACCCATGAAATAAAATGTGGGCAATACTCCGGAAACAATAATTTCCAGAGTTGATTTCTAAGGATACTTATTTCCTAAATTGCAGATGTATTCTCACCCACTCAGTGAAATAAAAAATGGGTAATAACCTAGAAATAATAATTTCCAGAGTTGATGTCTAAGGATATTTCCTAAATTCCACATGTATCCTCATCCATCTCTGTCACATGAAAAGTGGGCAAATGATTTTCTTCCTTGGTGGATAAGCTGTGCAGTGCAAGATGCAGTAACTAGAAATATTTAAAACAAGTGAGCAGAAAAATAAATACATGAGCTACTTACTCCACATTCTTCGACCAGTCAGGAGGGTTACTAAAAGTCATGAATACACAGTTGGTCAAAATAGTGCACATAATGATCATGCTAAATACTGTAGAAAAGAGTCAAGGGAGAATACACAAACTCTGGCCTGCTTTTATCCTCAGGAAGCAAATACATTTCACATTAAGTATCATGAGAATTAAAATCAGTAACCTGAAAGGAGACAAAGCACAGAGGAGGAAAAGGCAAGGTGATAATGAAAACTGTGGCCACCACCATGAACCATATGAGCGCCACCATATGTATCCACACCCGGCCAGAGAATGTGAGTGGACATGGCAGGGTGGCCGCTCTTTTTTTCAAAAGGGTTGTCACCGTTCTCCTTTTGGATAAACATTTTTCCCTTCTTACCATTTATGCCTCTAAACACCTTTCTGCCCAATAACCAGAAATCTTGCAGTCTGCCAGATGCCAAAGTCATCAGATGAGAAAAACAAATTAAATCTTATCTATGTTATTGAGAAGTCATTTATTGTTAATTATCTTGTATTACCAATTATTGGAAATGTTCATGTATTTAACACTTTACTTTTTTTCCATAGCCCTTCAAAGGGCTGTGTCCTTGCAGGGCAAGGCAACAGTTAATGTCTGCTGAATCTGTCAAATTTGAGAAACCAGTTGTGGTAAGGACTGAGTAAGGATTTTAAGGACATCTGTACCACTGTACTCCTAAGAATTAGGTAACAAGGCAAATCCATCTGATCTTTCTGAGAGTGTCCAGGAATGTTTATGCGTAGCAAATCATTTTGCTGCCATTTCAATTCCATCCAAGATCTCGCTCAGCCCTTCTTGTTCTTGTCTGGCTTAGTCATTAAGTTGTGTCTGACTCTTGCGACCCCATGGACTGTAGCCCGCCAGGCTCCTCTGTCCATGGGATTTTCCAGGCAACCCACTGGAGTGGGTTGCCATTTCCTTCTCCATGTTCTTGTCTACTGAGAAGAATTAAACTGCTTTAGATCAATACGAGTTACTTAAAACTGCACAGAAGTCACATCTCATTTGTTACTAATTCACTCTCTCTTGCTAGTGACATTCACTACCTTCATTCTATTAGTGGAGTTTTAAAAAGGAAGAACACTTCTTACAGCTGGATTTTTTTCTTCCTACAGCTGGATTTTTCTTCAGGGAATAATCACATGTTCTGGTTAGAATAGAAAAAAACATCATCCTCTGATCCAACAAGAAAGGAAAGAGTCCATTGTGAATTATTTATTTTCTTATAAACCTTTAGGTTTCAGAACTATGTTGCTTGCAAAACTCACAAATTCCAGATCAGGCTGCTAAATTCTTAACAAAAATAAAAGGTGCAAAAGCTTAACAAACCTGTTTATGAAGCAGCAACTGCTGGTTTCTTCATCCTACTTGGAGGATACAAAACTCTGAAGCATGGGACTAAGTACTGTCCAATTAAATACCAACCATGAAGGTTTAAAGTTACTAAGTGAAGTTGCTAAACCCATCATGTAATTTTTCATCTGTCATATGCTCTCCTATATTAATGAGATACAAAGTCAAGCCGCAGGAGTAAATTGGCATTTTCTTTTAAGGGGAGAAAAAATATATATAAAAAATTCGTATCAATCCTGCAATCTAGATCTAGACCTGTGCACCAAAGAGGCCATTTAATCTGAGAGATTATCTTACTTTCTAAACTTGTGGTTAAGAAATCAAAGAAGATCTCTAAAACACTCACTCAATTATTTATAGTAGCATTTCAAAAATTCTAATTGGGCTTTAATATGTAAAAAAGCTGAATAATATAACTTGTTATGAAATTACTAAAGTCTGAGTGCTCTAAAAATTAAGACGTCAGTAAAGCTACCATCTTGGCGGATGGCACCCCACTCCAGTACTCTTGCCTGGAAAATCCCATGGACGGAGGAGCCTGGTAGACTGCAGTCCATGGGGCTGCGAAGAGTCAGACATGACTGAGCGACTTCACTTTCACGAATTGGAGAAAGAAATGGCAACCCACTCCAGTGTTCTTGCCTGGAGAATCCCAGGGACGGGGGAGCCTGGTGGGCTGCTGTCTATGGGGTTGCACAGAGTCGGACACGACTAAAGTGACTTAGCAGCAGCAGCAAAGCTACCATCTTAACTTGTCCCTCTTAATGATACCCACAAAATTCCAGATTCCCGTGATATCATCCTAAGAAAAAAGAATCTGCTGAAGCTCAGCTAAGGCTTTAGCAGAAGTTCTGACTGGAGGAATAGTCAGCTACACCACTGATAAAATAGTTAATATACAATTAGGTGGTGGACATTCAGAAACATACCAGGGACCACAGGACGGCTGCACTCACTCCACATTTGCAGAAAAGGATATGAATGTATCAAAATTTTAATAGCTATTCTTCTTATCAGGTTAAAAGGACTTAAAATGTACAAGGCAGGCGTGGCACTAAATCTGAAGAGAGTTTTCCCTCTGTTTAATACTACAAAGGTCTGTGGAGAAAGAAAGAGAGAAATTATTAAAGCACAGGAATTAATCACCACATGAAATAACATTTTTCTAGGCAAGAAATTAACTCAAAAGGACCCATGTTTTACTTCCCAATTTGGTGTCTAAGGCAAGAAACCTTTAGGCAATATACTAAGGAAAGAGAAACCACTTTCCCTCACCTCCCTACTGCTCCAGATTACATTACAAACAGACGACACTATCTTGGCAGTTTTAAAGATCAGACTTTTCTTTCAGAAATAAGCCATGTTACCTATACCTAAGCTATCTGTGCCTGCTCTGGACAAGATTCTGAAGTTTATTAATTTAGGATTCATTCACTCAACAAATAATCACTGAGTGCCAACGATGTGCCAGGCAATGTTCCAGGTGCTTGGGAAGGATTGGTGAACAAGGCCACCCTAGTGAGAGGAGCTTATGTTGTAAGATGGGAGACAGACAATAAATAAAAAACCTAATGAGTAAGTAAATTATATCAAATGTGATAAGTGCTATGGGAAAAGGAGGAAGATTAGCAAAAGGCAACTCGAGAGTGCAGGGGTCAGAGGATGGGTGAATGTTCGTTTTTTAATTGAAGTGTTATGCCAATCTCTGCTGTACCAGCAAGGTGACTCAATTATATACATATATACATTCTTTTCCATTACGGTTTATCCCAGGAGATGCAGTGCTGTCCCCTGTGCTACACATTAGGACCTTGTTGTTCATCCATTCTAAATGTAATAGTTTGCATCTACCAACCCAACCTCTCGATCCTTCCCTCTCAGGTGATCAGGGTAAGCCTACTGAGGAGAGAGATTTGAGCAAAGACTCAAGGAGGTGAGAGGAGTTATTCACCTTGTCGATATTTACCTACAGAGTCTAGTCTATTTACCTTTTAAGAACCTCCATTATCAGCCTTGCCAAATTAATTCAACTACATTCCTAGCATGAATCCTCCTGTCGTGCAAAACCAGAACAGGTTATAGTAATTCAAACTTTTGGCCTTGGCTCTCATTGCCCATCCTACTCAGATGCCTCTTCCTGTTGCATGAATTTAATTCAAATATTTTGGAGCATCTGCTTTGTGCCAGGCATTGTGCTAAGCTTCTTGGATACGAGATTGAATAAAGTTGTACTTTTAGGGAAGACATATACATGAACTAGTAATAATAAACATAAAATTCAATAACAAAAATATATGTAATGTATGAGAGGCAGCAGAAGAGAGAGATTTTTACTTTCCCATTGGATGGGCAATTCAAGGGAGGGGAGTGAGCTGGGAGGTGTTCACAAAGGCAGGTTACTAAACATTTGGAAGGGGTTTTAAAGGATAAGTGCCAATTAGGAGAGATTAATTGGGCAGATAAAGGGGGAAGGGTTAGCAAGGAAAGGGAACAGCATAGGATTACAAAGACACAGTAGCACAGAACTGGGGGTGTTTCCAGGGAATTGATATGTAATTCAGTGTTGCTGGAGGTTTAGAGAGAGGGCGAGCAGCAAACTGTGGAGCTGGAGATGCAAGGTCTGCTAGACTGAGGTCCTGCGGACACAGGCCAGCGGCCAGCACACAGGCCTAGCATCCAACCGTGCAGGTGAAAAGGCACATGGTCAAATGCCGGCCCTTTTAAGTAGGCTTTTGTTTTCACTTTGTTTTTTAATTTAAAGTAGTACACGTTCATAATCATAAAAAAAGGAACAGAAGACAAGTTCCATCTCATTACTCAATGATAACCTTTGCTTGTGTATCATCTTTTCTTATGTATCTTTTCAAAAATTTTCTGTATTAATATAAGCACACAGATAGAGCCTTAAAAAAGACTCTTCTCTCCCTCCCTTACCCTCCCCTCAACTATACTATAAATACTCTTCTGCACCCTGCATTAAAAAAAATGAACCCCCACAAAGAAAAACCCAGGGCCAGATGGCTTCTCTGATGAGTTCCACCAAACGTTTAAAGAATTAATATCAGTCCTTCATAAATTCTTCCAAAAAATAGGAGAAAAGGGCACACTTCCCAACTCATTCTGTAAGGCCAGTATTGCCTTGATACAAAACCAGACAGTGACATTTAAAGAAAAGAAACCTATGGACTAATATCCCTTATGAATATAGACACAAAAACCTCAACAAAATACCAGCAAACAGTATCTGGCAGCATATAAAAAAAGGATTACATACCACCAAATGGGATTTATCTCAGAAATACAAAGATAATTTAACATATGAAAGCCAATCAATGTAATACAACATATTAATAAAATAAAGGACAATTACTGCATGATCATCACAAAAGATGCATAAAAAGCACTTGACAAAATCCAAAATTCTTTCATAATAAAATACACAGCAAACTAGTAATAGAACAGAATGTCCTTAACCTGATAAAGGGCATCTATGAAAAATCCACAGCTAACGTCATATTTAATGTTAAAAGACTAAAAACTTTCTCCTTAAGACCAGGAATAAGACAAGGATTCCACTCTCATCACTTTCATTCAACATTGTACTAGATGTTCTAGACAAGGCAATTAAGCAAGTAAAACTATTTCTAATTGCAGATGAAATAAGTTCTTATATGGAAAACCCTAAGGAAGATATAAACAATAAACAGAGCTCATTAACAAGTTCAGCAAGGTTCTAAGACATAAAAGCAACATATAAATATCAGTTACATTTCTATACACCAGCAGAAAACAATCTGAAAATGAAATTAATACAATGCCATTTATAAGAGCATCCAAAAAATAAAACACATAGGAATAAATTTAACAGAAGTATAAGAGTTATACACTGAAAACTATAAAACATCAGTAAAAGAAACAGGGAAAAAAGTAAACAAATGGAAAGACATCTGATGCTCATGGACTGCAAGGCTTAATATTGCTATGGTTCAGTGCAATCTCTCAAAATTTCAACTGCCTTTTTTGGCAGAAATTAGCAAGGTGATCCTAAGATCTGTATAGAAATTTAAGGGAACCAAATTACAGTCTTGAAAAATAGGAACAAAGTCGAGGACTCACACTTCTGCATTTTAAATCTTACAACAAAGCTATAATAATCAAACCTGGAACTAACCTAAGACTAGCAAACACAACAATAGGATAGAATTGAGAGTCCAGAAATAAACCCACACATCTACAGTCAACTGATTTTTGACAAGCATGCCAAGACAATCCAAAGGGGAAAGAACAGTCTTCAATTAATGGTGGTGGGACAAACAGATGCAAAAGAATGAATCTGAACCTCTATCTCACACCTGATGTGAAAATTAACTCAAAATGGATAAAAAACCTAAATGTAAAGGTTAAAACTATAAAACTCAGTGAAGAAAACAGGTGCAAATCTTTTAACCTTTGGATTAGGCAACAGTGTCATAGACGGGACACCGAAAGCACAAGCAACCAAGGAAAATACAGATTAAATTGAACTTCATCAAAATTGAAAACTTCTGTGCAAAAAATGACACTATTAAGAAAGTGAAAAGACAACCCAAAGAATGGGTGAAAATATTTGCAAATCGTGTATCTAATAAGGGTTTTGCAGCCAGACTACATTACAAAAACACCTACAACTCAGTAAAGAGACAAACAATCCAAGTTAAAAATGGGCAAGGATCTGAATAGACATTTCTACAACGGAGATATGCAAACAGCTAATAACCACATGAAAAGACACTCAATATTATTAGTCATTAGAGAAATGCAAATAAAACCACAATGAGATACCACTTTACACCCATTAGAATGGTAATAATTTTTAAAAAGAACACGGAAAATAAATGTTGGCAAGAATATAAAGAAACTGGAACTCTCGTATATTATTGGTAGGAATGGAAAATGGTTCAGCCACTTTGGAAAACAGCTGACAGCTCCTCAAAAGTTAAACACTGAGATACCATACGACCTAGCAATTCCACTCCTAGCTATACACCCAGGAGAACTGAAAACAGGTTCAAACAAAAATGTATACATGGATGTTCACAAAAGCATCAAAATACTGCAAAAGTGGAAACAACCCATCAACTGACAAAAAATGTAAACAAAATGTGGTATATATCCATATGATGGGGTAGTATCCAGTCTTCAAAGGGCTGAAATTCTGACATATGCTAAACATGGACGAACCTAGAAGGCATCAGGCTAAGTGAAATAAGCCAGACACAAAAGGACAACTATTATATGATTCCGCTTATATGAGGTACCTAGAATTAGCAAATACATAGAGACAGAAAGTAGAAGAGAGTTTATAGGGGCTTTGCTATGCTATTCTAAGTCGCTTCAGTCGTGTCCGATTCTGTGCGACCCTAGAGACGGCAGCCCACCAGGCTCCCCGTCCCTGGGATTCTCCAGGCAAGAACCCTGGAGTGGGTTGCCATTTCCTTCTCCAATGCATGAAAGTGAAAAGTGAAAGTGAAGTCGCCCAGTCGTGTCCGACTCTTAGCGACCCCATGGACTGCAGCCTACCAGCCTCCTCCATCCATGGGATTTTCCAGGCAAGAATACTGGAGTGGGGTGCCATTGCCTTCTCCGATAAGGGGCTTTAGGCAGGACGAATGGAGAGTTATTTTTTAATGGGTGTAAGTTTCTGTTTGAGATGAAAAAGTGGAAATGGATGGTGGTGAAGGTTATACAACATGGTGGATAAATTTAATACCATTGAATTGTGCCCTTAAGAAAGGTTAACACGGCAAATTTCGTGTTATATATAGTTTACCACAATAAAAAATATATACAGTTGACCCTTGAACAACATGGGTTTGAATGGTGCAGGTCCACCTGCACATGGATTTTTTTTCAACAGGAAATCCTGCAGTACTACATGATCCAGTCAGTGGAATCTGCTGCTGCAGAAGCGCAGATACAAATGACTCACAAGCTCTATGGGACCGAGGCGTGAGGGCACCACGCATGCAGAGGGCTGCCTATAGTTACAGGTGGATCTTCGACTGGGCCCTTCATGCCTGTGTCGTTCAAGGGTCAAATGTATATTATTACCTGAAAAGTGACCAGTAATGTGTTATGGATAAATTTTTTAAAATCAGTTTTATTCCAAACCAAATAATAGAATTAAGAATAACAGTAGTTAAAAGTGTTTCCTAACCTGTTTGGAACTTCAGAAAGATTTAAGGACCTTTTTGAAAAAATGAAGACATCTGGGCCAAGAAAAAAAGAAAGGAAGAGAAGGTACGTATTTATACATGCTACAACATGAGTGAAACTTGAAAAACCTTGAGAAGAGTTCAAACACCAAAGGCCACATACTGTAGGGTTCCATTTACATGGAATGTCTAGAATAGGCAAATCCTGATAGAAAGCTGGTCAGCCTAGGATTGGATGGAGAGGGGATTAGGAACTCCTTGCCAATGGGTCTCTTTGTTGTGGCTGTTTAGTAGACAAGTCACGTCCAACTTGTTGTGACCCTATGGACTGTATAGCCCACCAGCTCCTCTTGTCCATGGGATTCTCCAGGCAAGAATACTGGAGTAGGTTGCCATTTCCTTCTCCAGGGGATCTTGTGACTCAGGATCAAACTCATGTCACCTGCATTGGCAGGTGGGTTCTTTACCACTGAGCCATCAGAGAAGCCAGTGGATCTCTTTAGGGTGATGAAAATGTTCTGAAATTAGAAAGTGATGATGGCTTCATAAACTAGTGAATAAAAAGCCAAAGAATTGTACACGTTAAAATGGTGGATTTTCTAGCATGTGAACTGTATCTCAATGAAAACACCACAAAAATGAACCATATGAGAGGCATAAGACATATTAAAAAGTCTACAGAATGGTACCACAAATATCTCTATATCCATCAGTTAGCCTTGGAAATAACACTTTATTAATACGGTTTCTTTCCGCAGCCCTTTCCAACTCCATCCCCTTCCTTCCCACAGAGGTCAGTGTTAACTTTGAATTTGGTACCAAGGTCCCACTTAAAAAAAAAAAAAAGACTTGTTTGTTTATTTTTGGCTGCGCTGGGTCTTCTTTGCTGCACACAGGTGCTCTCCAGTCGTGGCGAGTAGGGGCTACTTTTCTTTGTGGTGCGCAGGCTTCTTCTCACTGCTCATTGCAGAGCATGCACTCTACAGCACGCAGGCTTCAGTAACTGCCGCTCACAGGCTCAGTGCTTGTGGCACACGGGCTTAACCGCTCTGCTGCATGTCGGATCTTCCCAGACCAGGGATCCAGCCGTATCCCTTGCACTGGCAGGCAGATACTTAATCACTAGACCACCAGGGAAGCCCAAGGTCCCACATTTTTATGATAAATTTGCAATCACTCTGACCTCCCCCTTTCCTGAACTCTTATTACACTCATAGTTTGTGTCTTTCCTTATTCTCCAAGTTCTTTTTGTACCCTCCCCTCCACTCTCCACCCCTACTAGGTTTCAAGCTCTTGGAGAGCAGGAAACAACTTCACACTTCCTCCCACAGTTTCAATATAATGCTCAACCCAAGTACTCCCAATACACAGTGGCTGGCAGATTTCTTTAAAGTTCCTGTCCTCTCCTCTTCTCTTCTTTCCGTTCCTGGCAGTCACGCCATGTTCTCCACAATAGAAAAGCAGTGCTGGTGTCGAGCCATATGCATTCTGGAAATACTCGATGAAGTGGCCCCAGTGGAGAGACTGCACTGAGATCATATCCTTCCTGTACTAGAAGGCACTGCCC
>NW_011494955.1:5427321-5434780 GCF_000754665.1 Bison bison bison | reverse complement strand
GATAACTGCAGGGAAAACAATCCTAAAAGCAAGAGGCTTGGGGTTAGGCTGAAAGAGGCCAAGGGCCGAGCTCTGGCTCTCCCATATTGTGGCCTCTCAAAGGAACAAAGAGCCCTGCTTGAAACTTCTAATCCAATTCTGAGAATATAAATAACTACTATGTTGTAAAACACACATACACACAAAAAATTAACAAGTGATACAGCATTATTAACAATAGTACAAATTTTGTTCTAATTTCACAAAATTTTATGCTAATGTCTGTTATTTGTTTTCATACCTATTGAAGACTCCACGTGTTTAATTGCATTAAGCAGCTTCAGCAGCATACAACAAATTCTGGTAAATTCTCTTTTCATTTTTATTCTATTACAATTTTTCCCCTAATTTTCCTTATTATGGCTTCTTAGATACACCATCATTTAAAAATGGACATTTAATTTCCAAATACATGGGATTTTGTTTAAAGTATCTTTAATATTAATTTCTCATTTGGATACTAATTTCTCATTTAAATGAGAAATTTAAATTTGCTTCCTTCTCTGCAATCACTCTATGTTTTTTTCAGTCAACTTTATTGAGACTTTTGATGGCTAAGTCGAAGCTCTCTCTTGGTAAATGTCACACTGCACTTGAAAATATGTGGGTTATTTTCAAATTTCTTTTGATATTGATTTCTAACATAATCTACAATGATAAGAGAACAGTCTCTGTATGATTTCAATACCTTTAGACCATGAAGTTTTTGCACCTTATTTTATGTCCCTGAATATATTCCAGTGTCTCCTAGTTTACAGTCTATGGGAGCTTGAATAGAATTTGTATCTTCCTGTTAAGTGAAAACTGTATAAATCTTAATTATGTTGAATTGGTTCACAGTGCTTTTCAAGTCTACTATATCTTTCTACTTCTCTGTATATTCATTCTATTAATTTTTGAGAGTTTGATATTGAAACTCCAACTTAAAATCTTAATTTACCTACTTAAAAAATAATCGTAATATATAGTGGAATTATATGTAACTTTGTTCTGTATTTTCCAAGTCTCCTGTAAATGTGTTATCATACTTCATAATTCAAAGAAAATAAAAACTAAAGAGCCCTGAACTTTCCTGAAATCTCTTCTCTTAAGTACTTGTATTCCTCTGCGTTTCTATAGCAACCCCCTCCAAGAAAATGTCAAACCTTTTAAATAACCTCCTCATTCAACCTCATAATATTTCCATGAAGTATGTGTGAAGGAGGGATTATTATCCTCTGTGCATTTCACAAAAGCTCAGGAGAGGGACACCACCTATCAAAGGTTAGGCTGCAAGGAGCAACATATGATGCCAGGTTTAGAGTCTCTCTGCAGCTTCTATTTGCCAGATGGAGAAGTAGTTCAGTGACAGTAACACAGGGAATGAACCTGGTGAAGGGACGGAGTCTCTGGTGGATGAGAAACCTGAGCCCCTGAGGTACACCGCATGAAAGCCTCAGCAACGACGAAAGAAGTGCTGGCCCGTGTCCCAGGATCCAAAACCACCAGGCCGGGCCTGGATAAAACCTCTTACCTGCCTTAGAAGGAGATAAGCATCAGAGTTTTTTAAAGTAACAAACTCTGCACCTCCCCAGTTTCTCATCTTTTAGCCTGGCCACAATGGAAAGACAGGTCTAGAGGAACCGCGGAGGGTATCTTCCTATCTCAGGATCAGAGCCTGCACGGCAGCACAGAACAGGTGCTCAATAAATGCTACTCGAGGACTGAACAAATGCTTGCGTGGCTGAGGTGAGGGAAAAGAAAAGCAAGGCATTAGGAAAGTCGCGTTGTCAGGCCTTGGTTGAAGAAAAACCAGGAGGGAGCTCGGATTCTAAATGAGTACAGTGATGCGTTGGCAAGGGTGATGCTGATGTTCCTGAGGAAAACTGGATTTCTACAGTGAATTTTTAAAAGATGGTTTTACAGGAATAAAGGTTTCCTTAAGGACATTTTATGTGTGAAGTAGAAATTTCATAATTAATTTGGATACTGAATACTGCATATAGAATAGTTTAACCATCGCTCCTTTCTAAGTATTTATATCCTCTATCAAGTATAAAAACAGGAGATCTTTTTTTGGCTCAAAGAGAAATAACCTCTAGTTTACACTAAATGTCCAGAAATGAAGGTGAATCCTCCATACTTCAAAGTAGCAAGTTGTATTACAATGAAGCATACTTTATTGTTAAATAATTAGATTTACACATGCTTAACTTATATGCAGTTTTTCAAATATCATCTTTTGCAAAAGGCAAGATGGTGTTTGGGCCAACACAAGGTCTCAAAGCTTAAGAATCTCCTCTTACACTGGGACTTGGAGTGCTTATCTGAGAGAATAATATATATCAGGAGTCAGCAAACCTTTTTTGTAAAGGGTCAGAGAGCAAATACTACAGGCTCTATGGACCACACAGTCCCTGGTACAGCAACTCAACGCTGCCACTGCAGTTGCAAAAGTAACCACAGACAATATGTAAACAAGTAAGAGGGACTATGCTCAATAAAACTTTATTTACAGGCAAGGAAATTTTAATTTCCTAGAATTTTCATACGTCACAAAATGTTGTTATTTTTTTTTTTTTTACTTTTCCCCAATTACTTAAAGGGCTTCCCTGGTGGCTCAGATGGTAAAGAATCTGCCTGCAATGTGGGAGACCTGGGTTCGATCTCTGGGTTAGGAAGATCCCCTGGAGAAGGGAATGGCAACCCACTCCATTATTCATGCCTGGAGAGTCCCCGTGGACAGAGGAGCCTGACAGGCTATAGTCCCTGGGGTCACAAAGAGTAGGACACCACTGAGAGACTAAGCACAGACTAAGCACAATCACTTAAAAATGTGAAAAGCCTTCTCTGTTATTTTTTGGCTGTGCCATGCTTCTTGCGGGATCTTAGTTCCCCAACCAGGGATTGAACCTGTGCCTCCTGCAGTGGAAATGCAGAGTCCTAACCTCCTAACCACTGGACCACTCTGCAAGTCCTGTGAAAACCCATCTTAACTCATAGGCCATACAAAAGCAAATGGCAGAGCTGATCTGGGCCAGGGGTCAAAGCTGGTAAATCCCTGTTTTGTAAGAATACCAGTTCTGACTTAAGACAGACTGGTTGCTTAAGAATAATCTGATCATCTTAAACAAACAAACAAACCCACAGGTTCACAAGTCCCACCTCAGAGATTCTGATAAACAAGCTGCAGAGGAACCTGTGCTCACCAGGACTTGAGAAGAGCCACATCACCTCTCAGGTATTAAAACACACAGGTTGTCCTTCACCTGTCTCTACCTGGCAGTACGACCTGGGGAAGCCCCTACAGCTCTCTGGATCTCATTTTCCTCAGCTCTAACTTAAGAGAGGGCGCTGCCTGATGGGTGTGCCCAGGTCCTTTCCAGCTCTGACATCTATATGCCTATGATTTAGAAAACATAGAGAACATCCAATATTGTAAAAGGGCTTCCCTAGTAGCTCAGTTGGTAAATAATCCACCTGCAATGCAGGAGACCCTGGTTCCATTCCTGGGTCGGGAAGATCCCCCAGAGAAGGGATAGGCTACCCACTCCAGTATTCCTGGGCTTCCCTTGTGGCTTAGCTGATAAAGAATCCGCCTGCAATGCGGGAGATCCCTGGGTTCTATCCCTGGGTTGGGAAGATCCCCTGCAGAAGGGAAAGGCTACCCACTCCATTATTCTGGCCTGGAGAATTCCAGGGACTATATATAGTCCATGAGGTCACAAAGAGTCAGACATGACTGAGCGATTTTCACTTCCCAAAACAAAGGGCAAACCATAGTTTTGAGGAGAAAGCCTACTATTCTATTCATTCCTTCACATTCCATCTTGGTGGACTCTCCTGAGTTAGTTATTTTGCTCTTTTGAGTGAAACTGTCAAGGCCGGGGTCAACAGTGCTTAATACTATCCTGACAATTGTACTTATGTGAGAAGTGGGCAGCATGGGGCAGTCCCATGGCAGTATCGTACCACGGGATGCTTTTTCCCACTCTAGATCCTCTACTTTTATTACCTTTTCTGGGCAGAACAGTGACTATGTAAAAGAGAATGAATGAGGAGGATTGGTGATGGGCTGAATTTAAAATATATATATACACAAAAGCATTTTAAAGTCATATGCATGGTTGATTTAAATCTCAGTAGGGGATGACAGAGGATGAGCTGGTTGGATGGCATCACCGACTCAATGGACATGAGTTTGAGTGAACTCCAGGAGTTGATAGACAGGGAGGCCTGGTGTGCTGCAGTACATGGGGTCCCAAAGAGTCGGACATGACTGAGCGACTGAACTGAACTGAACTGAATCACTGTTAAACTGCCGGTAAGAACCCAGAAAAGGGGAGTCACCCTTTGTTAAATCCTGTGCTCCAACACCAGATCCTTTAAAGCCCCAGGAGGAGAGCGAAGGACAGCTAGCTTTGGATTCTTACGAGAATATTTCTTAAGCAACGGTCACTTGGTACCCATGAAGTCCAATATTTTACCTAATCTGCCTTAAATTAGATCTTTGTGAAGTAAATGAGTTAAAAGGGAAATTGATATTGAATTGTGGTTTATGGCCCAGGGGAAAATATCAGTTTATAACAACAGCCACTGAATGAGTGTGAGTACAAGGCCCATTAGCAGCGGTAGAACAGCTCTTAACGAGTTATGGCATGGAGTATTAATAAATGTGTCATGCCGGCATAAGATGAGCCTTATGAAAAGCAGAGGCTTTTCATTTCTAATTAGCCATGTGGGGCTTGAAGCACACGTTGGAGGAGCCTTGCCACTGCTAATGCCAGGTAAGAGGCATTCCCTTCAGGGTCTACATAAGGAACAGCGACATTGTGCAAGGCCAAGTACGAGCTCATTCATATTCATGCCAGACAAATCCTAGCACACGGCAAACACAATGCAATAAACGCACACAGTTACCAAAGCACTGCATGCAGCCAACTCGTGAGCAGTCCCCCACCCTCACCCTGGGACTGGGTTCACTTTTTTAGCCATTCATTAAAATAATAAAGGGTGCATAAATTGGAAAGGACATTACAGAGAACTCAGTGTATGGGTGCAGTACATCACAAACAGAAAGCTTCTTAGAAGTTTATTACCCAGTCCCGGGTTTGCTGTGGGTCACAAGACCCAGGAGAGCAGTTCCCCACCCAACCAGATTCTTCCTCCCCTGAGAGGTCATCATTTCCACCGGGCAAAGGGGACCTGCAGGCACCTGAGGGCCTTCTGAGTCTAATGAACACCTAGGGGCTCAGTGATTGAGCTAATCTATAGAGGGGGAGGTGGGAATCAATACCCTTTGGCTCCATCTGCTATAATTGTTATCCACACTGCTTTATGACAGTCTGCCAGAGTTTGGACCCTCGATCCTGTTTTGACTTCTGGAGCTGCCTAATCCTCTCATCTTTAAATGACTTCTCTAGGCTTAAATTCTTGCCTGCTAACCTAATATATATATATACACCTTATTCTCCCAGATTTTTGTACCTCTTCTGAACCAGGTAACTAGCTGATTAGACTTTTAGTAGTTGTTAGTTCTTTCCTGCCTAAGTATACATTTTTTATTCTGGTAACTTCTAATGGCAAATCCTCTCTGCCTAATGGTTTCAGAGTGTGCACTCACAGAGAGGTACTCTTCCACCAATAATACAAATACAGCTGATTGGAAAAACAGCTGTAACAGTGGTAAGAGCAGTAGTGAGCAGTAGTAGCCAACTGTCCACTGCCACTGCTGCTGCTGCTAAGTCGCTTCAGTCGTGTCCGACTCTGTGCGACCCCACAGATGGCAGCCCACCAAGCTCCCCTGTCCCTGGAATTCTCTAGGCAAGAACACTGGAGTGGGTTGCCATTTCCTTCTCCAATGCATGAAAGTGAAAAGTGAAAGTGAAGTCGCTCAGTCGTGTCTGACTCCTAGTGACCCCATGGACTGCAGCCCACCAGGCTCCTCCATCCATGGGATTTTCCAGGCAAGAGTAATGGAGCGGGTTGCCATTGCCTTCTCCAATTGTCCACTAATCAACAGCTATTTGGCATTCGCTTCTGAGTAATTACACAGCCAATATAGCAGGCAACAAATAAATGTCCTTTCAAAATTTCCCTGTTTTAATAAAGAAAAGCATGATGCTAAATCTAATCAGATTCTACCTCAGACTAGGAAGCTGTTCAGACATAAATGACCTGTACTGTCACAATGACTACACCATGTTACAGGGAGTCCTGATGTCTTTTATTTACTTATATATTTATTATATTTTGGAAATTTTTTTTGGCCACACCACATGGCCTATGTGATCTAGTTCCCTGACCAGGAATCGAACCCATGCCCCCTGCAGTGGAAGCATGGAGTTATAACCACTGGACTGCCAGGAAGTCCCAAATTACACACTGTACTGTTTTGGGGGTGGGGGTGGGCTGCACCACATGGCTTGCAGAATCTAAGTTGCTCAACCACTGACTGAACCAAGGCTTCCACAGTTAAAGCACCCAGTCCTAACCACTAGGCCACCAGAGAACTCCCCTGATGCCTTTCTTAATGCTAATCTGCTCAGTGGGTCCCTCAAGTAAAATGACGATTATAGTCCCAACATGTCCTAGGAAAGGCTCCAGCAAAGGCACAAGTGGCCTGAATTTACAGAGCGCCTGAGCCCTGGCACCCAGCTTAGAAACACTGAACCGAAAAGCAGGACATTAGGACACAGGCATTTTTTTTCCTTTAGGCTTATACTTCAGTTCGAACTACATGAATATTTGTAGCCCTCCTCTTCCAAGGCTCTATTTCACTATATTGAGAACAGAGTGAGAGGCCTTTAAATCCCATGTTTATATTTTAACTACCCTTACTTATTAATAACTGCACCTGTGTGTCTATTTGAAGAAATAACATTTAGCATGTATTAAGCATTTACTATGCAGAAGGAACCCTACTGAGATGCCTTTTACAATACCTGTCTCATAGCAACCACTTGATAAAGAAGGTATATTTTACTAATAATGAAATTGCAACAAAAAGGTCAACTTGCCCAAGACCACAAAACTTAGAACTGAACCAAGGCAATCTAACGCCACAGCCTATTCTCTTTAATTATCACGTCATACTGCAATTTTTTAAAAACTTCAAAACTACTTATCAGCTCTGACTCCTCACTTTATAGACAAGAAGCCAAGCACAAGGATTTTCCTGGTAGTCCAGTGGCTAAGAACCCACCTCCCAATGGGGGAGACACCAGTTCTACCCCTGGTCTGGGAAGGTCCCACAGGCTGCGGAGCAACTAAGCCCGTGAGCTACAACCACTGAGCTCATGTGTCTAGAAGCCATGCTCCGAGACAAGAGGAGCCACCGCAATGAGAAGCCCTTGCACTTGAGAGAGCCTGAGTGCAGCAACGAAGACCCAGCATAGCCAAAAATAAATTTTAAAAAAATTAAAAATTAAAAAAAAAGAAG
>NW_011494955.1:5373408-5427221 GCF_000754665.1 Bison bison bison | reverse complement strand
AAAATTAAAAAAAAAGAAGAAATCAAACACAGTGTGCTCTGCTCAAGCTGAGTCATCTGATCCAACCCTCAGACCAATGAAGAAATCATTTTTACTAAATACTTTTTAACTCTGACAAAAAAGAAAGCCCCCTGCGTATGCCAGAGACATCACAGCAGCTGTGTATGGTATTTTCCCAAGTTAAGCTCAATGAAGATGATGCCAGCATCCCGTCTCTCTGTGGCTTTGCTGGTTCCCAGTGCTTCTGCACGTACTTTCTCATTTGCTTTGACCTTGTGACCCCCATGTCCTCCAGCCCACATCTGGAGCAGGTGACACCGATTCCTGCCTACATCCTGATCACAGGAAGACACACTGGCAGAACAGCAGCTGCTTCAGCACTGAGCCAGCATGTTCCTGCTCCCCGAGGCAGGGCGGCTCAGAACCTCCTACCTGGCCTCCCTTCCTCACCATCCTTCAGTCAAATTTGCCGTTGATCTCCTTCTCTCTTATGCTCTTGGGGTCCCCAGCCTGCAGCTGCTCTAGGCTAAAGAGGAAGGTGGATTTAGTATGTAAAGCATACTAACGCCTCTCTTCATCGCACTGTGCTCGTACCCTAGAATTTCTTCTCACTCTCCTCTCTCTTAGAAAGCTGCAGAGTAGAATGGTGAGGAGGCTTTGAGGCCACCTGGATTCAAGATCCAGCTCTGTTACTTATTAGTTGTTACGATTTTAGGCAACTAACTCAGTTGCCAAGGCTCCATTTTCTTATGGATGAAATACGGATAATGACTGACAGTAACCTATTTTATCAGATTATGAGGGTTAAATGAAAATTCACAAAAAGTCCTGACTACAGTGCCTGGCCCAGAATAAGGACTCAGAACAAATGGAATTACGACGATGCTTTTGCGGTCATACAGACCATTGCTGCTCCCTCTGTTCCTTGGCAGGGTGGCAGGAGGAGACTCTCGGAGCTAATATTCAACATATTTAGCATTCACACACGTGGCACAGGCCAGTAGGACCCTTGTGCATAAGCCAGACCAAGAGTCTACAGTCACTAGGGCCAAAGTCACAGGACACCGCACTGGTTCCAAATGGGCCCCAGGTTATCCCACACTGAAAACTCTGGAAGCAGAAGAAAATAAAAACTGCTGAGTATGTACACAGTGGGGCCCACCCTGCCTCTCTTCGTTATCTCCTGCTCACCAGACCACACCCATGCTCCAGTCACGGTGAACTCATGGTTCTAAACACTTTAATGTTGTTCACGCCTCTCTGTCTTTTCATGCACTGTTCTTTAGACCCAAACTACTCTTTCTTCTCTTCTCCAACAAGTGAAATGTTTATTAAACATACTTTAATACTTCAAGGTACAGTTCAAATATCGCCTTTTCAACATTTAACTTTCTCACACAGAATTACCCTTCCTGCTGGTGTGTTCCCACTACACTTTGTACTTCTGTTATAGCACTTAATATAGTATTGTCATTTTGTTTACACACTGATCTCCCTCATTGGACCCCGAGATCCTTACAGGCTGTTAAAGTGCTGCACTCAGTATGCCAGCAAATATGGAAAACTCAGCAGTGGCCACAGGATTGGAAAAGGTCAGTTTTTATTCCAATCCCAAAGAAAGGCAATGCCAAAGAATGTTCAAACTATGCAAAACTATACTCATTTCACATGCCAGCATAGTAATGCTCAAAATTCTCCAAGCGAGGCTTCAACAGTACGTGAACCGAGAACTTCCAGATGTTCAAGCTGGACTTAAAAAAGGTAGACAAAAAAAAAAAAAAGGTAGACAAACCAGAGATCAAATTGCCAACATCCGCTGGATCACAGAAAAAGCAAGGGAATTCCAGAAAAACATCTACTTCTGTTTCATTGACTGCACTAAAGCCTTTGACTGTATGGATCACAACAAACTGGAAAATTCTTAAAGAGATGGGAATACCAGACCACCTTACCTGCCTCCTGAGAAATCTGCATGCGGGTCAAGAAGCAATAGTTAGAACCAAACATGGAACAACAGACTGGTTCCAAACTGGGAAAGGAGTACATCAAGGCTATAGATTGTCATCCTGCTTATTTAACTTCTATGCAGATTACATCATGTGAAATGCCAGGCTGAACCACAAACTGGAATCAAGATTGCTGGGAGAAATATCAACAACCTTAGATATGCAGATGATACCACCCTTATGGCAGAAAGCGAAGAACAACATAAAATGCCTCTTGATGAAGGTCAAAGGGGAGACTGAAAAAGCTGGCTTAAAACTCAACATTCAAAAAAATGAAGACCATGGCATCCGGTTGCATCACTTCATGGCAAACAGATGGGAAAACAATGGAAACAGTGAGAGACTTTATTTTCTTGGGCTCCAAAATCACTGCAGATGGTGGCTGCAGCCACAAAATTAAAAGACGCCTGCTCCTTGGAAGAAAAGCTATAACAAACCTAGACAGCATATTAAAAAGCAGAAACATTACTTAGCTGACAAAGGTCTGTCTAGTCAAAGCTATGGTTTTGCCAGTAGTCATGTATGCATGTGATAGTTGGACCATAAAGAAGGCTGAGTGCCAAAGAATTGATGCTTTTTAGCTGTGGTGTCGAAGACTCTTGAGAGTCCCTTGGACTGCAAGGAGATCAAACCAGTCAATCCTAAAGGAAATCAATCTTGAATATTCATTAGAAGGACTGATGCTAAAGCTGAAGCTCCAATACTTTGGCCACCTGATGAGAAGAGCCAACTCGTTAGAAAAGACTGATGCTGGGAAAGACTGAAGGCGGGAGAACAAGGGGACGACAAAGGACGAGATGGTTGGAGGGCATCACTGACTCAACGGACATGAGTTTGAGCAAGCTCCAGGAGATGGTGAAGGACAGGGAAGCCTGGCATACTGCATTCCATGAGGTCACAAAGAGTCGGACACGACTGAGCGACTGAACAACAACTGTGACTTTCTTGGCTTAGCAAGCAGATGTCATATAATACCTGTCTGGGACAAGGTAGACAGTTCATACATATTTGCTGACTGAATGAATGAACCTCTTAGTCATGAAGAGATGATGTAGCTAAAATCAACTAACTTATTACTATATCCAACTTTATGCAAGGTGTCTAATTGACGTTTTCCACGCTATAGCTCATCCACTCATAAAAATTCATTCATTTTAGTTTGAAAAGTTTTCTTATGTTTTCTATATCTTAGATTGAGGCAGAGCAAGGCCTCATAGGCAGGGCCTCATACTGAGGCAATGCAAAATTATCTAAAAATGACAGAAATTATCTAAAAATGACAGCAGAAAATAAAACCTGCAATACACTCTCTAGAGACAGCATGGCATGGTAGAAAGACAAGTACTAAATTAACAGATCCCAGGAACTGAAACCTGGGTGATTCCACACACTAGGTGAGGGAATTTCAGCCGTAAATTAACGTTTCTGAGCCAAAATTTTTTCTCACTTGTAAAAATGTGCAACATTCTACTGACAGTTCCCTAATATTGGTGATCCTCAGGAATACAGAAAACTGGAGAGGCATTAATAATACCTAGAATTTGGGTGGTATCATCAACTAAAACAGCAGATGAAATAAGATAAGTAGGTTTGAGGGAAGAAAATTAGTTCAATTTTGAATACACTGAGTTGCCTACGGGAAGTCCAGATAGAGCTGCCTGGCAAGACACTGAATATTTAAGGAGTGTTCCAGGCTGGAGATATAGACTCAAGAGTAGTGAGAGAATGGATGAGATCAGTCAGGAAGTGTGCCAAGTGAGAGGAACACAGGCCAAGGACTGAACCCACGGGAATGTCAACACTTAAGGGAAAGGTGGAAGAAATGAAGGAGAAAGAAGAGAAAGAATAGTCCAAGGTGTAAGATGAATTAGGCCAAGGAAGTAAAGAGCTGCAAGAATCAGGGAGTCATGAATAGTGCTAAATACAGCAAGGAGGTTCAGTGAGATAAGAACTGAAAAAAATATCGATTAGATTTGGCAATTTGAGATCACGGAGGATCTTATACTGAGAATGCAGTCAAGAGGGGAGGATGAGAGTCAGGCTGCAAGGATGGAGGGGTGGGTGGGAGATGCGTGGGTGGTGAGGGCAAGTCAAAGGCGACTCTTTAAAAGCTTCAGTGGCGTGGAAAGACAGATTACGCCTCCTGGGGGCATGGGGTCAAGCATAGATTGATGAAGATGGGAAGGCTTTGAGTACGTTTATAGGCTGAGGGGAAGAACCACTCTGAAAGGGGAAGACTGAAAGTACAGAAAAGAGAGGGGATGACTGAGAGTCAAGTGCCAGAGAAGGTTGACAGGCAGGGTCAAAGGCACAAGGAGCAGGACTGACCTTGAGAAGCAGATGGGTTGGGCACCTTATCCTCTGAAATTGGGGGACTCTTTTATTCAAACTTAATTCCACAGGCCAAAGTGTATAGATTCACAGTGTCTGGAATATGACTGCGTCTTCAGAGCAGATATCAAACATATCGCTAGAGTCAGAGTTGACTCTAGAAATTTCATTTCATGTGGAAATCTTAATCTTGAATTCTGTCAAACAGAGTTATACACAAAGAATTTACAGCTCATGTAAATTTGGAATCGATCAGTAAGAGAAGCATCCCTCTGTACAATGATGTCACAGTCTTACTCTCCTTGACTTAGAAGGGATTTAAACTCTGGTAAATTATAAATCTAATAAATTAGAAAGATGATCAATATCACTGTAATCTTGAGACATCCTTCAGCATTTAAATGGTCATTATTAAATACCCCATTCAACAGGTTAATTCTTAATAGAATAAAATTATTTCATGACCTATGCTCTGTAGGAACTATTAGAGACCAATTCCTAAAATTACCAGTCAGTGGGATTTTACGGTTCAGGAGATTTGCTAATAAAAATAATACACATCCAAGAATTCAGGTAAAAGCTGTTACACCACAATGTGGCTCAGAACTTTGGAGCTGCAACTCAGAACTTGTACAAGGTCCAGAGAAGACCTGAGGTTCTTTTCTGGGGAAAATGCTAGGTTTATCTATATGTGCCCCTATAGCTCACATGAATGCTGAAACCTACTGAACTCCCACCTATGTAAAAATCTGAGATTGACAAACTCAATGGGGTGACAATACTGGCTTTTACACAACTCAGAATATCTGCAGTATGGGTCCTTTCAAAGATTATAATTTGACTTCCCTGGTGGCTCAGATGGTATAGGTCCTTTCAAAGATTAAAGTTTAGTACTTGCTAAAAGTCTATTTAAGACAGCACTGTAGCCCTTGATTCTTCTGGATTCTCCAAGTTTAGGTCTCTGTACCAAGGTTAGAGTACCACAATCTTTAAAGTACCTGGACTCTATTAACTTTATTAATGTACCTATCACTACCTGCAATAATTTTTATTTCTTTAACAGTTTATTATCTGTCTCCCCAACAAAAACTAACTTCCAAGCAGAGTATATAGAACTTGCCTGCTTTGTTCCCAAGGGCATGGAACAGAACCTAGGTATGTAGAAATTGCTCAGTAACAATTTATCAAGTTGTCAGATAAAGGACTGAATGTCCTTAAGCCTCTACAATCAATCACAAAGTCCTTTCAGTTTATACTCACTTTTGATGTCACCGAGTCCCCTCACTTTTCACTTCCACCCCGATCGTTTGTTTAGACCCTCACCATCACTACTTCATAGCCGGCCGCTCTGTCCAAGCTCTCTTTCCCTCTGGTCCATACCACACATCACTGTCACACTCGCCTCCTGAAGGCACAACTTCAATCACATATCCTTACTCCCATTCAAAACTCTTCAGCAGTTCTCTATTACTTAACAAGTGAAGACCAGACTTCTCAGTCTAACATTACAAGCTCTCCATGACTTGGCTCCAGCACTCCCTTCCCAGAGTCACTGCCCACTCTCCAAATTCCAATCAAATGAGACGAGTCCACTTTCTCTTACACTGTCCTATGCCCTGGTTTCTGAGTCTTTGTTCATATTCTTCTCTCTGCCTATAATGTTACAGTCTATCTCTCATTTCTAAAATCCAAACCCTAATCCAAACATTACTCCTACTATGAAGTAAATAAGGCCTGTTCTGAGGCCCCCTATCAAAAGTGATATCACACTACACACTATTATGTTATAAGCTACAGAATGGTAAAAACTGACTTTATTAATCTTTGTTTCCCACAAGCGAACCCAATACCCCCAAGGCCTCACACAGAGGAAGTACTCAAGAAGTAATGACTGAATAAACAGATCATATTTTATATGAGACAACCCAAACTAATATATATTCCACGTCAGTTTCTCTCATTTCCGTTAGAGTCAGTTAATACTGGGAGGGTAGCACAACTCCCACGGCCAAGAAAGCAGCCAAACAATAAAAGAAGACCGGACAGAACAACTTAGAATATTCAGGAAATTACATCCTTTGTATAATAAAGACTTGAGACCAATAAATCAAGAAGAGCACTAGGTGGAGGCCATCACCTAGTGGTCTCTTGATGACATCGCTCCTCATTCTAAGGCTCTACAAGAGGAGAGGTCAGACTGGTGGCATGTAACAGTAGTTCAGCCCTCCAAAATCTCTAAAATATCAGGAAACCTATTTCCTGATCTACTTGTTCAGCCCCTAAAGGAAACTAATTCTTCAGGAAAGGAAAAGATACGCTGGTAATCGGTCTTTTCCCCCGGAGAGTTCCATTTAGTTTGGTAGATGGGAAAACTTTTCATTTGGGGAAAAAAAAAAACCCATGATGTACCCTTTCATGGTCAAAGCACTTAGAAAAGTACATTGTGTTTTCATATGCATTACCTCATAAGACTAACTCATTCATTTAACAGATACGGGTTGAACACTTACTACAGGGCATGAACACACTGCTCTGGCTAATGAGCTTACAAGAGGATGAACAAACAAACAAATATATCGTATGCTAGGTGTATAATGGAGAAAAATGAAGCAGGGCTGGTACAATAGGCTGTTTTGTTTTGTACTGGGTAGGCAAGAAATATTCTTCACAACAGCACTGTAGGATACCTGGGAGCTTAGTTATTAGCATAATTTTAATCTTCCAGATTAGGGAAACTGAGATGCTGAATGGTTAAGTGACATGCCGGAGATTCTCCAGAATCAAGTGGAAATGGGATTAGAAACAAGGTTTCCCAACTTCTGGTCTATTACTAAAGCTATAAAAGAGGAATGTGATTTAAGAATGCTTAAGTTCCTTTCCATCTAGATAATCATACTCATAGAATAGAAAAGAACTCTGTATATGAATGTCATTAACCCATCACCCTTATAATGGCCTTCCAGCCACTGGCTCACAAGCATTTGCCTCAATTTGATTTGGTGAATAAAATAATGGAAACATTTTGTTTTTTATATTGTTGCAAAACAGTTTTTTAAAACAAAGTTTTAAAACATCTAATTTTTATTTAAAACGGAAAGCAGCATCTAGGCTTATTACTGGAGTAGACAATGGCACCCCACTCCAGTACTCTTGCCTGGAAAATCCCACGGACGGAGGAGCCTGGTAGGCTGCAGTCCATGGGATCGCTGGGAGTCAGACACGACTGAGCGACTTCACTTTCACTTTTCACTTTCATGCATTGGAGAAGGAAATGGCAACCCACTCCAGTGTTCTTGCCTGGAGAATCCCAGGGATGGGGGAGCCTGTTGGGCTGCCGTTTATGGGATCACACAGAGTCGGACACGACTGAAGCGACTTAGCAGCAGCAGCAGCAGCAGGCTTATTATGCAAAAACAGGCAATGTTAATATCATATTAGCAATATTTCAAATCACACATAATGAACATACTCTCCTTTAACTGTCTCTGCTCTGCACACCTGTTGAAAGTGTGTGAAACTAGATTCAGCAAGGATTTTCTGCCAGGAGCTCATGGGTCTGTGTGTGTGAGAGCCTTAACAGTTCTTCATTTGAGGAAGCTGATGGCACTAATACTAGTGAGGTAAGGAGAAAACTGTCAACGTTGCTGGGAACGGAGGCCCTGCAATACCTAACCTGTTGTTCAGTCGCTCAGTCATGTCTGACTCTTTGAGACCCCATGGACTACAGCACACCAGGCTTCCCTGTCCTTTACTATCTCCCAGAGTTTGCTCAAACTCATGTCCATTGAGTCAGTGATACCATCCAACCATCTCATCTGTTGTCCCCTTTGCCTCCTGCCCTCAATCTTTCCCAGCATCAGGGTCTTTTTCAGTGAGTTGGTTCTTCGCATCAGGTGGCCAAAGTACTGGAAGTTAAACCTAAAAACCACTTCTTATCAAACACAGGGCTGAGATCTTAATGTGTCAGGAGGAGAAATCAGTTTCAATGTAAAGAATCAAGTTAGGCTATTAGGAAGAAGAGGCTTCAGGGCTAGGCCTGGATGAATCGGGAGAGTGTCACGAGGTGAAGTTAAAGGACAGAGTATATTCCAAGAGGAGGGAATGAAGACCAGAAGGCAGGGAGGACACTAGGGAAACACAACAGCTTGCTACAGTAAACATATATGATAGGCATACATGTAAAATGTATGTCTAGTTGCCCACTCTTACCTTGCAGATATTACAGACAAGGAAACTGAAGCCCAGAGAATTTAAGTGATTTGGCCAAGGGCAGACAAGGGGCAAAGGCAGAACTAAAACGAAGGTTTTTATATTCCCAGTAGGTACTCTTTTCACTGCACCATTCTGCTGGTAAGCTCGGGGATTGATAATTGAAAGGAAAGATAATTTTCCTTTGCAAGTAAAAAAATGTGAAGACGTAGGTTAAGTAAAAGTGTCGTGTGTTAGTCGCTCAGTCTTGTCTGACTCTACGGACTGTAGCCTGCCAGGCTCCTCTGTCCAGGGAGTTCTCCAGGCATGAATATAGGAGTGGGTAGCCATTCCCTTCTCCAGGGGATCTTCCTGACCCAGGGATTGAACCTGAGTCTCCTGCATTGCAGGCAGATTCTTTATGGTCTGAGCCACCAGGGAAGCTCTGGTTAAATAAATTCCCTCCAAATTACAGGTATAGCTGAACAGTGGTAGCAATACTGATACTGAGCCCAAGTCTCCTGAACAAATTGTCCAGGGCTACCAGACTACTTAGAGCTCCTTCACTTGAGAAGGTAAAACAATGGAGCTAACACACAGACCTCCTTTCCCTGAGAAGCATGGCCTTCTTAGGGCCCATGCTAAGAAGGGCTATTACACCACAGGAATCATCAGGGATGTGAGTGAAAAAGCAGGTCCCCCAGCCCATCTCCATATGTGCACGTCCAGTTTCAGAAGAACTGAACCAACTGAGACAGAAGGTCAATTAATGAAAAATTAGAAAAGTGGAAAACTAGAAACACGTTGTAACAAACTGACAGGAGGCACTGGCTTTTGACAAAGTTATTTTACATTATTAAACTTATAAAATGAGGAGGCTGAACTAGATGATGTCTAAGGCCACCATATTCTAATTTTCTATGATTCTAGGTTGACTCCAATCTGCAAGAAAAGACAGACATGAAAACTTGAAGGTAAACTGAACTTTAGGAGACCATATGTACTTTTTTAATGCAATAGGTATGTACCCTATTTAAAAGCACATAATCAATCCTATAATTTGGATTTTTGTTTATAGGACTTTCTTACAAGAGAGCATATCCACTGAACAAAAAGGATACACATAACAGTCACTGGTTTTCAAGAACAGGAGAAAGAGTAGAAGCTAACTCTGAAGGCCTTCTTTCAACTTAATCCATAGATTTTCTTGCTGCCAACTTAAGACAGCTCTTAGAAATATACAAGGCCGTTTAAAATTCAACAAATTGCTATAAGCAAACATGGCCCATTCTTTTTAACTTTGCATAATATTTCATAAAACAAAAAAATCAAGAGTCATTTAACCACTCACTATACAGAAAATAAATAATTTTTAAAAATTCAACAAGTTATTATTAAGAATTGGAGAGTATAGTTTGTAGTGAAGACAGAAAGACTAGGAGCAACAGAGAAAAAGTCCTTGGTTTGATTCACTAAAGAAAGTGTGGAAGGGGAGAAATGAACTGAAAATTTACCCTGTTAAAACTTAAGGTTCTACAGTATGAAAGAAGGGAAAACAAATGACAAAATTAAGACTTTAATTGACTTTAAAAAATAACAGAAAGAAAACCAAGAACAAAGGCATTCACGTCAGTTCAAGTTCCTAAAAATAACTTGTTTGTTTTTGCTTGTACGTATACTGTTATAAATAGCTTCCCTCATAGCTCAGTCAGTAAAGAATCTGCCTGCAATGCAGGAGACCTGGGTTCAATTCCTGGGTCAGTAAGATCCCCTGGAGAAGGAAATGGCTACCCATTCCAGGATTCTTGCCTGGAGAATTCCATGGACAGAGGAGCCTAGCAGGCTACATACAGTCCATGGGGTCACAAGAGTTGGACACGATTTAGTGACTAAACCACCACCACCATACTGTGTAAAGAAACTCTGGAAGATACTACTAACAGTGCTTACCTGTTCAGGGAGGCAGGACATGCACAGATGAGAGATGGGTATAAACGGGAGACTTTTTACTGAGGTCTTCTTTACTGAATAGCTTTTACTGAACTTTTAACCATGGAAACATATTACCTATTTTATTTTTATTTTTTGGCTACAGCACACGGCTTATGGGATCTCAGTTTCCCAGCCAAGGATCAAACCCACACCCCCTGCAGTGGGAGCATGAAATCTTAACCACTGGATCACCAGGAAAGTCCTTATATTACCTATTTTTAATATTAAATACATTTAAAAGTTTAAATGTCCTTTAAATTCAATTATTTGCAGGTAACACTTGAAAAACAAGAAAGTCAAAGAACGGAGACATCCAAACAAAGTACCAAGAAGCGAAGAACATATTGTAGCACCGGGAGGTCTGAGACAATTCAAGGAAAGGGTGATCTGGATTGTGGAGGACCATCTGGGGAAGTCAGGTGAAAAGTTCCATGAATACCACTGTTCAGGGCCCCACGTAACTCACGACAGCTCACACCAGTGCCAGCTTGTACAATAGTACCTTGAAAATGGGAAACACATATCTCATGGCCCTGTGTCCCTGGACACTGTAAAGTCTACAATGGATGAAACCAGAACTTTACTAATAGGGAACTAGTTTTCTTTCATCCTCTAAAATAAAGAGAGAAGGAAATGAGAAACCAGTTTCCATGAGTCCCAAAAATGATCAATGAGGTAGAAAACGAGAACCAAAAAGAAAAAAATTAAGAAATCCATTTGTAGCATTAAGCAAAGAAAAGAGATTTTACTTTGCAAGAATTACTTAAGGCAGCCCCCTTGAGAAACAAACAGAAAGAATGTCCTTACTTAAGGTCATTTCTCTTCTCAGGATGTTTTGGTTTATGGGTTGATTCCCAGTGTGCTTCCTCATAGGGGAGACCTTGTTAATCCAGCCCAGTGAAAGGCCTATTTAGTAAGAAGTATTAGTAATGCTGGTGAAGATATGCAAGTGAATTTAAACAAGCCTATTTCTTTAATCAACTGAAAAAGTCCTTATTTAAAAATAAAATTAATACCTCTGAAGTGCTACTAATGCTCTCTCTTGTCATGGGTGTTTATTTGCTTTATAATAATCATTAAACTAAGCATTTATATTTTATATATATATAAAAGCATTTATATTTTAAGAATTTTTCTGCATGGTGGTGTATTTCAGTTTTTTTTTTTTAAAGAATTTTAAAAACACAATTAAAGTTATCCTTTCCATAAACTATTTACCCTGTGGTGAGGCCAAAGGCCAAAATCAGATTTCCTATTATGAAGAGTCAGTCCCCTACTGGACTGCCATTAACATCTGGCCTACCCAAAAAGGGGTAGCCATTAGGGCCAGAGACCCACTGTCTTTGGGTCCTCACTTCCAAGTTAGCACCACTGAAGTCTAAGGCATTGGGAATGAAAAGAGGCTGTCTACAGGGCAGGAACCAGGGGAAAAGGCATGCCAAGGAAAACTAGGTTCTGACAATGAACCTAGCTCTCTAGTTTTAAGAAGACGAAATTTAATTTGTATCTGAGTTGGAAAAACAAATAGTTCAAATAAAAGCAAAGAGGTTTTAGCCACCTGAAAGGCCAGGGTCCAAAGGGCCTTACCTATCAGTTTATTGCCATAAGGCTTCTCTGGTGGCTCAGAGGGTAAAGTGTCTGCCTGCAATGCAGGAGACCCAGGTTCAATCCCTGGGTCGGCAAGATCCCCTGGAGAAGGAAATGGCAACCCACTCCAGTACTCTTGCCCGGAAAATCCCGGTCAGGGGAGTCTGGGAGTCTACAGTCCATGGGGTTGCAAAGAGTTGGACTTTCACTTTATTGCCACAGGAGTATTTTCTGAAAAAGTTCTACTAAGACTATGGATGCAAGAGCAGGAAAGAGGAGGGAAATATATCTTAAAATATTTCAAAATTTTACAATCAACAGAATATTCTTCTGAAAACAGCCTAAGATTCCATGTTTCCTTATTCACTAATCCAGATATTTAAACCTTGTCTCCTTCCTCACCCACCTACCCCTATTCAGCAAAGGCGAGATTAAAACTTTAGATTTTAAAAGAGGGAGAAGTAAACAAGGAAATCAAAGACACTTTATGAAAACTTAGCCCCAGAATTTGACACTTGACCAAGTCCTTAGAGGTCTTATTCAACCTCTCAGTTTCTACCACGTCTATGAGACATTTAGGCAGAGTGGTGAAATGACTTACTAAAGGACATGAACTAGTTTTGAGAAGATTTTTTCTTTATTTACTACTTCCCCCCACCATGAACTATTTGTGGCAGCTTAAAAAACACACATACTAAAAAGATAACTATAAATAATAAACATGGTGAATTATGATAGAGCAAGGATTTCTTCTAATCTAGTACTTTTTTATATCATATGATGTTTTGTTCCTTAAACTTTCTAAATTTCCCAGTAGAAGTTATAGGCTACCAATTCTGCCTTGTTCCCAGTAGATAGCTGTTCTGAGCTGCAAGAGAAGTGAGCAGGTGAAGGGTCATTTTGTGTAGACAATTACTCAACTGTTTTTGCCACTCGGAACTAAGATGCCTCCACAACTACAGCTTAATCAAGAGATCTGTTCACCTTGAGTCTTACTTCTGGCCAGTTGTTAAGACAAAGAAACAGAAATTTCTTCCCAAACTGAGACTGAAAGGCAATTTTAGTTAAGGTCAGTTTAGAAGGCAGTTTGGTTAATAAAGGCAGTTAAGCTTTATATTTGTAAATATATAATTACACAAAGTCCTTTTCCCCTTCATCTGGAAACACCTATGGATTTAATTCTTTCAATGACACCTGTCAAATGAGGGATCTCTAACATGCTATCTGATGTCAGCCTTTAGCATTTATGGCTAACTACTTGGCTTTTGGATTAACTGGGGGCTTTGCTTCTTCACTTGTTGCTTAGTTTCAAAAGATAATCATGAGAAAGAACCCCCCCCCAAAAAAAAAAAAGAAACCCAAAGTTTGGTCAAATATGTTAGGGAAATTTGTAACTCTTGGCCAAATGAAGATCGGTATTTCTTTCACTCACATTCCCTGCTAGCAGGAATAACAGAACTGATTCTCATATTAAGAATCAGTGCTGGTGGAACTCAGACAACGTGTAACAAGGCCAAAGACCTGGCCTTCTCACTGGCCCAGTTTGGTTTACTCTATTCTATTCCTGTCCCCGGTGGTTATGACCTAATGTCACAAAGGAGGCGAGGTTAGAGTACAAATGCATCTCTATTACATTAACAATAGGCTCTGTCGATACTGCAATATCATTTTTATATTTAAAGATAGGATTCTGAATGTGTGGGTGAGCAAGATTCTACAGGGCTGTACCATCTCTCAGTATGCCAATTTTTCTTGCACTATATCAAACAGTCCCCATTTCATTTATGTAACCCCCCCTTTTTTTTAAAATAAATCTTTTTCTGATTTGACATGGAGCCAAAAACAGAAGTCTTATTAACAGATTGAGAAGTGCCAAGACCCACAAATGACTCTTGGTAGCAATTAAAACAAAAAAGAACCCCCATAAACTGGAACTGAAACAAAAGTTGAACTACTTATCCAAACTCTGGCAAAGAGACACAACTCTTTCTCCCCATCTCCCCTAAGCCTGTTAGGAAAAGGGGATCTGAAGCTGCTGCTCCTTCTCCTCCAACTCACTTTCTGCGTCAAATAGTATGGGTCAAAGTCCTCCAGGGGAACCGCGACCAAGCCTTGTGGGATGTCCCCATAGATGAAAGGCAAACTCTTCCCTGCCTCCAGGTCACTGTTTGGCTTGGGCTTGCTGTCCTCATCGTCCTCCCGATGACTGCCATCGGCCTTGGGCGGCTTCTTGAGCTTGCTCTCGGCGATGCGCCTCTCGATGTTTGCCAGTGACTCAGGGGTGAAAGGCTTGAAACTATCAGGGCCTGGTGGTGCGAGCAGCCGCGCTGCCATCTTCTCATCCTGCAGCAGCTTCGTTAGTTATGCTGCGTCCAGGACAGGTCAGCTCTGGAAGAAACAGCAACACAGACCGCATTAATCAATCAGTACTCTAAAAGGAGGCCAGACCAAACCACCTCACGCTCAACCTCTATTCACAGTCTTCGCAACATGTAGTTTCTTCCATGACACGGTTATTTTTCTCTTCAGAAAATCTGTGGCACGAACGGACAAGGCAATGTTCATAACCACCCCCTCAGGGGAATGAGCAGCCAAGGAGATCAAAACATGGGGGTCTTCTGGATTGCTAGTTTTTATCACTGACTTAGATACTACTCCCCTGGTGGCTCAGACGGTAAAGCGTCTGTCTACAATCGGGAGACCTGGGTTCGATCCCTGGGTCAGAAAGTTCCCTGGAGAAGGAAAAGGCAACCCACTCCAGTACTCTTGCCTAGAAAATCCCATGGACGGAGGAGCCTGGGGTCCATGGGGTCGCAAAGAGTCTGAGCAACTTCACTTTCACTTTCGACACAACTCACCATCAGGGACCAACTCCAAAGATACATTCCATACCCTCTATGTTTAAGTGAAGAAAGTCAGGCAAATACAAATACTATATGCTATCACTGTACGTGGGATCTAAAAATGACAACAGACTAGAGAATATAACAAAAAAGAAGCAGACTCACAGATATAGACAAGAAATCACTGGTTCGTTGTTTAGTTGCTAGTTCGTGTCCAACTCTTTTGCGACCTCATGGAATGTAGCCTGCCAGGCACCTCTGTCCATGGGATTTCCCAGGCAAGAATATTGGAGTGGGTTGTCATTTCCTTCTCCAGGGAACCTTCCCGACCCATGGATTGAACCCATGCCTCCTGTATCGGCAAGTGGATTCTTCACCACTGAGCCACCAGGGAAGCCCAAACTAGTGGTTACCAGTGAGGAAAGGGGAGGAAAGGGGGGTAATATAGGGATGGAGAGGTACAAACTATTAGGTATAAAGTAAGCTACAAGGATATAAAGGACAACACAGGGAATGTAGCCAATATTTTATAATAACTATAAATGGAATATAACCTTTAAAAATTGTGAATCACAAAATTATATACCTGTAACTTATATAATATTGTACAGCAACTATACTTTAATAAAAAACATAAAAGATTTTCTTATAGACAACATTTTAAAAAAAGGTATATTCCATACTCTCAAGGAACGTCTATTCTAAGTAAATGAGGATATTTAACATGACCCAGAGGTGCACATCTATGCTCAAGTCGTCTTCTTCCAAGGACCGCACAAGGGCAAACTGTCACTCTTTTCACATTTCAGCTTCTGAAAACACTAAACCCTTCAAAACTTTGGAGGCACAACAAATAGCATAAAAGCACTTCCATGGGCTTCGGCTCTTTTGTTTCAAGTTCTTTTTCAATTCACAAAGTTTTGTAAAAATCGGTCTGGGATAAAAGTCCAGACCAAGCTGATGACCAAGCTCATGCCAGAGAAAATCACAAAGCAATTTTCTTCAAGGAGAGGGCAGACATTGCTCCACGTACCTCCCACTCAGCAACAGGAAAGCAAGTGGAGGCGGAATCTTAGACACTTTCCTCTGAGGCAATATAGCCTTGCAGGGTGAACGACAGCAGAAAGGCCCCTGAGCTGGGCTCACGCCAGA
Source organism: Bison bison bison (assembly GCF_000754665.1). Taxonomy (NCBI): domain Eukaryota; kingdom Metazoa; phylum Chordata; class Mammalia; order Artiodactyla; family Bovidae; genus Bison; species Bison bison. Next base: position 5,411,122 of record NW_011494955.1, on the reverse strand, counting down.
AGGGCAGGAAGTGAGAACTGAATCACAGTTCAAATTCCCTTCTCAACAGAGAACCTGAAGGAGTACCATACTAGAGCCAACGATTTCTGAGCAAGGTATCTGAAAAACCCATTTTCATGTATGTTTATACAGAGCCCTAGGTTACTGAAATACACATCTGGGAACAAGGGGCTCCCTAATGTCAAAGCCACAGTGTTATAAAGGCCACAGCAGGTGGGTCTCCCTGTGAAAGCTCTGGTAGTGCGGTGTTGCTGCTTCTCCCCTTCATTGTGTGAGCTCTACAGACTATCCAGGAAATTGTCTTAAAAGGCCAAAGACTGTTCCTTTCTTCCCACTTAGCCCTTAGGGTCCTCTTCAAGGCAAGTATCCATAAAACTTGAGGCTCCTCAAGAGAACAGTAGTAGAGTTATCTCTAAATAATTTGGCAGTGAAATACCCAAGGGCTCTTTCCATATTACAAATACACCTGCAGAGAGCCCCAATTCTCCAATGGTGGCAAGGTGGTGGTGGCATTTTCCAAAGGCAGTGCATGGTATCCACGCGGGCTGATCGCTCACTGGGCTACAGACTGGCACCAGGGAGGCCAGAACCACAAGTTCACTCCCACTGCACGCACACAAGACGCCGTCCCACAGATAGCGGGATCAGAGAAATCATTTCACATATGAGGCATGGGATTTTAGAGCTGCGAGGGATTTTATATATCCAGACCATTTCAAGAATTAGAAAACTTGCAGTCAAAAGAGATGAAACTTGCCCAAAGTCACAGGCCAAGGGAAAAAAAAATCACAAAGAACTCTGACTCCTCCTGCTCATACTTCTTTTATTATGACAAGTATCAGTTGCCCATCTTCTGATCCTACTCCGACTCCCACTACTCCTCAAAAGGAAAAATCTGGTTCGAGCAAATCACAGGCTAATGCCAATGGTTCTTCTGATCTAAGACTTTACTCATACTGTTTTCCCCAAACCTAAAATTCCTTTCCTCTTATCAGTCTCTGAATTGCCTCCAATAAAACCTTACTCCTCCAGAGAACCTTCCCATCAGCTCTAGCCTTTACTAATTTTTTTCCATGCGTGAACTCCTACAGCTTTGTCATGATCACAGTTAACATTCATCACATGTTTGCTATGTTCAGGTATTGTTCCAAGCACCTTGCTTGTATTAAGTCGTTTAATCTCCAGAAAAAAATCAAAAGCAGATATTATTATTGTCCCCATTTAACAGATGAGGAAAAAGAGGCAGAGACTAATTAACACAGCTTGTCCAAAGCTACACAGATGAAAAACAACAAAGTCAGGATTCAAGACATCCTATTCACGTTTGTTTTGGCTCTCTGTTATTAATTACTTGCACTGTGTAAATCCTGAGGGCTTGAGGGGTATCTTAAACTTCTTTTGTATCCTTTTCAGAGAGAATAAGATTATGCCTGGAACCCATAATTGGTCCAATACCTGGGACTCCTTGGCTTCCGTAGCCGCACTCATTCTCAACCCTGGGTCACCCTCGGTTTCTCTTAGAGGGCAAGGAATACTGCAAAAGGAAGTCACTGCAGATGCTGACAAATTCCTGTGACCTGAGTCCACACACCTGGGCTCTTCACAGGCAATGCCATCCTACAAGAAGTCCTCTGCCTTTGCCTTTGTTTACCCCTGTCTTCTCCAAGACCAGGTTCCCTCAATGATCCCTGCTCTCCATCACATTCTCAATCTTTACTTTTCCTCTCCTACTTCTGTACGTTCTCCCTTTATATCGTCACACCCCCCACCCCCCGCCCCGCCAACCACCTTCATTTGGCTAACATGATCCTGGTTCTCTTCTGATACCCTGGTTCTATCCATAATTGCAGTCTCTTCTTCCTCTACCACATTTTGCTTCTCTAAGGGCTGGCTGGCTTTCTACAATCTCTCTGCATCTCTCCTTCTTTTAGGGATCTCATCTACTCAAAATAATCTCTTTTCAGATTTCTGAGTGAAATCTGCTTTTCAGATTTCTGTCACCAGCCCTGACGGCTCTTCTGGGCCCCACAACTGCCTGTCACCACTTCACAATTAAAGCATTTGAAACCACTCATCCTTTTACTTCCAAAACAGATTCCTGCACCTGGCTTTCTTAATTCTGTTTCTGGACCATCGTTTCTCCAGCCGTCTCGTGTGGAGCCTCAGTCCTCTTTGCCCCATCATCCTTATTGTCCTTGACCAATCAGTCATCAGCCTCACTAAGTCCTCCTCCTTCAGAGTTTCCATTTTCAACCTAATTCAGGTCCTACTGCAATACCTTCCCACCTGTGGACCGGTCCTCAGTCCACTAGGCATATCTCCAAAGACCTGTTTCCCTAAAACTCAGCTTCCGTTATGTCATTGCCCTCCCTTGAATCTAGTGGAGTTACAGAACGGAATCCAAACTCCTGCCATTTCACTGCCATTCCAGGTTTCTACAAACTTACACTTCTCAAATATTCACCTACAACGTTATACCTCTCAAACATCCTTTTATACTGCTTCCCTACTCTGGTGACTCATTTTTGTTTTAATTTTCTAGCTTTTTTTTTTAAGGCAGGACAATAAAGTGTACAAATCTTAAGTGCACAGATTGGGTATTTTGTAACATGTATATTATGTATTAATATGTATACACCACATAATAATATAATATCTGTGTAACTACCACTCAGATCAAGATACAGAAGATTTATTCCCAGCTCCCTAAATGGCTCTCTTGTGCTCCCCTATCAATAACCACTGTGACCATCCCTGCCCAGCAGAAGCTATTCTGACATCTATCATCATAGATTAGTTTGACTTCAGTAGAATATAATATACTCTTCAAACTCAGGTTTCTTTCATTCAACACTGTTTCTGTGAAATTTACCTTTATTGTGGTGTAGCAGTGTTCATTCTTTTTATTGCTCTATAGTATTCCACCTAAGAATACAGCACAATTTATTCATCTATTCTACTCTGGTAGACATTTAGGTTGCTTACAGTTTTAGTCTATCATAAGTAAAAACTGCTCAGAACCTTTCTGGGCATGCCTCTTGGTGACCACATGTGCTCCTCTCTTTCCAGCATATAGGCTGGAGTGGAATACTGGGCTGAGAAGAGGGCATGTGTTTATTTAGCTTTAGTGACACTTCAATCAGCAAGATAAGAGGGTTCCAGCTACTTCAACCAGCAAGACAAGAGGGTTCCAGTTGCTCCACATCCTCACCAACACTAAGAAATGACAGTCCCCTTAATTTTATCCAGTTCTAGTGAACATATATATAATGATACCTGACAGTTTAAAAACAAAACTTAACGAGGTGAAATTAACTGTTTTAAAGGGAACAACTCAGTGGCAATTACTTCATGCACAATATAGCGCAACCACCACCTCTGCGTGTGTGCTAAGCCACTTTGGTCGTGTCCGACTCTTTGTGACCTTACGGACTGTAGCCCACCAGGCTTCTCTGTCCATGGGATTCTCCAGGCAAGAGTACTGGAGTGGGTTGCCATGCCCTTCTCCAAGGGATCTTCCTGACCCAGGGATCAAACCTACGTCTCTTATGTCTCCTGCATTAGCAGGCGGGTTCTCTTTTTTCCAATTATTTTAATTGAAGGATAATTACTTTACAACATTGTTATGGTTTTTGCCATACATCGACATGAACCAGCTACAGGTGCACATATGTCCCCCCATCCTGAACCCTCCACCCACCTCCCTCCCCACCCCATCCCTCTGGGTTGTCCCAAAGCACCAGCTTTGAGTGCCCTGCTTCATGCACTGAATTTGCACTGGTCATCTATTTACATAGAGTAATACACGTTTCAATGCTATTCTCTCAAATCATCCCACTCTCGCTTTCTCCCACGTGGTCCAAAAGTCTGTTCTTTACATCTGTGTCTCTCTCTTTTTTAAAAAACTTTTATTGAAGGATAACTGCTTTACAGAATTTTGCTGTTTTCTGTCAAACCTCAACATGACTCAGCCATAGGTATACACATATCCCCTCCCTTTTGAACCTCCCCCCCATCTCCCTCCCCATCCACCCCTCTAGGTTGATCCAGAGCCCCTGTTTGAGTTTCCTGAGTCATACAGCAAATTCCCATTGCTGATCTACTTTACACATGGTAATGTAAGTTCCCATGTTACTCTTTCCATACATCTCACCCTCGCCTCCCCTCTCCCCACGTCCATGAGTCTATTCTGTATGTCTATTGCTGCCTTGTAAATAAACTCTTCAGTACCATTTTTATAGATTCCATACATGTGCATTAGAACACAGTATTTATCTTTCTCGTTCTGACTCACTTCACTCTGTATAATAGGTTCTAGGTTCATCCACCTCATTAGAACTGACTCAAATGTGTTCCTTTTTATGGCTGAGTAACATTCCATTGTATACATGTACCACAACTTCCTTATCCATTCATCTGTCGATGGACATCTAGGTTGCTTCCATGTTCTAGCTGTTGTAAATACTGCTGCAGTGAACAATGGGATACATGTGTCTTTTTCAATTTTGGTTTCCTCAGGGTATATGCCTAGGAGTGGGATTGCTGGGTCATATGGTGGTTTTATTCCTAGTTTTATAAGGAATCTCCATACCATCTTCCATAGTGGCTGTATCAATTTACATTCCCACCAACAGTGCAAGAGCGTTCCCTTTTCTCCACACCCTCTCCACCATTTACTGTTTGTAGACTTTTTGATGATGGACATTCTGATCAGTGTGAGGTGATATCTCATTGTGGTTTTGATTTGCATTTCTCTAATAATGAGCGATGTTGTGCATCTTTTCATTGTTTGTTAGCTATATGTATGTCTTCTTTGGAGAAATGTCTGTTTAGGTCTTTCCCCCACTTTTTGATTAGGTTGTTTGTTTTTCTGGCATTGAGTTGTATGAGCTGCTTGTATATTTTGGAAATTAATCCTTTGTCAGTTGTTTCATTTGCTATTATTTTCTCCCATTCTGAGGGTTGTCTTACCTTGCTTATAATTTCCTTTGCTGTGCAAAAGCTTTTAAGCTTAATCAGATCCCACTTATTTACTTTTGTTTTTATTTCTGTTACTCTAGGAGATGGGTCACAGAGGATCTTGCTTTGATTTATGTCATCAAGTGTTCTGCCTATGTTTTCCTCTAAGAGTTTTATAGTTTCTGGTCTTACATTTAGGGCTTTAATTCATTTTGAGTTTATCTTTGTGTATGGTGTGAGGAAGTGTTCTAACTTCATGCTTTCACACATAGCTGTCATGTTTTCCCAGCACCATTTATTCAAGAGGCTGTCTTTGCCCCACTGTATATTCTTGCCTCCTTTGTCAAAAATAAGGTACCCCTAGGTACATGGGTTTATTTCTGGGCTTTCTATCTTGTTCCATTGGTCTATATTTCTGTTTTTGTGCCAGTACCATACTGTCCTATGACTGTAGCTTTGTAGTATAATCTGAAGTCAGGAAGGTTGATTCCTCCAGCTCCATTCTTCTTTCTCAAGACATCTGTGTCTCTTTTGCTGCCTTGTATATAGGGTCATCATTACCGTCCTTCTAAATGCCATATATATGCATTAATATACAGTGTTGGTGTTTCTCTGACTTACTTCACTCTGTACAATAGGCTCCAGTTTCATCCACCTCATTAGAACAGACTCAAATGCGTTCCTTTTAATAGCTGTGTAATATTCCATTGTGTATATGTGTCACCACTTCCTTATCTATTGGTCTGCTGATGGACATTTAGGTTGCTTCCATGTCCTAGCTATTGCAAACAGGCTGCCAACAAACATTGGGGTACATGTGTCTCTTTTAATTCTGGGTTTCCTCGGTGTGTATGCCCAGCAGTAGGATTGCTGGGTTGTATGGCAGTTCTATTTTCAGTTTTTTTAGGAATCTCCACACTGTTCTCCATAGTGGCTGTACCAGTTTGCATTCCCACCAACAGTGTAAGAGGGTTCCCTTTTCTCCACACTCTCTCCAGCATTTATTGTTTGTAGACTTTTTGATGGTGGCCATTCAGACTAGCGTTAATACCTCATTCTGGTTCTGATTTGCATTTCTCTAATAATGAGTGATGTTGAGCATCTTTTCGTTTATTAGCCATCTGCATGTCTTCTTTGGAGAAATGACTGTTTAGTTCTTTTGCCCACTTTTTGATTGGGTTGTTCGTTTTTCTAGTATTGAGCTATATGAAGTGCTTATATATTTTGAAGATTAATTCTTTGTCAGTTGTTTCATTTGTTATTATTTTCTCCCATTCTGAAGGCTGCCTGTTCACCTTGCTTATAGTTTCCTTCATTGTGCAAAAGCTTTTAAGTTTAATTAGGTCCTATTTATTTATTTTTGTTTTAATTTTCATTACTCTGGGACATGGGTCATAGAGGATCTTGCTATGACTTATGTCAGAGAGTGTTCTCCCTATGTTTTCCTCTAAGAGTTTTATAGTCTCTGGTCTTACATTTAGATCTTTAATCCATTTTGAATTTATTTTTGTGTATGGTGTTAGAAAGTGTTCTAGTTTCATTCTTTCATACGTGGTTGACCAGTTTTCCCAGCACCACTGGCAGGTGGGTTCTTTACCACTAGCACCACCTGGGAACCCCCAAGTACCACCTCTATGTAGTTCTAAAACATTTCCATCACTTCAAAGTAAAACCCTTTATCCGTTAATCAATTTTCCTCCATCCCTCTTCTCTATACCCACCCAACCCCACCCTCCTCAGCTTCTGGCAACCATGGTGTTTGGTCTCTATAATCTACTGATTGATCTATTCTGGAAATTCATATAAATGGAATCATACAATATGTAACCTTTCGTGTCTGGCTTCTTTCATTGACACTTAGCATGTATCAGTACTTCACTCCTTTCTATGGATGAATAATGTTTCATTACATGTATGTGTCATAATTTATTTATTCATCCATCCACTGAGGAACAACCGGGCGGGGTTCTTTCCACTTCTTGATTATTATGAATAGTACATGCACATGTACTTATTTTAGGCCCTGTTTTTAGTTCTTTTAAGTATATACTTAGGAGTAGAAGTGCAGGGTCATATGGTAACTCTGTATTTTACTTTTTGAGGAAATACCAAACCATTTTTCCACAGAGGTGAAACCATTCTGCTTCTAACCCAGCAAGGTTCCAATTTCTTTACATCTTAGCCAACACATATTTTCCTTTTCTTTTTTTTTAACAGCCATCTTAGTGGATATGAAGTGGTAGCTCATTGTGGTTTTGATTTGCATTTTCCTAATGACTAATGATGTTGAGCAGTTTTTCATGTGTTTGTTAGCTCACTGGAGTTTTAACTTGCTTTTCTGTGATGATACTGAACACCTTTTCACATGTTTATTAACCATTTAGATATCCTCCTTTGTGGAATAACAGTTTAAGTCTTTGCCCATTTTCTTCTACTGAGTCATCTGCATTTTTCTATTTATTTCATTTTTCTATTTATTTGTGGGAGTTCTCTGTACATCCTGCATACAGGTCTCTTGTCAGATATATTTCAAATATTTTTCTTGTTTTTACTTTCTTAATGGTGTCTTTTGATAAAAAGTAGTTCTTAATTTTACTGAAATTCAATCTATCAATCTTCCCTTTCATGTGTGTGTTTTTGATGCTATTGTTGTTATAAGAAATCTTTTTTTTAATCCCAAGGTCATGCAGCAACAAGCTTAAAACTTCTTCTAGAAGCTTTATTGTTTTACCTTCTTATTCAGACTTCATATAATTTGGAATTGATTTTTGTATATTGTGTGAGATAAAGGTCAAGGTTCATTTTTTTTTTTCCTACATGGATCTCCAATTGACTCAGCATCACTTAATTGCCTGATTACTGTTGTTTTCATTGACTCCTAAACACACTTTCATTTTCTTATTTTAAATCTCCTGAAATCTTTCTTTCCTTCTCATCTAAATTCTGTTCATCTATAAAACCAGCTTAAATTCCTCCTCCTTCTGAGGAATAAAAATAAAAATGAACTTTTTAGATTTAGAAGGAAATTGGAGACCATTTAGCCCAACTTTCCTTAACTTCACAGATAAAAAAAATTATGCAACTGCTAATCAATTGGTGACAGGTGCAGAGCTAGGGCACAGGTCTGGCCTCCAGTATAAGGCTCTTTTCACTATGCCACACTGTCTCTGAGGCAATGCACCTCACTCATCATAAAAGTAAGTGCAATTTTTAGCCCCGAGAGCTCTGAAAGAGACTGAACCAGACTCAAAGTTGGTAGAGATCGATGATTAGGGCTCCCTTCTGTTGGTCATCCAGGAGAATGAAGACCTTAAAACATCAGTTGTAGCCTGAACACACACAAATAAAGATGACTCTGAAGAAAAGGGGATAGAAAAGGGAAAAAAAACTGGCACTGGAGTTAGGCTATGACATAGATGAAGGAAGAGAAGTCACCGAGGAGGAGTTGCTAAGGGAAAAACTACAGGCATGGGTACACAACAAGGATCAAATAGCAAGTAGTATGAAAACTTGTCTCAGGGCTTCCTGGTGGTGTAGCAGTCAAGAATCTGCCTGCCAACCCAGGGGACGTGGGTTCGATCCCTGGTCAGGGAAGATCCCACATGCAGCGGGGCAACTAAGCCCATTTGCCGCAACTGCTGAAGCCCACGTGCCTAGAGCCTGTGCTCCCCACCAAGAGAAGCCAACGCAGTGAGAAGCCTGCCCACCCCCTCACCCTGCAGCAACTAGAGAGAGCCCAGGTGGAGCAACGAAGACAGAACAGCCAAAAAAAAAAAATCTTAAAAAACTTTCTCAGACTTAAAAAAGAACAAATCGGAGGGCTTGTACTTTATGGTATCAAAAATTATTACAAAGTTACAGAACCAAAGCAGTGTGGTGCTGGCATAAAGATAGACAGATAAACCAGTGTAATACATTAGAGAGCCTAGAAGCATATCCTCACACATATGGTCAAACGATGTTCAAAAAGAGTGTCAAGACCATTCAATGGGGGAAAGGACAGTCAACAAATGGTGCTGGGAAAATCCAATACCCAATGCAAAAGAATAAAGTTGGACTCTCACCTTATTATACCATATACAAAAATTAACTCAAAATGGATCAAATATCAAAATGTAAGAGCTAAAAATATAAAACTCTTTAGAAGAAAACACAGGGGGAAAGCTTCATAAAGTTGAATTTGTCAATGATTTCTTGCATATGACATCAAAAGCAGAGCAACAAAAGAAAAAATGAATTTATTGTGTATCATCAAAATTAAAAACCCTTCTGCATCAAAGGACACAATTAAGAGTGAAAAGGCAACACACGGAATGAGAGAAAATATCTGCAAATCATGTATTTCATAAGGGATTAATACTCAGGATATGTAAAGAGTTCCTATAACTCAAAAACAATGAAAAACCAAACTAATTAAAAAATGGGGACAGATGACTCGAATAGACATTTTTCCAAAAAAGATATACAAATGGACAAAACCACATGCAAAGATGCTCAACATCACTAACCATTAGGGAAATGCATATCAAAACCCCAATGAGATACCACTTCAAACTCATTAAGATGGATATTACAAAAGGCAACAAAACAGCAAATAACAAGCATTGGAAAATGTGGAGAAACTGTAACCCTTGTGCTGTTATGGAAACAGTATGGTGCATCCTCAAAAAACTAAACACAGAATTGCCATAAGAGTCAGCAATCCCACTTTTAGGTACATATCCAAAAGAACTGGAAGCAGGGATTCAAACAAGTATTTACAGGTTCACTTAACAGCAGCAGTATTCACAATAGCCAAAAGGTGGAATCAACACAAATATCAACAGGCAGATGAATGGATAAACAAAATGGGCTATAGACATACAATGGCATGTTATTCAGCCTTAAAAAGGAAGGAAATTCTGACATATGCCACAGCAAGAATGAACCTTGACGTCAGTATGCTAAGTAAAATAAACTAGACACGAAAGGACAAATATTGTATGATTCCACTTAATATTCGGTACCTATAATCAAACGCATAGAGACAAAAAGCAGAACAGTGGTTACGAGGAGCTAGTGGGAGGAAGCAAGGGGGTTATTGTTTAATGAGTAGAGAGTTTCAGGTTGGGATGACAAAAAAGTTCTGAAGATGGATAGAAGTGATAGTTGCACAACAAAGTGAATAAACTCAAGTCTACTGAATTGTACGCTTAAATGGTTAAAAAGGAAAGTTTCATATTTTGTATATTTTACCATTTTTAAAGAGAAAAAACCTGAAACATTTACTATACCCCTATTATATGCCAGAAACTATACTGCCGATCAACATAGCTCCTTGTCTTCAGGGACCTTTAAAGTCTTCAGAGGCAGAAGACAAGTAAACAGCAAAGTAGAATAAGATAAATCCAACAGGCTTCCATAGACATACACAAGCAAGACAGCTAATCTAGTTCAGAGAGATCAGGGAAGGTTTCCTGCAATGAGTGACATCTTAGCTAAAGCCCAAAGCTGGTCAAGTAGAAGATGGCAGGAAAATGGTTACAGCTTTGTAGGAAGAAAAATAGCATATACAGACCACAGACAAGGGAGATCAGGTCCCTTAGGTACTGCCTAAGAGTTCAGTGTAACTGGACTTTAGAAAACTAACAACAGGTAAATGGGTGTCTATCGGGGAGGCAAAATCATGATCATGTGAAATGGTTTTGATTTTATCCCAAACGCAATATGAAGATTCTGAGGTTAAATGACTTGATCAAAGTTACACTGTAGGAAGATTATTCCAGCTACAGTGCAAAGAATGAGGCAGGCAGCGGGGAGAAGAGGTGGAGGCGGGGTAAGATCAGAGTGAAGACGATCAGGTAGAAGACTGCTGAAGCAGCTCAGCTGAGAGAAAACGAAGGCCTGAACCAGGCAGCAGCAATAGGGGTTATGCACAGAATGGAAGGTCACCTAACCGAAGTGGGAGGTAAGGCAGAAGGAAAATTAAGAAAGAGGCCCAGGTTTTTGCCAAGGGCAATGGATGCAAGGTAGTAAAATTCAGAGACAGGGAATAAGACGTGATGCACAGCTCTGGGCTTAAGATTATGACTTCACTTTTCAACATGGGGAGTTTCAGTTGCTTTGGTACATCCACATGGAGGCTCTGAAGAGCCAGTAGATATGTGGTTCTGAAGTTCAAGGGAAAGACTTAGGGACGAGAGCTGAAAGGAGAGAAGCAGCTTGGGACAGAACTATAGCTAGACTCTGAGGACTGCCAGCCAGTCTTTGCAAGTTGATATATAGCTCACTTGGAATGAGCCAGAGGAGCAGCTCTGCACTGGGAGGAAGGTGGGCGACTCTTATCACAGGAGAAGAGAGAAAAGCGCCAGATGGACAGAGTTTACACTGTCCCCACTCCCTGGACCCCCCCTTCCTCCAATGGCAACTAGATGCTACGCGGCCAATTTTCTCCTTTGTCACTTACAGATTTCATTTTGGAAAATCCTATAACAATTCTAGACATTGAAATAAAAGCAATTTTGTCAAATCTTTATTTTACTCATTTGAAACAGAAAACATTGCAATCCTAAGCCTTTCTTGATAACATAATAATCTGGCTTTCCCTCCTAAAATGTCTTCTGACCCATCCCCACCCCCGGTGAACGTCGGCACCCATGCTAACTGACAGCTGCCCTGTGCATTCTTCTGTCTCACAGGTTTTCTACCTTGTGAAGCCACTTCAAAGTTTGTTCTTCTTAAGCCTCACACCCACCCAACTTTCCCAAAGCTGAGCTATTTGACTATGATTCTCAAAAAGTGGTCTCTCCTAATCCTCGTAGGAGAGTCACTCTTGGCTGATTTACATCTGTCTTCCCTCAGACACCCAAGATCTTGTTTATAGAATATTTTGAAAGAGGCCTAATATGGATATAAACTTAAGATTAACCGCCATAAGTAAGTAACTCTATCAGGAGGTACATGTGAAACACTTAGACTTTGAGTACTTGAATATTTTGATCTAAAAATGCTTTTAAATGAAGTCAAAACCCATGATTATAACGATTTTAAATGGAACCAAAAGTTCCTCTGAGCAGGTCCCATCAGCCCAAAATGAAGTCAGACTTCCTCCTTGTCTATGTAGCCATACAACTATCAAGCCTAGCCTTCCATCTGCTTCTCAATAAATAGCCCAAGCAAGAGGTCATTAGACTTCCATCTCCCTGGCTCTGCTGACACTGCAGGTCACATTTTCCCTCAATTTTATCACCTGGTCCCCAACACCAGCTTTCTTTTTCTCAAATTTAACTGTCCTTCCCTGTTCCTCTAGTTCATTCCACAAGGTACCGGAGCCGTCGCCTTCCCATCCCTTTGTAGACTGTGGTTGTCGCCCTCTTGTCTATTGCCATCCTCTTCACAAGTCTCCTGATGCAAGTTATTTGAGGCAAACAATTTTTCTTGCCTATTGCTTTGTAACCAAAAAAGCATTTGGTGATCTGTGCTTCTCTACTTCTTTTTGCCTCAATTCCAACATGCACTAGATTTTGCCCTCAGTATCCTATGAATTTTTTTCGCACTAATATTGAGACTCCCCTCTCAACTAGTGGTCCCTATCTCCCATCACCACGCCGTTGTGTAAAGAGAGCAGATGTTGTCTTATTTTCCACTAGATTGTCTCCACGTATTCCAGAGAACTAAACTACTGACATATGCTTAACAATGAGGAAAGAAATCTCAGTTAACAGGCATTCCTACTCCAAGGGAAGACCAAAGTGTTTAAGCAGCCATATTTTATCTCAAGTATCTAAGGCAGGCTTCTCAGTACAACTCCAGAGCTTGGATGAGAAATGTTCACTTTATACCATCTCCCATAAAGATCTACCGGGCGTGGTGGGAACAGGAAAACCCCTCCATATGAAGGAACCTGGTTGGAGCAGGTTGGAGTGGAGCAAGGAAGTAGCCGTACACACACAAACATTATAAAATTCCTAATTATAACTGAGGAAATCAACAAATCTCACGTGTGCACTCAGTCACTCAGTCGTGTCCAACTCTTTGTGACCCTATGGACTGTAGCCTGCCAGGCTCCTCTGTCCACCAGATTCTCCAGGCAAGAACACTGGAGTGGGATGCCATGCCCTTCTCTAGGGGATCCTCCCAACCCAGGGATTGAACCTGCATCTCTTACACCTCCTGCATTGGCGGGCAGGTTCTTTACCACTAGCACCACCTGGGAAGCCCACAAATCTCATACTTAATGTTGCTTTTTCCCTTTACTATTATTAATAGATACAGTTCATCAGCTTAAGTCCACTGAATACATGATTTGGGGTAGAGATTCACTGCTTCTGACCGAAAATCCAACAGTTTTAAACTCTGCCTCTACTACATAATGACTATGAGACCTACTACTGTGACAAAGAAAACACAGGGGTTAATACAGTGTCTAACACGTAGAATGGGTAAAGTAAATATTAGCTCTCGATATGATCTGTATCATCAGTTTAATTTTTTCCATTCCACACAAGCTTCATAAAATAAGTAAAAATTCAAAACAGTTTTAGCAAATCATTGCATAAATCCTGCTGAACCAAGATGCCATCATTGTAGATATTCATTTTTGGTGGGTAATCTGTGATATGAAACCTAACCTAAAAATGTTCACTTTTCAGTTGATACAAAAAAATCCAAATGTGCTGTGCACAATTTAGGCAAGCTGTACATACTCTCTACTACATCACAGACCACAAACAGCCAGGGACAGGTTTGCCAAGTTTAAGTGAGGAATGAAGATGGTTTCACTCTTGCCAGAGGAGGAGATGGTGGAAACGCTTACTGGACTTACCTTTCACAAATGAGGATTAAGATATGGACTATGATAACAAAACATCACAGGGTTACATTACTTTCATCGGCATATACCTTTTTTCATTGCATTCAGAATTCAGAAATTAAGTCATGATATTTTATAGCTAGCTTTGACTTTTCCATCTTCAAAATACAGCATTTGACTATAATGATTATTATGAGGTTTCTGTTTTCTACTGGTAAGACCTTCACCCATACGCTTCTGTAAAACCTGATGATTTGCAGTCAAAACCATAGTTGTGGGCATGGTTATGTCAGCTAGACAGCTGACATCAACACTGCCATAAAGTTTTTTTTTTAATTAAGACATCAGATCAAGATCTTTACTACACCGCAACGGAGATACAATTTGAGGCCAAGCTTAAGAAACTGATATTATAATTCAGACATTGTCACTGACCAGCCGTATGGCCTTTAATAAATCAATCCAAGCTTTGGTCTTATTTATAAAAGAACGGAAATGTGTGAAATGATTTCTAGAGCTGGCTCTGCAATTTGCCAGCTAATTGACCTTGGGAAAATTACACAATATTGTGGAGCCTTCATTTCCTCATTTGAGGGTTAAATGAGATGATAAATGTGAAGTAGGTCTCAATAAATAAATGATAATCATAATATTAACAATAATAATAGTTAATATGGAGTATTTACTACATGCTCTAGGCACAGCTCTAAGAGCTTTTACAATAATTCTTTTGATTATTCCTATAATCCTGTGAGGTAGTTATTATTACTATCCCATATTACTGAAGCACAGAGATTAAGTAATTTGCCCAAGATCACAGAATGGTTTTCAAACCCAAGCTGTCTGGCGTCAGGGTCTGTGTTCTTAATCATTTCACTATACTACTTCTTGTTACCAGCACTTTGTCCCCTTCTCTGTACCTCTTCTGAGATCCCTTTCAGCTCCGCTTTCATAAAAATAGACTAATTAGCTACCCTGGACTCTGACAGGCTAAGCAAAGTTGGCTTCTCTGAGAGAATTACGAAAATTCTAAATGTACAGAGGCTTAAATCAGAAAGAACTGTGTCCTGATTCAATATCTATCATCAAATAATTATGTGTTGAATAAAGGAATGAACACAGAGGCTAAAAAGAGGTCAAGAACTATTTGGCTGATCCTTACCATAACCATTCATTCATTCAATAAGCACTTCTTGGGTATCTACTATATGGCAAGCACTGGAAAGCTTACAGCTTAGAAAACTGACATCAGAACACATTCTCCTAAGTCATTATCTGGCAGCCATACTGCAAAGTAAATTTCCACACTGGATGGGAGAAAGTTGGATGAAAACTTTAAAGCATGTTTGTTTTCAGGCAGTAGAGGTCTTTCTCAAGTGAAATCTTAGATGAAATGTCAATATATAATACAGACAAAAGCATCTCTGTTCTGATTGAAGAATGCAGTGAGCCTGGAGCCCACCCTCGCTCCACCCACGTCACCTTAAAGACATTTCTGCAGAGTGTCAAGATGGCTCTAAAGCTATTAACCAAAACAATGATTGAGTCTCTATCAACTCCAGAATTCAATGGACATCTCTAACAGCAATGGACAGTGATTGTTTACTAATAAAGTTCACTTGATATGGACACGCAGAAATATACGAATGTGGTTATATGCCTGTATGCAAGGTTGGTGCAATGTCTATAGTGATTACTATAACATTGTCAGGCATTTTATAAACATTACGTGTAATTCTCACAACACCAAATTAAGCAGGTATTGACAGTTTCATTTCACAAGTGAAGAAAGTAAGACTTATATAAAAAATATGAATTCCCAAGGTCATATGGGAAGAGCCCCCTTCCAAAGCCCACAGGGTTTCCCCTGTAGACTAAGGTCAAGTACTTGCCTACTCCAAAGAAGTTCTACAAACAGGAGGAAGACTTCTAATGGCAACACAAGAACAGACAGCTACGCAGGCAACTCACATGTTGCTTCACTGGTCAAAAAAAGGTTAACACCTCAACTGGGTCAGACCTAGGGCATCCAAGTAACACTGAACACCAAAGCCTTGCTCAGAGGTTGGAACATGGGCACCACCTATGGTTTTTGCTCTTCACTTGCAGAATCAATCACTAACATACACATTACCACATGTGAACTAGAAAGCCAGTGGGAGCTTGCTGCACGACGTAGGGAACCCAAAGCTGGTCCTCTTGACAACCTAGAGGGGTGGGAGGAGGAGGAGGCTGGGAGAGAGGTTCAAGAGGGAGGGGACATATGTATGCTGATGGCCAATTCATGTTAATATATGGAAAAAAACCATCACAATATTGTAATTATCCTAGACTTAAAAATAAAACATAAATTAAAAAAAAAATCAATAATACCCAGGCAGACCCATTACACGGTTACTAGATCACCTACTTACCAAACCCAGAAGCAAGGCTCACACTTCCGTGAGGTTCTACGGGGGAAGGGAAGACAGGTCACCCAAGTAGCTGCTGTGGCTCTCAGACACGGTGACTACAAGCAGGGAGACACACACACAACAGAAGGGTCTGAGACACAGCTTCAACCATGGGGTAACGAAACCCACCTCACAGGGTTACCATGAAGAGAAGATGGGAGGGTATCTGCCCAGAGCTCCAGAAGTCCTGTTATACAAATGTCAATACCCCAATACACAGTCGCCTGCCTGTGAACTGCTAAATCATTGTAGCTAACAATCCAGAGTGGTCAGCCACAATTAAAACCAGGATAGACTTTCCTGAACAAGATTTTAGACTTGTCAAGAATCCTAGGAGACTGAGCTGACAGAGGGACAATCTCTGCAAACAGTTGTGGAGGCTACAAATTAATGCAACCTCATATTTGTATGGGCTATAACATTTACAGAGCATTTTCTTTCCTTTACCTCATCTCAGTCTCACTAGTGAGGTTAAAGGAGCAAATATTGCTAGATCAAATTTCACAGAAAAGGTATTTGAGGTTAGAAAGACCAACTGACTTGACTGGATTCAAACTGCCAGTGTCACAGGGAGAAGGTATTAAAGAATCTGCTTGCCAATGCAGGAGATGGAAGAGATGCAGATTCGATCCCTGGGATGAGAAGGTCCTCTGGAGTAGGAAATGGCAACCTACTCCGTATTCTTGCTTGGAAAATTCCATGAACAGAGAAGACTGTTGGGCTATAGTCCATGGGGGTCACAAAAGAGGCAGACACGACAGCACACACGCGTGCACATACACACACTTATCCATTTCAAAAGAGGGAGAATTCCTTATCTGTTAAAACTAGCTATCTTCTGTATGCCAAAGAGAACAATGGGTAAGAAGGGAAAGGGGAAAACTCTTTAAATAATAATGATGATGATGGTGATGATAAAGAGGTCACGAAGGAAAACCCTGAGAACGTGGCTGCTACTGGAGAGAAAGCAACAGTTAGAACTGGACATGGAACAACAGACTGGTTCCAAATAGGTAAAGGAGTACGTCAAGGCTGTATATTGTCACCCTGCTTATTTAACTTCTATGCAGAGTACATCATGAGAAACACTGGGCTGGAGGAAGCACAAGTTGGAATCAAGATTGCCGAGAGAACTATCAATAACCTCAGATATGCAGATGACACCACCCTTATGGCAGAAAGTGAAGAAGAACTAAAGAGCCTCTTGATGAAAGTGAAAGAGGAGTGAAAAAGTTGGCTTAAAGCTCAACATTCAGAAAACGAAGATCATGGCATCCAGTCCCATCACTTCATGGCAGATGGATGGTGAAACAGTGGAAACATGGCTGACTTTATTTTTCTGGGCTCCAAAATCACTGCAGATGGTGACTGCAGCCATGGAATTAAAAGACGCTTGCTTCTTGGAAGGAAAGTTATGACCAACCTAGATAGCATATTGAAAAGCGGAGACATCACTTTGTTAACAAAGGTCTGTCTAGTCAAGGCTATGGTTTTTCCAGTAGTCAGGTACGGATGTGAGAGTTGGACTATAAAGAAAGCTGAGCACAGAAGAATTGATGCTTTTGAACTGTGGTGCTGGTGAAGACTCTTGAGAGTCCCTTGGACTGCAAGGAGATTCAACCAGTCCATCCTAAAGGAGATCAGTCCTGGGTGTTCATTGGAAGGACTGATGTTGAAGCTGAAACTCCAATACTTTGGCCACCTGATGTGAAGAGTGGACTCATTGGAAAAGACCCTGATGCTGGGAAAGATTGAGGGCAGGAGGAGAAGGGGATGACAGAGGATAAGATGGTCGGATGGCATCAGCGACTCAGTGGGCATGGGTTTGGGTGGACTCCGGGAGTTGGTGATGGACAGGGAGGCCTGGCGTGCTGCGGTTCATGGGGTCACAAAGAGTCGGACACGACTGAGCAACTGAACTGAACTGGAGACAGCTGTCAGTGCAGATGGGAAGTTTGGGGACAGAAAAAAAAGAGGAGATAGGACTTACTATATTGAGTGGCTAAAGAATACTCTTTAGGAAGTCTAGCAGTTTAATGGCCAACACACACTTTGATAACCTCTTTAAGAAGCATGCAGTGAAGACGTACATTACTCATTTAAGTCTTTTGGAGTTAAGTGTGTTTTGTTCTCGCAGGCTTTGCTGCTGTTCTGTTTTGTTTTGATGGTGCCTTAAGACAAAAGCAGGGTAGCTTACAAAAGCAGTTACACCTGAATTACAAGTGGCAGGGTGTGGGCTGGGACTCCGCGCTTCTGCTTTCTACCCCAGCGCTTCTCTATGACAACACACTGCTTTAAGCACTGTGGACTTGATGTGGACAGTCTTTTCAGAAGTATTTATAAATATCATCACCAAATATATAGCACAGGAACATGTATCTCAATACTGTTAGTAATGCTTTCGTAATGCTATTTTTTCAAATGAAATCCTACAACTACACCCCAAGATGGGCTCATAGAAGTTAAATGATGCCTTCAGGGTCACAAAGAGAGCAGGGAGCAGAGCCAGGACTTAACTCAACATTCAGTGTGCTTTTCTGTAGGTTGATGCTTCTCGTTCAGGAAAAGAACATTACAATGGGACAAGCACAGTGATAACAAGATAAGAACTGTTATTTCTAATCTCATTTGTAATGCACTAACAAAAATTAATTTTATGCTTTTCCCCAAGATGTTCAAAGTTCTCTCTCTTATCTACGCAGAGATGATGAGATTAGCAAAAATCCTGTAGGAAAATTAAAGTAGAAAATTGTTCACGGCTGTTACAGTGCCTTAAGTCTTGTTAACCACCTCACTGAGGATAAACGAATCTGACTAACCCTTAAAGCACGACCCATACAACCTCTGGACAGTATGGTAATTCTAAACTGGTAGATATACTCTCAAACTGGTATGACGTTTAGGTTTGATGGTCTTCTGCTCAGAAACCTTCAGATTCTCATTCTCCACTGCTTTTCAGACTCTCCACTGATTTTGATTAAAATTTCAAATCCTTAAATGAGCACTCAGGGCCCTTTATAGCCTATTAATAGACATTCTCTGCTTGCATCCCATGCTTCATAAACCACTCCTCACTCCTGTATTTTTCCATTCCCATACCTGTGGTTGTGCCACTCCTTTTGCTGGGCATATTCCCTCTAGTCAAAAACAGTCCCGCTCTCCCCTCAGCATATCACTCCTAAAGTACAATTTTAAGTTTTATGTTTCTGTTTCTTTTCCCCTACCTAATCATAAGCGCCTCAAGCGCAAAGAGTACACTTACGAATCATTGCATCCTCCAAACACTTTGCCCTGTGCTTGGCCCATGAAGAGGAATACAATAGGACATCAGATAATTATGGCATTTATGAGAGAATAACCTCCAGGTTTTTGTCTTAAGACAACAGCCATACTGAGAAGCAAATTGATTCTAATACCTTTAAAATAATGCATCCATATGTCTTGAGATTGTCAATATTCAAGAGAACTAGGGCTCAAACCAACTATATAACTAATTTTTCATTAACTACCTTTCCACATACCCATAGTCCAAGAGTTCTGTGATAAAAGGAAGTGACGGTTTGGGAATGTGGCACTTGTTGTTAATGAAATGAAGCATCGCCTTTGGGCTGAAGTGGCCTTCATTCAGACTACAAGGTGGGCGATGGTAACAGCTTTGAATCATTGAGCCCGACAGGCTGACTGACTCCTGACAGTAATGGAAATATGATAGGCTGAGGCAGTCTATAGAAACTGTATTAGTAAAGAGATGAATACTCAGGACAGCAGCTGCGCTGTGGAAAGGTGGAGGCGGGCGGAGACTTCAGTTTCACAGGCATGTTCGCTGAAAACTTATCAAGTATGTAGTCATGGTTTCTGCCGTTTTCTATACACATGCTATATTGCAATAAGAAGTTTTTATAAAACGAATGATGACTAAAGAACTAAAGCATACTGCTTATAGCGAGGTCTGAAAATAACATTTAAAATCAGATAAGATGAAGGAGCAATGAAATAAAACTTTAAAAACTCATTTATTTATTTCAATCCCAGGTATACTTTCTTCATTTCAGTACTTCCTCATTCATTAATTCAAGTAAGGCACCAGCATTTGAAATTCTAGCTTTTCACTTCTCCACTTAAAAGTTCCAGAGAAAATTCTGGAATTCTTATTACTCAATCTAATGACTTCTCTTGTACCTATGAGCAGAAAATATAGTTTATCAAATGGTTCAGTTTCCAGAATGTTCCCTTCAGCTGTGACCTTTGCATTAATTGGTTCATTCAGTTTACTCTTTAATTCAAGCATTACCAGTGCTTTCTATGAGCTGGACATTGTGCTAGATACCAGGGATTAATTGAACAATGAACAAAATATCTGTATCCTATCCTTATGGAGTTTAAATTTCAGTAGAGACAGATTATCAGCCAATTACAGTGCAGTGACAACAGTCTTAAGGATAAGGTACTAGGGATCCACCTAACCCAGAATGAGGGGCAGATGGGTGTGGGTGGGGTAGACGCAGGATTTCCTATAAAAGTAATATCTAAGTTGAGAAGAAAAGGAAGTTTGTTCTATGAATGTGAAATATGAAGTCCTAGGGGCAAGACAAAGAGAAAAGAAGAATAAAAAATTAAAATTAAGTTTATTTCTCTGTAGTCTGATCCAGACCATCTTCAATCCCATGAGAATTTCTTCTAACTAGGAAGTAATCAATTTGTTAATTATGCTGTCAGTCTTTGAAAATCATTATTTGCCTTAACATGATTTTACATAATATTAAATAGCATCCTTTGTCTTTAAAAATCCGTTTTTTTCCTGTAAACTTAATTTTTATTTTAAAGAAAAACATAAAGCAAAGAGAACAGTAAAGCACTCGTCAAATTAAAGTGTTTGAAAATTACAGCTAGTTAAGGTAACTGAAAAATACTCTCAGTCGACTGGAGAAAAGACTGTGAGTGGCTGTCAATACTACCTTACTGTCTTATTTTGATATTCTGTGATCTCATAAATAAATATTAAATAAATAGTATTTATTATCACTTTTCCCGCTGGAAAACTTGAAAAGTACAGAAAAATATTAAAAATGAAAATCATCTAGATATGAATGACTGTTAAATCCTTAAATGTTCTTTCCTTTGTCCATAATTTTACAAAGTTGGGGGTCATAGTCTATATATGTTTCTATAGAATATTTGTGTCCTCCAAAAATTTGTATGTTGAATTACAAAAGATAAGAGTCCCTTATAAAAGAAACCCCAGAGAGCTCCCTTGCCCTTCCTGCCATGTGAAGTCACAGTGAAAAAGACAACCTTCTATGAACCAGGAAGCAAGGTCAGACTTGAATCTGCGAGCAACTTGACCTTGTACTTCCTAGACTCCAGAACTGAGAAGTAAGTATTGGTTGTTTACAAATCACCTAGACAATGATATTTTTGTTACAGCAACCTAAACAAACTAAGACGTACATTTTGAATTCTTATTACAGTTGACTCATTTCAGGTATTAAAAAAAAAAACAGATATGGACTTCCCTGATGTACAGCGGTTAAGAACTCCTGAGACACAGGTTCGGTCCCTGGTCCAGGAAGATTCCACATGCCGCAGGGCAGCTAAGCCCATGTGCCGCAACCACTGAGCCCATACTCGATAGAGTTCATGCTCTGCAACAAGAAGTCACCACCAGGAAGGAGCAGGCCACACACCACAACTAGAGAGAAGCCCCTGGTCACTGCAACTAAAGCAAGCCCTCATGCAGCAACACAGACACAGCACAGCCATAAAAAATAAGTAAATATTTTTTAAAAAACCACACAGATAGTAACAGAACTTTACAGATACAACAGAAGCGCCATGTGTGATTTTTCCTATATAATTCCTCTCTTTCCTTCTCAAAGGCAACCACTATTTTGAATTAGGTGTTTCTCAAATTCTTGCACTTTATTTTATATTATTACCACATAAACAATGTACCCATTACAAAGGACTGTTCTGCACTGTTCTGAAATTTATTATTTTATATTATTTTTGTACTATTACCATAAAGTATCCAATGTAACATATATCCAATATAACATAAAGGATTATTGTGTATGTTCTAAAACTTTGTATAAATCCAAAATATTGACCATAACCTGAAACTTGCATTATCCCATTTCCTATTAAGGCTGACATTTATTCCTTCTGACATTGTTGCTTATTTGCTAAGTCATGTCTGAGTCTTTTGCAACCCCATGGACTATAGTCAGCCAGGCTCCTCTGTCCATGGGATTTTCCAGGCAAGAATACTGGAATGGGTTGCCATTTCCTTCCTCAGGGGATCTTCCCGACCAAAGGAAAGAACCTGCTTCTCCTACATTGCAGGTGGATTCTTTACCACTGAGCCACTAGGGAAGCCCTACCTTTGACATATTTTCCTCTAATTCATGCATATTCTCAGTTTCATAGTAGTGGTCCATTGTTGACTATACCACAATCTATCTACTCTTCTATTGACGAAACTTTGTTTCCAAAAATGTCATACTATTATCAACAACCATAAACATTCTTGTCCTGGCTGCCATGCATTCATATGAAAAAGTCTCTTGGGTATATATACTTAGGAGTTCAAATACTAGGTTCTAGAGTATAAGCATTTTTAATTTCTACACTTGAACATTAAATATTTTAAATAATAAAACTGAATAGTTCTTCAAAGCAATTATAAGGAATATCTTCATCCAAATATCCCTTCTCTAGTTTGGGTCAGGGTTCAGTTCAGTTCAGTCGCTCAGTCGTGTCCGACTCTTTTCGACCCCATGAATCGCAGCACACGAGGCCTCCCTGTCCATCACCATCTCCCGGAGTTCACTCAAACTCACGTCCATCGAGTCGGTGATGCCATCCAGCCATCTCATCGTCTGTCGTCCCCTTCTCCTCCTGCCCCCAATCCCTCCCAGCATCAGAGTCTTTTCCAATGAGTCAACTCTTTGCATGAGGTGGCCAAAGTATTGGAGTTTCAGCTTTAGCATTAGTCCTTCCAAAGAACACCCAGGACTGATCTCCTTTAGGATGGGCTGGTTGGATCTCCTGGTCAAGGTACCATAATTAAAATCAAATGAGTAAACATGGAAGGCTAAGAGACAATAAGCACCAACCAGGATCTACACAGAGAAATCTACACAGTGTTACAGAAATGATTAAACAGTAATTACACCTGACTATCTTCAGATAATGTGCTATCACACATTATCAACAGCTGCTGCTGCTGCTGTTGCTGCTAGGTCTCTTCAGTCGTGTCCGACTCTGTGCGACCCCACAGACAGCAGCCCACCAGGCTCCCCCGTCTCTGGGATTCTCCAGGCAAAAACACTGGAGTGGGTTGCCATTTCCTTCTCCAATAAGGAACTGCTGAGGCATCCTTAACTTTTACCAGAACTCTCTTCAGACTACATTCAGCAGGAGATAGAAAAAAACAAAGGAGAGAAGAATGTATTCTGGGGTCATAAAGATCAGTAACAGAAATTTTCCAAAGCATATTGGTAAAAGCAAACCTCCTTAGCCAAACAGTTGATGAAGATTCTTATTGAAAATATGATTTTTAAGCAAAGAGAGACTAAGAAATTGATTTTCTTAAACAGACATTCCATGGCAAAGCAACAGGTTAGAAAATAGCTGAGAACCTTGAAAATGATAGGGAATATAGAGATGATTTCCCCTTGGCCTGTACCTTCAATGTATTTCTAACTATTATCTATGTATATGTATATATGTATGTAAACACATCCAAGGGTAAGATAGATAGGTTACAGTTTGAAAAAGCCCCTGGGGATTCTGATACACCATTTCCTTTGGCATCTCCCTTCCCACAGCTCCCTCACGCACAGCCTTGGAAAACACTGCTGTGGGTTCTCTATAATGATGACTGGTGCAACACGTAACACGGAGCTGTACAAACTACTTCCACATATATTACTGCATTTGATTCTCAAAATAACTTGGCAAAGGTAGGTGCTGCTGTTATTCTCATTTTACCGAAGAGAAAGATAAAGCTCAGAGAGGTAAAGCAATTTGCCCAAGGTCACAGCAAGGGATGGGGAGCGAGCTGTGAAAGCACTTGAGGAAACAGAATAATGAATACAGGTTGTGGAAGGCAAGCCCGCAGGGAGGACGCACTCTGCAAAGCCTGTTCAAAAGAGTTGGGGGCTGCACACAGTGCTTCTGGGCTTCAAATGAACCCACGATTTCTTACATTCAAAAAAAGACTTAAAGCAAATATTAAATTATTTTCTATGTTTTTCTGTATTCTTAAACAATTTCATATTAAAAACACAAGAATTCTGTGGGCAAAGTTTAGAGATACTATTATATCGAGGTTAGGATGACAAGGAGTACATAGTACCTAAGGCCGAGGTAGAAAAGGTTTTACTTTTCCAGGGATCAGAAGAGGCGAAAGGTATAAGTCGAGGACTGAGACTGACATAAGAGGACACAAGCTAGAGAGAATCGTTATGCAAACAGTAGACCTAGAGGGGAACGAGGGGTCTCCAAAGAAGCCAGTTCAAGGTGATTTCAGTAGCCTGACCCCACACACCTAGGACGAACTTACTCCGGAAACGCTTCTTAATTTCCCCCACTTAACAGAAACAATTGTTTGTGCCTTTTAAAACAGCTGAATGCACCGAAGCACAATCCAGTGAGTCCTGTGGGAAAGAAGCATGACCGGTGGAAAAAGAACAGAGACTAAGAATGCTAGGGTTTATCTTGGAGGAGAAATTCCTCCTTATCTTAAAAGTGGAGGCTATGGTAAATAACTTGAGCAAAGCCTGGTGAACCAGGAGTCACGGGGCAGGGGGCCATACGGCCTCGTCATCTTGCTGGGAAAACCATTTTATATTAAAAAAAAGGCTTCCACTTTATCTGTCTTGCTGGTTTTACCTATTTCTCTGATCTTCCCACATTGACACAGTGGGGTGGGGGTGGGGACAGGGCTGTCTCTTGCTGAAGGTGCACAGCTGAGCCAAGAATAGAACCCTAGCATCCTGTCTCTCGGTTCACTTCTGGACCATGCTACCTCAGGAAGGAACATTTGAAAATAGTAGTTCTCTCCCACCTTGCAACCAAGCTGTGCATAAGCACATGATCAATGAATGAAGTTGGCTAAGTGACTCAGCACTGGGCCGGCTCTCCCGTGAGTCAGGCCCAGAATCCTGAGTGGTTGGAAGCACACACTCTTTAAATAAGACTTTAAAACTAAGGTCTTTACCAACCCAGAAGCACTGGAAGATTTCAGGGGTATTTTATTTTGGTTGAACACGGATCAGGATGTCACCTCTTACATTTAAGGTGTGAAATCAGTTTAATTATATTGTCCACAATTTTCATGGATGTACTTTCTCTGTACTCTGTAGGTTGACTCAGGAAGCAGTCTTAGAACTCAGGACCAGTTGAGTGGAGAGAGGCAGACGCATAAAAGAGGACAGTGGATAAGCAGCTGGACTATAGGAATTAACTAACAATTTAGGATCATATTTGCCTTTCTTACTCTTTAAGGCAAAAAACACCCCAAAGTAAGGCCTTCTCGTATTCCTCTGACGATAACAACTATACACACAGCTTTGAGGGCACACCGATAAGCTGCTCCAACCCGACCCTGTCAATAGCCGTTGGTTTTGACCACCTGCTCCCAGCAGGGAAGAAGCGAGCCTCTGAGCAATGACCCTTGTGACAGATGGCATAGTACAGACAGAAAAGGGCCAGCCAAAAATATTTCTTCCCACACAGGGAGGGAGCCTGGGTGTTTAAAGAAAGGAGTCAAAGAACAAAGCAATGAAATTCACCAAGTGTATCTGACACTCACCCTCAGGCTATCAGTAGTCTTTTGAATGACAAATGAATCAAAACCTTTGATGAAGGGACCTCAGGACTCTGGGTACAACAAGCTGCCACTAGCAAGGTTTTAGAACAAATTATCTTGGGGAAAAAATGTGACAATGAGCTTAGTGAAGGACTCTCAGAGCCATTTAAGAGAACCTGAGCACTTAAGGCAACCTCAAAATCAACTTCAATTTTCAGAGACTGACTAGTCTTGAAATAACACAAAGAGTTCAGAGGACAGTGATTGCAGATGTCAGTCTTGCAAGGGACTTTAACTTGCAGGAAAAAAAAATCCATTAGCCCCTGCTTCGGCTGGATTACCAGTACCAGGAGGGAGACCTAAAAGAAGCAAAAGGAGAGAAGCTGGCATGGAAATAGGTGAAAAGAAGGAAGCGTCACTTACCATGTGCCAACGCCCAGCACTCCACAAGGAGCCTCTACACACAGAACGAGAGAAGCATTATTTGTTGCCATTTTTAAATGGAAAAAAAAAAAGGCATCATTATTCACAGCAGCGGAAAAGTGGAAGCAACCTAAACCTCTACTGACAGATGAATGGATAAAGAAAACGTGGCATACACATACAATGGAATATTGCTAAGCCTTAAAATGGAAAATCTGACACAAGCTACAGCATGGAGGAAGCTTGAAAATATGCCGAGTGAAATAAGCTCAGCACAAAAGGACAAATACTATGTGATTTCCCTTATACAAGGTACCAAGAGTAGTCAAGCTCACAGACAGAAACCAGAATGGGGGTTACCAGGGGATAAGGGGGAGGGGAAAAGAGGAGTTATTTTTTAATGGATAGAGTTTCAGTCCTGCCAGATGAAAAAGTTCTGGAGGTGAATGGTGGTGATGGCTGTACAACAATGTGAATGCACTTAATGCCACCGAACTGTACACTTAAAAACAGCTAAAATGGCAACTTAAGTGTTCAACAATAGATGAATGAATAATACGAATGAATGAAGATGCGGCACATATATACAATGGAATATCATTCAGTCATTAAAAAGAACGAACTCTTGCCATTTGCAGTAAGACAGATGCACCTAGGGCTGTTGCCCCAAATGAAATAAACCAGACAGAGAACAACAAATTTGTATGACTTCACTTAAATGTGGAATCTAAAAAACACAAAAAAGAATGAACATAATAAAAAAAAAAAAGACAGTCACAGGGCACAAACAGTTTATTGCCAGAGGGGTGGAGGTCGAGGAGGAGAGACATCAGTGAGGGAGATTAAGAAGTACAAATTTCCAGTTGCAAAATACAGGGGTCATGGATATGAAACGTACAATGTGGGGAATAGAGTCGGTAGCCGTGTGGTACCTTTGTATGGTCAATGACTGATACCTTTGTATGGTGACATATCACAACCAGACTTCTCACAGTGATCATTTCGAAATGTATAGAGATACTGAATCACTGTGTTGTGTAACAAGAACTAACCTAGAGTTGCAGGTCAATTATACTTCAAAAACAGACAAACTCATAGAAAGAGATCAGATCTGCGGTTATCACAGGCCAAAGGGTGGGAGGAGGGGGAAGCTGGATGAAGGCCGTCAGAAGGTTCACACTCCCAGCTATGAGATAAATAAGTAGCAGGGGGAAAATTGGTTAAAGTGGTAAACCTTATGTTATGCATATTTTACCATAATTTTTAAAAAATGAAATAAACATGTAATAGGAAACAAAGTTAAGAAACATGTCAGATCAAAACTAGTAAATGGGGGAACCAAGATTCAAGCTTGTTAAGTTGCATGGGCATGCCTTCCTCCTCCACCACAGAACAGTCCAGGCTCTCAGAGGGAAGGAAAAGGGTCAGGAAGAGAACCTTGCTTGACCACAGCTGACCAAGCTGTAATGGCTAATCGACATCCGCTCCCTTCCCACTCGCTGGTCTCTCATTCAGGTGTCTTTACTACAACCTTGTCTAATCTTCTCCTTTCATCTCATAGCCTTCTCCCAGGAGTATACCCTGGTTAGGGAACATCCTGTATATTCCAAGCTCACCACCACCACCCAGCAGATTCTGACAACCTTCCAACCCAAAAAGACTCCCTGAATTGGAAAGTAACTGAATATCACAACTCCAGGTATGTAGGTCCTCTAACCAGTTCTTACTTGCTGAAAAAATTATGCTGCAGAATTCACTTGCAAAGCAAAACAAAGTTTAAACTGCTAGAGTTCTGAAGCACCTTAACTTGTTTACCTGACCCAGAGGTTCTACACTGGGGAGGTTTTGCCTTTCACAGAAATTTTGGCATTGTCTAGAGACATTTTGGGAGGCTTCCTTGTGGCTCAGTGGTAAAGACTCTGCCTGCAATGCAATAGACCCGGGTTGCATCCCTGAGTCGGGATGATTCCCCTGGAGAAGGGAATGGCTACACACTCTAGTACTCTTGCCTGGAAAATCCCACGGACAGTTGGGCTACAGTCTGTGGGGTTGCAAAGAGTCGGACACGACTGAGCAACTAAGCGTGCACACACACACACACACACATTCTTGAGTGCCACAACTGGGGGCGAAGTGGGTGCTACTGGCATCTAGTGGTAGGCTGGGGTTGCAGCTAACCATCCTACAGTACACAGAATAGCCCACCACTACAACAGAGAATTCTCCCAATTTTCCCAATGAAAGTGCCAAGGTGGAGATGCGCCGATGGCCCAGCCAGTCCATGCCACATGCACTGCCTTTACAAACTGCCAAGAGACAAAAAACAGCTCTGCTGTTCAGAGGAACAGAGTTTTGACCTGAGGCAGTCCATCTGTGAACAAATAAGCACGTTCCACACATTCCATCAGAATTCGCCCCTGCCAGCTTTTACCTATCAACCTTAACGCTAATTCTTGAGTAGTCAGGTCTCTGATTTACACAACAGTCCTTCAAAGTCAGAAGACAGTTACCACATCTTATAAACACAGTCGATGGACATTTATATAATTGTCAATGGTACCCCACTCCAGTACTCTTGCCTGGAAAATCCCACGGATGGAGAAGCCTGGTGGGCTGCAGTCCATGGGGTCACTAAGAGTCGGACACAACTGAGCGACTTCCCTTTCACTTTTCACTTTCATGCATTGGAGAGGGAAATGGCAACCCACTCCAGCGTTCTTGCCTGGAGAATCCCAGGGAAGGGGGAGCCTGGTGGGCTTCCGTCTATGGGGTCGCACAGAGTCGGACACTACTGAAGCAACTTAGCAGCAGCAGCAGCAGCATACCCACTTTTATGCTTAGTTAGGTATAAGAGTCCTGCACTGAAATTCTCCAGAGCAGGTAACATACCTGCATTGTGTTGCCCAGCTTGCCAGTAAGAATATCCAGACTAGTACTTAATAGTATATAACTAGTACTCACTAACTAAACATGAAGGTTTAGTAAACATGGTAAACAGGAAGGAAACATGCCAGCCAGATATAATTCCTGGATCGGACATGCTGCGTGCTAAATTACTTCAGTCGTGTCTGACTCTTTGCGACCCTATGGACTGTAGCTCACCAGGCTCCTCTGTCCATGGGATTCTCCAGGCAAGATTACTGGAGTAGGTTGCCATTTCCTTCTCCAGGAGATCTTTCCAACCCAGGGATCGAACCTGAGTCTATGGCATCTCCTGCATTGGCAGGTGGGTTCTTTACCACTAGCGCCACCTGGGAAGCCCTCTGGATCAGACAGGTACCCTACTTTAGGGGAGACATGCCATTACTAGAACAGGCCTATTGATACCAATACCTGACTCCTCTTTCCACTTTAAACAGTCTCTACCATTCAGGCCAGCAAGACACACACACACACATCCCCCAGCCTGTGAGAATCCCTACACAGCAGGAATCCTCTTCATCCTCCAGAAGGAAAGTAAACCAAACATCTCCATAAAAAGCTGCTAATTCCTGGCCTATCTGTTTAGCTGAGCTACAAAACTGCTAAAAACCTCTGACACTCTACATGGATTATATTATTAATGACATCAGCAGTCTAAGAGATTGGCTCTGCAGAAGCAAGAGGCTTCGTAAGCATTAAGTCTCAACCTTGAAGAGCTACTCTATACAATGACAAGGACTCACCTCTGAACAAAGTTTGAAGGTTGCTTGTTTGACTGAGACAGAGGTATAGCTACACTGAATAACTGCAATTTTAAAATGACTCTTAAAATCTCAACAACTTGGCCTTTATGACTGTCCTACCAGGGCATGCACCGACTAGTACACCATTCTCATTCTGACCTCTAACCTCCATCAGGTAAGCCCTTCTTTTGTTTCCCAAATTAAACCTACAATGTCTTTAAGTTCATCAGGATCTCCCTCAGACCTTGTACCAAGTTTGTTTCTTTAGATTGTTTCTATGATGATGCCTCCCAGGCTGTACACCAACTTGTCCCTCATGTGCATATATTCTGCTTTAGAATTAGTCCCCAAAGGGTTTATTTATAATAGATACCCTAAACACTGAACCAGTATCAATGAATCAACAAATATTTATTAAGTACCTATAATGTACTTTTCACTCTAGGTTCCATAGGAGATAGGAAATATATACAAATACTCTTTACATACCCTCATTAAAGTGCCAAAACTCACTCAAAACAATCACTAAATATAAGAAAGAACATAAGTACTAAATTACAGCTATAGATGATAAATACTACTGAAGTTCAGAAAATAAGATCAAGGTCGCTCAGTTCTCATTCCTTGGAGTTGACGTCAGAAACAAAAGGAAAAAGAAATATGTTCATTCATTCCCTCAATATTTTCTGAGGCTTTTTATGTATACTGCTGCTAAGTCGCTTTAGTCATGTCTGACTCTATGCGACCCCATAGACGGAAGCCCACCAGGCTCCCCCGTCCCTGGGATTCTCCAGGCAAGAACGCTGGAGTGGGTTGCCATTGCCTTCTCCAATGCATGAAAGAGAAAAGTGAAAGGGAAGTCACTCAGTCGTGTCCGACTCTTAGCGACCCCATGGACTGCAGCCCACCAGGCTCCTCCGTCCATGGGATTTTCCAGGCAAGAGTACTGGAGTGGGGTGCCATTGCCTTTCCGTTTTATGTATAAGACATTATAATATACCTAACATTTATACTGTACTTCAAGTCTTATACTTATTATCTCATGTCATCCTTAACGAGAACATAAAATAGGTAGACAAAGTGGTGATCATCAACCCCACTCTGTAAATGAGGAAATGAGGCTTAGAAAGAGGAAGACGCCTGCCCCCAGTGCTCAGGTTAACAACAAAACCAACAGCGGAACAAGTCTCCCAAACCCTAGTCCTCACAGTCCCAACAGCACCCCACAGCCCCTCCTCCCCTGATCCAGTCACACACATATGACCGTACTCCTTCCCCCACCACTGCTTTTTAGATGCAATGGTAAAAAGACAACTACCTAAACATAGCTTTGAGTTTTTTAAATATCTGCTCCAGATCCTTAAAAGAAAATCTGTCAGTCATATGCCTTTCCTTTTAGTTGTCAAGAAAGTGAAAACTCAAATCCATAAAATAAGCTCCTCTAAAGGATATTCAGAAAACAAGTGGAGTATGGGGGGTAGTGAAAGGGGTTTGGAGACATAGAGCAAAATGAGAGGATGTATTTTTGTATGAGATATTAATGTTGATAAGGAGAGGAATGCACTCCATCTGGTTATGAGTTTTCCATCTCTTAGGTTAAGCCCTGTGTCTTCAGAGACCAGCAAGTGCCTGGCACATGGCAGTGTGACTGAATGCATCTGTTTTTCTTGACGTATCATGAGCTCCTTGTGGGCAAAGACTTCATCTCATACACTGCTGTATTCCTGTTTCAAAGTCATCAGTCAGCAACGCACTGAATTAGATTATTCGACTGGTGGGCAGAGAGAGCACCATGTAGGAAGGCTGTGTTAGTACTGTGATCTCTTAGAGCTTGTATTTGTCTATTTGGCATTCATTACTCACAGGGCCAGACTAACAGCCAGCACTGTTTACGCCTCCCCTGCCAGCAAGACCCCGTGTTCTAGACTGTCTCCTTTAATTCTCACACACAAGGCTAGTATTTCCCAGGCACTAAATCGACAGATGACAGACATCTGTACCAGACCACAAGGAACAGTCCCTGCACCCTAAGACTCAAGCAGTTATTCAAACCAGCCAATCCTAAGCCGCTTCCCCTGCCCTGCCTTGCCTTTCCCAGAGTAGAGCAAAGGAAAACCATAAAGGCTCTGGGCCACGCTTCCTCCCTGTTCTACTCTCCTGACCAAACCTGGTGCTTCTCCCTGGGGCCCCATGTGATGAGGGCATGTCCCCTTCTCTTGGGAAATGTAAATGATAAATTCTTTTAATGGCATTGACCTCTCTATGCCTTTATAAAGACTTTACTAAGACTTAGGCACTAATCAGTTGAATACTATTATTACCATCCCACCAGACACAACAAACCAGAACCTAACCCAGATTATACCTATAGGCCGGCTCACAAAAATCTTACCTTCTCTGCTGCTGCTGCTGCTAAGTCACTTCAGTCATGTCTGACTCTGTGCGACCCCATAGACGGCAGCCCACCAGGCTCCCCCGTCCCTGGGATTCTCCAGGCAAGAGCACTGGAGTGGGTTGCCATTTCCTTCTCCAATGCATGAAAGTGAAAACTGAAAGTGAAGTCGCTCGGTCGTGTCTAACTCTTAGTGACCACATGGACTGCAGCCCACCAGGCTACTCCGTCCATGGGAGTTTCCAGGCAAGAGTACTGGAGTGGGGTGCATTACCTTCTCTAGTAGACGGCAAACTCCTTTTAAACAAGATTGTCTCTTATATCACATACTCACCAAATTTAACACTATAGACACAGCAGCCATATTGTAAGGTGAAACAAAGATAAGTCAATAATTAGTTGACTTTTTGCAGCCCGAATCTTTATCAATTATTAATGATCCCCTCTGATCTCAAATGCGTGACCATTCTCTAATGCTGCACAGCATGGCAATTTCCTTAAGTGTTTACAGCAGCTTTATCTATAAAGGTCCAGTGACTTGAAATTGGAAGCAACCAAGATGTCTTTCAACAGGTGATGGATAAACCAATTCTGATGTACCTACAGAATGGAGTATTATTCAGTGACAAAAAGGAACAAGCTACTGATCATGAAACAATATGGATGAACCTTAAATGCATTTTGGCTAAGTGAACAACTACAAATTTTAAGATTCCATTCATGTGACATTCTGGAAAAGGCAAAACTCCAGGTGTAGAAAACAGATAAGTGGCATTAAACAGGTTAACCAACGTGACGGGAGGTGACTGACTAGAAGGGAAGGCGCATGGAAATTTTTAGGGAGATGGAACTGTTCTACATGGTACAAGGGTGGTAAATATATGACTTCTGTATTTGACAAAACCCAAAAAAACTGTATCTTGTGTGTGTTAGTTGCTCAGTTGTGCCCGACTCTTTGTGACCCCATGGACTGTAGCCCACCAGGCTCCTCTATCCATAGAATTCTCCAGGCAAAAATACTGGAGTGGGTTGCCATTCCCTTCTCCAGGGGATCCTCCTGACCCAGGAATTGAACCCAGGTCTCCTGAATTGCAGGCAGATTCTTTACCATCTGAACATACCTTACAAAGAGTGAACCTTAATATACATAATTTTTTCAAAAATCAAAAAGGATGTCAAGGGATCCCAAGACAGAGTACAGACTGTCACAAATGAACTTAATATAAATGTTTGACATAAACTCACTGAAGAAAGTGAGGTGAAACCAAAGTAACCTTGGAAAATGTTGCTAAAGACAAAAGGAACTATAAACACTGCACCCTGGTTAGTAAATCTGTTGCTCAGAGAAATATGGGTTAACAATTCTGAACCTGTTTCACATGTATACAGAATTAAATAAATAAGGAAACTCACCATCTATTATGGTGGATGGTGACAGGCAGGTTTCTTGCTGTCAGAGAAGGAACTGCAGATAAGTAAGGGGGGAAAGCTAGAATAAACTCTGTGGTACTGCATTAGAGTCAGAGACAAGAGCGTGGATCCATGTTTACTTCAATGTGTATGCAGATGGATATACAGGAATAATTTTACATATGTACATACACGTGGGTTAGTCCACATATGTGTGTATTTCCTAGCTCTCTCTGCTGAGGGCTTACTAGCAATGTATACACCCAATGCTCAGATCTTGGTTTCTCCAAGGAAAAAAACCAAGGCCCCTGAAGAAAATGCTGATTCAAGAGCAAGGGCAGGGAAAATACAAGACGAGCTTGGAACATCTCCTAGTTTCAGAAAGTAAGGAAGTGCTCAAGTGGCAGAATGACGTGGACATGTCAAAGGGATAGAGAACCCAACCTGGAATAGTTCCCAGTAGCTAAAACTGGAACAATTTGAGCAATAAATAAATAGCATGGTACTGAATGATAACCTAAAGTATACGAGTTCATATTGATATAAATTAATGACAATTAATAAACATTCAGGTAAAAAGAGTAAGTCTTCCTTTACAGAAAAATTTCAAATAATATATGCAGATACTACCTCCTCTAGGAGGTGGAGCTTAATCTTCACTCCTCCTCCCCCAGGAGTGGGCTGGACTTAACTGACTCATTTCCAAAGAATACGGTAAGGAAACAGGAAAACAGTCACTTTATGGTGCAGAAACCTGGCAAATACCACCTTAACCAAGCGATCAAGGTTAACACCACCAGCGACAGGTCTTGTTAGTGTCATATCCCCAGACAGGATATGCTGAAGAGGGCATTTCATCTCTAAAGCATTCTTCCTCAAAAACCACAACCCGAGTCTAATCCTGAGAAAGACTTCAGACAAACCCCAATTGAGAGGCAGTCTACAAAATTACTCACCAGTGCTCCTCAAAATCGCCAATCATAAAAAATGTGGAAAGTCTGAGAACCTGTCACAGACCAGAGGAGCCTAAGGATAGAGACACAATGACTAAATGCAATGAGGTACACTGAACTGAGCCTTGGACTAGAAAAAGAACATTAGTGAAAAATCGGGTAAAATCCAAACAAAGTGTTGAATTTAACAGTAAATGCACCGATTTTGGTTTCTTAGTTTTGACAAATACATGACAGTAATGTTAGACGTGAACACTGGGGGAAACGTGAGTGACACATTCAAGAACTCTCTGAATTATCTTTGCAGCTTTTCTGTAAATCCAAAGTTATTCCAAAATTGAAAGTAGATTTCTAAAAATAATCTAATAGGGCTTCCCTAGTAGCTCAGTGGTAAAGAATCTGCTGCCAGTGCAGGAGACTTGGGTTCAATCCTTGGGTTGGGAAGATCTCCTTGAGAAAGAAATGCCGACCCATTTCAGTATTCTTGCCTGGGAAATCCCAAAAACAGAGAAGCCTGGCAGCTACAGCCCATGGGGTCGCAAAGAGTCAGGCGTGACTGAGCGACTAAACAACAGCAGCAGTGCTAATGTAGGGTCAAGTTAGTGAGGAAAACTTCCTAATTAAATTTTTATTTGCAAGGTCTCTATATAACAGAAATACAGGGTCACATTATTGGGCGTATCTTTTTACAGAGGGGAAATGAAGTGCCCCTGACATGTTATCTTATAAACTGCATCTACCGTAATGATACTCCTGTTAATGAAGAAAATGCATTCCCATAGCACATTCACGGTTTGGTGCTTCTCTACCAGAGGTAGAAATAATCCTCCTGGTATAGGACTACATGAGCTTCCCTGGTGGCTCAGTCGGTAAAGAATCCGCCAGCAAAGCAGGAGACCTGGGTTCAATCCCTGGGTTGGGGAGATCCTTTGGAAGAGGGCATGGCAACTCCCTCCAGTATTCTTTGCCGGAGAATCCCCATAGACAGAGGAGTCTGGCAGGATACAGTGCATGGGGTCACAAAGAGTCGGGCATGACTGAGCAACTAAGCACGGCACACCCAGGACTACGAGTTCTAGCTCTGATTAAGAACGCCTTCCTTCTCTCCCATACCTCCGATGAGAGTAAGTAGGTTTCCCTGGCCATTTCTGCCCATGTAGCAGAACTCTGGCCTCTTTGGGGACTCTTACTTTTCTGGTCTGGACCCCGGCCTGCTATAAAAGGCCTAGAGTTGTGACTAAGACTCTGCCCCTTCCTTCTTATTCACTATTGCCTCTGACACAGAACTAAAGAAAGCTGAACTATCCCAGTTTCTCTGTGTCCAGATTAAATTATTCCCAGAAGCATCACTGTACATAAACTGACAGTAGCAATGTCCTAGTCTGCAGTCAAATAACTGCATAGGTTCTGCATAAAGTATCTGAACTGA
Source organism: Bison bison bison (assembly GCF_000754665.1). NCBI lineage: Eukaryota > Metazoa > Chordata > Mammalia > Artiodactyla > Bovidae > Bison > Bison bison. The sequence continues at coordinate 5,374,833 of NW_011494955.1, read as the reverse complement.
TGAGCAACACCTGACATCCATCCTTACTATCACAATTTTGAGAGCTCACTATCTACCCGGTCATCATTACAATGCATCTTGCATTCCTAAGTGAACAAGACCGGGAGCTGAGTATGGCTCGGATCATGAACTTCTTATTGCCAAATTCAGACTGAAATTGAAGAAAGTGGGGAAAACCACTAGACCATTCAGGTATGACCTAAATCAAATCCCTCATGACTATACAGTGGAAGTGAGAAATACATTTAAGGGACTAGATCTGATAGACAGAGTGCCTGATGAACTATGGAATGAGGTTCGTGACACTGTACAGGAGACAGGAATCAAGACCACCCCTAAGAAAAAGAAATGCAAAACAGCAAAATGGCTGTCTGAGGAGGCCTTACAAACAGCTGTGAAAAGAAGGGAAGTGAAAAGCAAAGGAGAAAAGTAAGGATGTACCCATTTGAATGCAGAGTTCCAAAGAATATCAAGGATAAAAAAGCCTTCCTCAGCGAACAATGCAAAGAAATAGAGGAAAACAACAGAATGGGAAAGACTAGAGATCTCTTCAAGAAAATTAGAGACACCAAGGGAACATTTCATGCAAAGATGGGCTCAATAAAGGACAGAAATGGTATGGACCTAACAGAAGCAGAAGATATTAAGAGGTGGCAAGAATACACAGAAGAACTGTACAAAAAAGGACTTAATGGCCTGGATAACCACGATGGTGTGATCACTCACCTAGAGCCAGACATCCTGGAATGTGAAGTCAAGTGGGCCTTAGGAAGCATCACTATGAACAAAGCTAATGGAGGTGATGGAATTCCGGCTGAGCTATTTCAAATCCTGAAAGATGATGCTGTGAAAGTGCTGCACTCAATATGCCAGCAAATTTGGAAAACTCAGCAGTGGCCACAAGACTGGTAAAGGTCAATTTTCACTCCAATCCTAAAGAAAATCAATGCCAAAGAATGCTCAAACTACCGCACAATTGCACTCATCTCACACGCTAGTAAAGTAATGCTTAAAATTCTCCAAGCCAGGCTTCAGCAATATGTGAACTGTGAACTTCCAGATGTTCAAGCTGGTTTTAGAAAAGGCAGAGGAACCAGAGCTCAAATTGCCAACAACCACTGGATCATTGAAAAAGCAAGAGAGTTCCAGAAAAACATCTATTTCTGCTTTATTGACTATGCCAAAGCCTTTGACTGTGTGGATCACAATAAACTGTGGAAAATTCTGAAAGATATGGGGGCATACCAGACCACCTGACTTGCCTCTTGAGAAACCTATATGCAGGTCAGGAAGCAACAGTTAGAACTGGACATGGAACAACAGACTGGTTCCAAATAGGAAAAGGAATATGTCAAGGCTGTATATTGTCACCCTGCTTATTTAACTTCTTTGCAGAGTACATCATGAGAAATGCTGGGCTGAAAG